>NC_090446.1:604467007-604770037 GCF_031143425.1 Pleurodeles waltl
GTATACTCCTGTATCCTGGTGCTGCAGCGGAACTGGCTCAATGGCCCCTTTGAGAAGAAGGTATTGGACCTACTGTTGGAGAAGGGTGAGGTTTTCCTGAGCTAGCCGGTGAATGCGAGGGGACATATTGGGAAGGAGTGGTGATGAGCCCCAGACAATAACCATGTTGGGTAATGGAAGGAACCCATTTGGTCCGTAATGATGTTGACCCATTGTGAGCGAAAGTGTTGAAGCCTTCTCCTGACAGGTGTTGAATGTGCGGGAGAAGATGGAGGTAGTCACTGTTTTGTAGTGGAGGAAGAACTGCAGAAGACGAAGCTCTTACTTTGTCCCTTATTGGTGTTACGTCTACAGGGAGTGCAGAATTATTAGGCAAATGAGTATTTTGACCACATCATCCTCTTTATGCATGTTGTCTGACTCCAAGCTGTATAGGCTCGAAAGCCTACTACCAATTAAGCATATTAGGTGATGTGCATCTCTGTAATGAGAAGGGGTGTGGTCTAATGACATCAACACCCTATATCAGGTGTGCATAATTATTAGGCAACTTCCTTTCCTTTGGCAAAATGGGTCAAAAGAAGGACTTGACAGGCTCAGAAAAGTCAAAAATAGTGAGATATCTTGCAGAGGGATGCAGCACTCTTAAAATTGCAAAGCTTCTGAAGCGTGATCATCGAACAATCAAGCGTTTCATTCAAAATAGTCAACAGGGTCGCAAGAAGCGTGTGGAAAAACCAAGGCGCAAAATAACTGCCCATGAACTGAGAAAAGTCAAGCGTGCAGCTGCCACGATGCCACTTGCCACCAGTTTGGCCATATTTCAGAGCTGCAAAATCACTGGAGTGCCCAAAAGCACAAGGTGTGCAATACTCAGAGACATGGCCAAGGTAAGAAAGGCTGAAAGACGACCACCACTGAACAAGACACACAAGCTGAAACGTCAAGACTGGGCCAAGAAATATCTCAAGACTGATTTTTCTAAGGTTTTATGGACTGATGAAATGAGAGTGAGTCTTGATGGGCCAGATGGATGGGCCCGTGGCTGGATTGGTAAAGGGCAGAGAGCTCCAGTACGACTCAGACGCCAGCAAGGTGGAGGTGGAGTACTGGTTTGGGCTGGTATCATCAAAGATGAGCTTGTGGGGCCTTTTCGGGTTGAGGATGGAGTCAAGCTCAACTCCCAGTCCTACTGCCAGTTCCTGGAAGACACCTTCTTCAAGCAGTGGTACAGGAAGAAGTCTGCATCCTTCAAGAAAAACATGATTTTCATGCAGGACAATGCTCCATCACACGCGTCCAAGTACTCCACAGCGTGGCTGGCAAGAAAGGGTATAAAAGAAGGAAATCTAATGACATGGCCTCCTTGTTCACCTGATCTGAACCCCATTGAGAACCTGTGATCCATCATCAAATGTGAGATTTACAAGGAGGGAAAACAGTACACCTCTCTGAACAGTGTCTGGGAGGCTGTGGTTGCTGCTGCACGCAATGTTGATGGTGAACACTGACAGAATCCATGGATGGCAGGCTTTTGAGTGTCCTTGCAAAGAAAGGTGGCTATATTGGTCACTGATTTGTTTTTGTTTTGTTTTTGAATGTCAGAAATGTATATTTGTGAATGTTATATTGGTTTCACTGGTAATAATAAATAATTGAAATGGGTATATATTTTTTTTTGTTAAGTTGCCTAATAATTATGCACAGTAATAGTCACCTGCACACACAGATATCCCCCTAACATAGCTAAAACTAAAAACAAACTAAAAACTACTTCCAAAAATATTCAGCTTTGAAAATAATGAGTTTTTTGGGTTCATTGAGAACATGGTTGTTGTTCAATAATAAAATTAATCCTCAAAAATACAACTTGCCTAATAATTCTGCACTCCCTGTATATGTCCCTTTGTAGAAACCCTTGGAGTAGGTGGTTTGAGGCTGCCAGGAATGCGATGCAGACCTTTCAGACAAAGTGGGATTGATGAAGTCTCTAAAACCAGGCCGACAAAAAGTGCCTGTCTGTGTTGGGGACTGAAGGGACCGCATAGCCTTTGCTAGGTCTGTGTCTTTTTTGAGCTTCAACAAGGGTAGTGTCCACTTCAGGCCCAAAAAGATGCTCCTTATCGAAATCATATTAAGGACCGCTTGCTGAACTTCAAGCTTGAAATCTTAACAGTGCAGTCAAGCATGCCTTTGGAGAAAGACAGTGTTAATGCTGTATGACGCAGCTGTGTCAGCAGCGTCTGGGCCACAGCAAAGTTATTTGAGATTGCTGCCCTTATGCAACTATTTGTTATATGTTGTTCTAGTGAGCCCTGTTGCATCTGGCAAATGTTGCTTGTGAATTGGTGATATGCCAAGGATTGGCTGCCTGTACGGCAACACAGTTTACCCACAGAATAAATTTTCTTGATCTGCTTCTCAGGAGGAGGGTCCCCTGTAGCTTGGCTGACACGTTTTCCTTCTGTGGTAGCGAAAATTGAGTCAGGAGGGACATGAGACTTAAAATATATTGTGTCAGAAGGTGCAGATTTGTACTTTTTAATCGACTCCAGAAATGATAATTCTAGAGAATTGACAGTGTGATGAAGCATACCAGGGAGCATTGGTAGAAACTAAATATCCCTGTGTGTGAAAGTAAGGGGATCGAAAAGGGAGTCTTGTTTGATACAGTCTCTAAATAGCTCTACGTTATGAAATGTAGTTGCAAGTACCGCTACTTGCTGGCATGAAGTGGTATCTCTGGTGGGGAGGGACGTGTAGGGTAAATATCTGTATCATTAGAGGCGATAGGATGAGGATCAAAGTAACGCAAAGGTCTGGGTCAGGAGTTGACCAACTTAAGCCCTCCTCCCCAACCCAGCCCGACGGCAGAGAGAAAACAATCAAACAAAGGAGTTGATGCCCATGTGCACTTGAGAGGTGGAGTCACTTGATCCCATGACTTGAAACACTTCTTCAAGGAACAACTTGCACCACTACGAACCCACAACTAGATGGTAGGAGTATGCACAGCGTGTGTATCTACAGCCACACATGCCGTTGAACAAACTCATTTTTGGTGTTCCATGGGTGTAAGTGACTATCACTGATAGGTGTGCCTTCAATGATGCATAGCTCTAGC
Organism: Pleurodeles waltl; assembly: GCF_031143425.1. Taxonomy (NCBI): domain Eukaryota; kingdom Metazoa; phylum Chordata; class Amphibia; order Caudata; family Salamandridae; genus Pleurodeles; species Pleurodeles waltl. The sequence continues at coordinate 604,470,132 of NC_090446.1, forward strand.
TGCTTTCTTTTGGTACTAGTTGCCTTCTGTCATTAATTCTACTTTGTTGTGGTCTTTGAGTCACTGAATGTATTTGGTCCACGTGGCTGTATATTATCTTCTTGCTTCTCTTAGGATCTCAATTTTGGTTCTGGGGGGGGGATATCTGGATGCGAAGTCTCAGCATTTTGCGTGTTCTGGGTTTGCGAATAAGTCTATGCTTGGCGTGCCCCATCCCCTGAAGACGTCAACTACTATTTCTTGGTTAAGTTCTCTTTCGTGGGAGATACTTGCCTGCTGTTCAGTCTGTCTGTTTCAATGCTCTGGTCTCTCTGGATGTGTACTGCCAGCAGGATTGCACCCAGTTGTATTACACACTTTCATACCTCCAGTGCCATCTGTAAGAGCAGAACAGCTTGGTTCCTGTGTTTATTAAGGTAGAACATTCTTGTTGTGTTGTCTGCACCATCTGAACCTTCATATGCTCCTGGAATGCTTTTAGTGTCAGGAAGACCGTCTTGAGTCCTGGCATGCTTATGTGTTCGACCTAGTCCACTGAGCTCCAGAGTCCCTTGACCTTGATATGGTCTGTGTGTGCTCCCACCTCTAGTGGCACGAGTCACATGGGGGCTGGTTACCAGAGAGGTCTCCCAATCGTTATGTTGCCTGAGTTCCATCATTGTACTTCCCTTTGATTTTTTTGCAGCGACAACCACTAGATCTTCCCAGTGGATTGTGACCATCTGTTGCTCAGCGGTTCCTGCAGTGGTGGCTGAAATAAAAGTGCTGGGGTGGATGGAGAGGGTGCGGGGTGCGCAGGGTGGGGGTGAGTTAATTATAAGTTAAAAAAAAAAAAATTACCTGGTGCTGCCGGCCGCCTCGCACTCCTCTGCTTCCTGGTCCCATCATCAAAGACTTCCTATGCACTCCCCGCGCTGCTCTCCTGCTATTACTTAGCACAAGAGCAGCGCAGACATTGACCCGAGCGGGCTGATTTGCCACTTGCTCAGGCACAGGGAGTCTGTTCTGTTTCTCCAACCCAGCTGTCAAATAGAAACCTAACTGCGCATATCGGTTTAGCCGGCTTATAAGGGCCATCCAAACAGACATGCGCAGTTAAGAGCACTCTCCACTCCACCCTCCCATGCCCCAGTCCATCCCTGCACAGGCTGGCTCAGCCAGCAGCAGACACATTAAATGGTAGTGAAATACCGTTTTATTTTTCTGCTGCTGGCTCTGACCCAGTGGGGCGATGCTCCTAAGCCATTGTGGAGGAGGTGCTGCTGCGTTCATGTATGGATTTTACATGCAGTCTTGCTTGAGGTTTGAGTGGAAGGTGGATGCCAGCATGCCTATTAATTTTATTTCTGTCCTCACTGCCAGAGACTAACCCTTCTGGTAGAGGTGAACTTCCTGTTATTGCTGTCGCCTTTTGGGCACTGGGGAGGCACTTGCCCTCCTGGGGTTCAAGGTCGACTATAGAAAACATTTCTCCTGCTCTGGGTGCGAGGAACACTTCTCACGATTTATGGAGAATCCCAGCTGTTCCTGCGTGGAGACTACCATTTGTATGTCTTGTCAGCACTTCTACTTGAGCTTGCCTTTACTAGCCTGTCACCCAGATGGGGGTAAACGTGTGTGCCTTGCCTCCTCACGTGTGCCGGCACTGCCATAAATGCACTTTTTAAAAATGATTTCTTTTTTAATTCAAATTATGATATAGTTAGTTAAAAACCTTTACATGTTGAGAGAAAATACGAATAACAAATATAAAAAGCAGATAATTAACATTTGTGCTATTGGAAAAGGTCTCCCCTAGAAAAACGTACTCCTGTTCTGGACGCACAGAAGACTTTTCATGATTTATGGAAAATCCCAGCTGTTCCAGCACTGAGGTTAACATTTGTATGTCTTGTTGGCACTTCTACTTGAGCTTGCCTTTTCTAGCCAGTCACCTAGATGTGTATATACTTGTATGCCTTTCCTCCTTAGGTTTGCGGCCACTGCCGTAAGGCACTTTTTTTTTTAATGGATTTTTTTTCGATTGAATTTATTAACCATGAAATGGTTAATTAAACCCGTTCATGAAGAGAGAAAATATGAATAATTGATATAAAAGCAGATAATAATCGTGCGCTATCAGAAGATTTTTCAAAAAGCTGCATGCTATCGTGCCATCCACCTCCATCTACGAAAACATGCGCACCGGTTTCAATAATCCATTTCAAGACTGTCCTTGAGGGTACACGAAAGTGCAAAGAGGAATTGGCAGTGCTTTAAAAAAGTTCAACTAAGCCTACATGAATGTCCCTGTAATAGCTCTTGGTTCCTTTAAAAAGTGCTCTTAAATGACTAGCAAAAAGGCGATGGCCGACCACACAAAGTCAAGAATGGTGATCTTCTGTAAAGACTAGAGAAGCATACAGGATGGCTACTACTATAGCTCATAGAACAGTCAAAAGTTGAGCACATGTGGTGACATAGTGCGTCATTGTCTCGCATCTTGTGTGACTGATGGCAACAATATACTCCACAGGGTTATTATATGCCACCTTTGAGCACATTTTCTGCAAAGATGATGAATTTTAGCAGAGAAACTATTTCTGGGGCGTTCAAGCCTTGCAGATAGAAAAGGAGGGCATGACAGCAAGTCCTTAATCCGTGAATGTTGAAGATGTTAAGCAAGAGGTTTCTACGTGCAGATTGCAAAAAGAGGCATATGCAAAAGAGATTTTTCTGGCCCTGAGCAGAGCCTAGAAAGCATCGAACTTGGTACTGTGGCCCACTACAGCAGTGCGTTGTTCGTTGATGTTAGGCCAAACCTCAGTGCTAGGAACCTGGATTTGTGAGAGCTGTTGTTTCAAATGGGTATTTCTGTGGGGGTGGTGATTTGTATGCATTTATACATACCCACAAATGTTTGCGCTTTTTGAAGCGCTCCTTAACTGCACCCACATCAATAATTTTGTTTGTTTATTCATTATTCTAGGCACTTTGTGAACACCCTTGGTGCAGACTTTATTGTAAAGGAGAGTACCTTGAATGAGTAGTGTACCTTGCCAAAGAAGAATCCGAGGTACTGCCTGTGCTTCTGGGTCACTGGTAAGTGCAGGTAGATGCATTTTAGGTCTGTAGTAGCCATGTAGTCTCCTTTTCGTAGGAGTGGGCTTACGCCCTGCTGGATAGTCATCTAGAAGCACTTTGTTTTGTATGAATTGTTTAGTTAACCGAGATCCAGTATTGTTCTTAGTGTGAGGTTCTGTTTTTGGTACTAGAAAGTACGCACAGTAAACCCATTCTCTGCGTTACCTCTGACTTGAAACCTGAGACCCTCAGCCGGCGAGCCTCCTGAGGTTGGTGCCTGTGTACAAATGCCTGCAGGCAGTGTCCGCTGCATCCAGTGCTGCATCCAGTACTAATTTGAGACAAAGATTTGTGATGTTCCTTCCCTCTTAGATCACAATCTTGATTCTCTTTTAAGACTCCCCAGGGAGGTGTTGCATCAGCCACTTCATCTCCTCCTACTGTAGGGATAGAGGAGGACATTGAAGTTGGCTTTCCTCCATTGTATAGCCACTTTCTCTCCATCTTCCTGCTGTTAGATCCAACCTCTTACTTACTCTTCTTCTCTGGTGGTAGCCGCATCAAAGTTGGAGCACTGTTCCTTTTTTCGACAGTTGCCACTATGGAGGAGTCTGCAGGAATGTTCCCCTTGATGTATTGGGGCCTTGTATGGAATGTTTGTATTTTTTCTCCACACAAGGTGTTATTGCTGTTGCTGTGGTGGCTTCCTTAATGCCTTGCTGTTTTGATTTAGGATGCCGGGAGCATGGGCAGGTGAAGATTTGCATTCTGGGAGGGCATGCATTGCTTTCTGGGTAGCATTGTTTTTAGTTTTTTTACTTTTACCTGATCTGATCTCCAAAAATTCTGAAACGCTTTTCGGTCCGCCGTGGCTGACCGATTGTGTGGAGAAAGATATTCTTTCTTCTTATTCCTGTGTTACCTCCATGTTTCTTTCCCAAGAGAGTTCAGCGGGCTAGTGGCCGACTTCCTCTCTATATATATTTAACATGGTAGCGTGGACGCGCTGCAACTAGGTGAGCAGAGCTCCATTTAACTGCCACAATTGTTTTTAGCTGTTTTTATTTTTGTACATTTTTTTCTAACATTGGGTAGCATTGTTTTGAGTGTTTTTACTCTTACTTGATCTGAAACGCGTTCTGGTCTGCCACAGGTGATGAGAAATCGATTTTCTTTCTTCATTATTCTTATTCCTGTGTTACCGCCATTTTCCTTTCCCAGAGAGATCGGTGATTAAGTGGCTGACTACCTCTATATATATATATATATATTTCACATGGTAGCACAGCCGCACACAGAGAGCACGCCAAAGGCACACCGGAGGAAAGTCTGTCTGTGCCCAGCCATCGTCAGGAACCCTGCTCCTTTTGAAAGGAGTAGTAAACACAAGATGATCACTTATTCCGGTAAGGCATAACCATTACACCTAACTTCTCGTTACCTAAATGTTTCAGTCAATTTTACAGCCAACTTGAGGGCCCCCGTAACCTGTCTTAAATGTACATTTTCCTGCAATATTCTCTCCCCAAAACCGTTAGTACTGACTACACGGGGAGGAAACCTCCATTCCTCTCAGCAGCCAAATCCTAGGCCCATTTTAGAAAATTACACAATTAGCAATCTGTCCCTTTTGCCACCCTTTAGGGAATAATAGTTTTTTGTGCAATATTAGACCCTTACATAAGCACGCCATTGAACTCTGGGACCTGCTTCCCTTAAGATCACCAGACAGCATTTATAACTGACACTTGGATGTGCCCTTCCTCCCTACCAGCCATCAATTTAGTTATACCTGACAATTACCATATTCTAAGGCTTGACAGGGACATAAAGTCAGGAGGTGGTACTGTGATTATTTCCAATAACTCTACCAGGGTCTCCATTATAGATAAACAGGTCTCTGACTGGACAGAGATCTGAATTTTTAATACTGATTTTTCGCAGAACATCTGTTGGAAAGGAGCTTTATTTTACTGTCTTACGGGCCCAAAAAGACAATATCCCCACAAACTAATAGAATTTATTGCTCCTCATGCACGTACTTCTCAGCAATTACTGCTACTTGGCAACCTTAATTATCATGGGGAGAATGAATTAGACTCTACAGTTACACAACTCTTTTCTGACCTAGAATCATTGGGTCTACATCAAAAAGTCCATGGCCCAACAAAACAAAGTTTAGAGATTTCACCTGTGCACCACCCTTTCTAGTTGTCTGGACTGACCATTATCTTATGAGATTCCAGATGTCCTCAACTTTGAGATGTCATAAGTTAAATAGAGCTAGTAGGGGCTCATCCAGACACTGGCATACAATTAACAGTGCCCTTCTCAGAAAAAGTTAAGCCTACCCCTTTAAAAGAGACTTCAGACCCGAATCTAGCTCTCAATGTCTTTAAAAAAGGCTGATACCTCAGCCTTGCATCAAATAGCCCCTCCCAAAATCAGTTCACAAACCAGGCGCAGGACTCGCGTAATTTGGTATTTCACTAATGTCCGTGCTAATAAAACACAGTGTAAAAAATTAGAACAACACTGGCGTTCCAGCAAATATTTGATTGATAAGTCATCTTCTAAACTAGCTTTAAATGCCCATCACAGAATCATTAAACAAGCCCATAAAACCTTTTATATGCAGCAAATTAATTCAGACAAAACTCACCCAAAATACTTTATAAAGACTTGAAAGACTTCACTCACCCACGTCCCTGTAATATAGACCTTCCAGTGTCTCTAAATTTATGCAACTCTCTAGCAAACTTTTTTGAACATAAAATCAATCATATTTATGCTAACTTTCCTAAGTCCATTGACCCTAATGTCACCGAGGCCATCTTAACTTTCCCTCCCCCTGCTAACTTTGAAGGCTTATCTAAGTTTAACTTGCTTACTCTTGAGGACATTAAAAATGTCCTCAAAAAAGGAAAGACAGGCTCACCCACTGACTTTTGTACTCCTTGAATAATGGCTCTACTCGCAGAGCCGCTAGCGCCTGCTATACGCGTGATATTCCATTGTTATATAACCACTGTGAAAATTCTCCAGGTATGGAAAGATACTCTGGTAAGGACAATATTAAAGAAGGCTCACTGTGCCGCCTCAGATAAGGCCACTTTCCGTCCCATTTCTCTTCTTCCCCTGCTGAGCAAAGCACATCGCTAACACTAGTATCTTAGACCCTTCTCAGTCAGGTTTTCATTCTTAACACAGCACCAAAACGGCCTTAGCGGCTGTAACAGATCATATGAGATTAGCCCTTGATTTTGGCACGCCATTTATGCTGGTGCTGTTAGACATTTCCGCAGCTTTTGATACACTGTCTCATGCAAAGCTGATACAAAGACTGCATGACTGCGGCATTTATGGGCCGGTGGTAAACTGGTTTAGGGACTATCTAAGTAACTGAACCCAAACAATCCTCTTACGTTCTTATAAAAGCACATACCAAGCTGATTGCTAAGGGAGTGCCACAGGGCTCCTGTCTAAGCTCCACAGTTATTAATATATATGTGGCCAGTTGGCTAACACTGTTGGGGCGGCACATGGACTGGTTTTATGCAGATAATACGTAGTTGGTCATTTCTTTCTATACGGATCCAGCAATAACTGAAAAATATTTTATTTCGGGTATGAATTCCATTGCAGCCTGGATGTCACAGAATTGCTTACAACTTAATACTGAAAAAACAGAGATTATGGTAAATCCCGTCAGTTCTGGCCAGACGACCCAAAAAGTCAGTAAAACATCTTGGAGTTCGAATTGACCAAATGTTAACCATGAAAGAACAAGGAAAACTCTTCCCATTCTACCACTGTCAGAAAAACTTTTGTCCAGGGGCTTTTAATTAGTAGAATAGACTACGGTAATGCCCTTCTAGCTTCTGCAAGTGAATATCTACTTGCCAACTTCAAGTAGTGCAAAACACAGCCGTTCACCTTATTTGAAATCTACCACCTGGTGTAGAGTCTGCATCCCTTTTGAAATCTTTGCACTAGTTTCCAATCAGAAAAAGAGTAATCCTCAAAATTTGCAGTCTCGCCCACAATGCATTGACGGAAAAAGGTCCTCTTTATCTTTCCCAGAAACGTTGGCTTTATTGTCCTTCCAGAGCCACTAAGGTCAAGTGATAAAGCACTTTTGAAAGCCCCCCCCACCCCCCCGGATAGAAAAAGTAAGATCAGGAGGCAGAACATTCCCATATCTTGCCTGCATTATTGGAATAATGTCATATGAGATTCGCACATGCACTGACCACTGCCGCTTAAAAAAAACTCAAAAACAATGCTGTTATAAATATATCTTCTTTATGCAGGCCACCACCTTGTATGCACCAAGATACCCCTCCCAGGGCGATTTGTGCGCAGATATAAATGAATTTAACATAACCTAACATACCATGAGTGTTTCAAGTAGAAAGCAAGAGCCTTCCTTCTTCTCCAGTTGGACACCATACGTGTCTGCCGCCCTCATAATTAGCCCTTGTATGGGGGCAGGTTGTTTTGGCGGCAAAGGCCTCTAAGAATAGTTTGACACCCTCCTCTGGGGACTCGTTGAGATCCTGCCACATACCCTCGGGTTGACTCTGGCCTTCAAACACTGCTGGCTCGTCGTCCTCTAAGGCAAAGAACTCCTCCTGTTCTTCTTCACACGGCTCTGGGGTCAAGGGCATCTTGATGTCCAACTGCTCATCCTCATTCTCCCTCCGTTCCGAGGGCCATGTCTGAATGCAAAATTCTTCCAAGAAGTTGTCAGCCTCTTCCTTTCTTTGTAGGAGAGATGCCATTTTGGCCTCGAGTCAGTGATTTATGTGTTCAACCTAGAGAGTTCTTGTTCTGCGTCTATCGTGGATGCCACCTCATTTTCCATGTCAGCAGCTCTTTCTCCTTAAGTTCGTTGCCGTTTCACTTTGCTTATCTGTGTCAAGTGTTGGCTGGAAGGTTTGCCAACTTCAGTGCCACTGGTTGGGACCCATGTGTTTCCTTATGCCTGTGCTGACCTTCAGTCGTCGGATGCTTCGACGCCGAGGTAGATTTCAGGGGCTAGGAGTCCAAGGACTTTGCATCTGAGCCTTACAGAGCTTTCATAACCTTTTTTGCTGCTTCGAGCAAAAGGTAATGCAGCCTTCCTCGCATCTATCTTTTTGATGTCAATGATGCTGCTTTTGGCGTCAGACTCTCCTGCCTGCGCCAGTTCGGTCTCGTCAACATTCTCCCCTTACTCACTGGAGGGGCCCAGGACTTTCAGGAATTCTTCAGACTTATAGGTGTCAACAATGGTGTATTATACTAGGCAGCGTTTGAGTCTTGCCTTGAGAGACTTTGGTACAAATGAGATCAGGATTATTCCTTCAGAAGACAGGTTGCAGAAATCATGGGAATCCTACTGCGCAAACGTGGTGGCAGTTGGGACAGAATTTAAACAGGATGACTTTTTCAATATTCATAAGCTGCCTTCATCCTCTACGTTCTCTGGCCATGTGGTGCTCACTGGCGGGGTCCCCTGTCAGGAATGAGAAGGTTCCTCTTATCTGCTCATCAGTGTTTCTTGTGGCCTCCGGTGATGATCTGTGTTTTCTTGTGAGTGCACAGTATTTTCTCCAGTTCTTCCAGGATTTTTTTGAGCTCCGCTGGTGTGCTTCCAGACCCAACTGCGGAATAAAGAATCCGAAGTTGCCAACCAGTGACAGGGACTTCCAGTGTGCACGTCTGATGTCACACAAGGGAGGGACTTACCACCAAACAGTAGTCAATGGCGCCCAGGAAAAAATAAATAAAAGAAGAAGTGAGACACGATTCCAGACCCAACAACTAGATGGCGGAATAAGGCAGAGCATGTGAATCCAGAAAAGGATTCATGCTGCAAAACAATCTTATTTCAAAATAAGAACCACTTTGACCTTTGGATAAACCAATGCTTTAAGATTCAAGCCTCTCAAGAGACAGTTCTACTGTCCACTGTACGAAAAAGGGCCAAATACCACATATGTGTTCCTAATCTGATATGGAAAGTGTCAGCAATAGTGACCACGTTAAGAAACTAATTTGTGTATTTGGAGTAGGAACAGGGGTGTAAATAGATTTAATTATTCAGTAGTTCCAGCACCCCTGGGTCTCTTTAATAGCAGCTCAGTTCTGAAGCATCTGAATTATCCACAAGTCAAGGATAACAGCCCTTCCAAGAAGGGTCCCACTGTTGCAAATTCAGCCTGTTTGGTCTAACACTTTTTGCAATTTACCCAGAGGTATCACAATACGAAAACAAGCATGTGCAATTCAATGGGTCTCGCATTTCCTTGAGTTAAAGCTACTGGCACTGTAAATTCAAAACTGGACTTTTCTTGCCACATACATTGGTCAACCCTGCCTCATAATTTGGTCTTTTCCTGCCACATATTTTCAGTGGCCCTGAATATAACTAAAACAATTCCATTTACCTTCTTCCTCCATCTTCAACCAAAAATGAAAATGTTGCCATTTGACATCCAAATTTAACTCTTCCATGCTGATTCCAATAGAAAACCACTTTCACAACCCCACCATCAGAGTTGTTGGCTGGCTAACACGATTCCCAAAACAAGACAGCTATGGAGGAGTAAAAAGAGAAATAAACTAGAAATGCCACCCAAATATATCAAGAGTGTTCAAACAGCCATAGTGAAACAAGGATGTTAAATTGGCCTGAATCATTGTCATAACTGCAATAAGGAGAGATTAATAAAAACATATACAATTGTCATATAAACTCAATAAAACCATTCTCTGAAATGAATGTTTGGCATTAGAATGTAATGCTCAGAAAAGACTCTAGATGACACCCACAATGAAAACAGCATTTGTAAGAAACATGGACATGTTACCATAACCACATGAAAAGAAAATGAATGAAAGTATTGCAGTGTGACCATATATTTAGCCCGTAGAGGGTATAGTGCATTACACATTTTAAGGGCTAACAGGCCTACTGCAGTGATATTACAAACGAGACCTTTAAAACACAAACTACTCTCAACTGTAAAACAAAGGTTACAGCCATGTGAGAGGTTAAAAAGACTTGAGGGAGGGGTTATTATTTTGGTGTCTCCAATAACCCTAGTGTGGGGACCCAGAGATGATCTAGACGGAAAGAGCAGGTTGGGGTGAATATTTGAAGGTGGTCCCATTGTCATAGGACCACCACAGGCTGAGTTATGAGCAAACATGTTTTGTAAAAGCACTATGTGATGACCGAGTGCAGCAAATATTGTAGTATATTGACTGTAATTCTCAGAACGGCCCCTAGAGGGCACCATAATAAAAATATAATTTGTAAGAAACATGGTCATGTAACCCTATAATTAGCTCTAGAGGGCATAACCGTAGAACGCGCAACCATATATTTAGCCTCAAGGCTTACACATTTTCAGGCCTAGCAGATCCACAGCAAAACTAAGGCCCTTAGACACAAACTACTCCAAACTGTAAAACAAAAGTTCCAGCCTTAAGAGAGTTTAAAAAAAGGAGTGAATGGTGGGAGAGGTTATTTTGGGGCCCCCATTAACCTAATGGGGGACCCACAGATGGCCTAAACAGAAAAAGTGTGTCATGCTGAACGTTTTGGTGGTGGTCCCATTGTCCTTGGTCCACCACAGGCTGAGTTATGGGCAAAAACGTTTTATAAAGAAGGCTTGCAAAGTATTATGGGTGACTTTTCCCGAATGCAGCGAATATTGTAGTACCAGCTCTCCCGTTGTGCCAGGAGAGCAGCATTGCAGATTTCTGTGTTTTCTAGTGAAGCATTTATCAATTATAAGTGTTTTTGGGAAAGCTGTGGAGCGTGAAGGGGAGAGCCAAAAGAAATTACTCTGATTAGAAACAGTGTGAACAATGTGGCCAGCGCTCCAATACCATCGATGGAGTTTGCAGTGTTGTTGCTGTGAGGGCCATGGCTGCCATGGAGCAAGAGGGGAGAGACAAAAGAAAAAAATTGTTCACCCACTCTGAAGTATATCAGCAATCATACAATTATCAATATAACAGGAGCAACTCTGCAAGTTGATAACAAAACCGCCCCAAGGTGGGACAAACTAAAAGCAATTACCAACGACATCAAGGGATTTTTGAAAGGCAAACCCACACATCAGCAAAAGTGATGAGCTTGAGGTGGGCGTGGTTAAAAGGCCAGAATACTTACAACAGATCAAAACGCTTGCACGCTCGACCTAAAAACTAGCTCTTTGATTTGGGTATGGCTTGTTTGCCTCCCCGCTCCACACTGAAGGTGCTCAATTGCATCATAGGAGAGTTCACACTGAAGCACTGACATTGGGTCCCATCCTTTGAAGAATGGACAGTGAAATAATATTATGAAACATGGATATAGGCCTAAAACGTTTTTCGCTAAGTGGCTTTCCTCCAATTAGTTGGCTCAAACTTCTTCCTCAAGTTCTGACTGGCTCTTTTCTTTAAAACCACAAAAAGGAAATACTGCTGACAGCCATTTTTCGTCCTAGCCTACCCACACCCCACCCCACCCCAGATCATAAGCTATTGGACTCTCAGTCTCAGTCCAAGGAAGCTAATGGGTCAATACCGTGGATTGCCCCCAAAACAAGAGCTCCTGTGTGTCTATTTGCTGTGCATTTTTTCCAGGCTGCAGCTGATGAAAGGACAAGAAAATACACATCCACCCTTTCCGGCCCAGAAACGATCAAGCCTACATGTGCACAAGGTGGCATCAAAAGCATCCGCTGCAGCATACAAATCCCAACAAGCAAACAAGTACTAGGGTTGCTTTGGGGCAACCACTGGACAGAAAACGGGAGTGTGTTAACCGGACTGCATCTAAAAAGAGCTAGTTCCAGTTCTTACACAAACTCACCCAGATTATAATATGTACGGAGTCTCAGCAACAGTTGGCATATTCACCATTAAACACAGATTTAAACTCTGTTACTCCCATTTAATTGTACTTTGGCAAGCAAACAATGTTTAATAATTCATGCACAGGGCTCATCTAGATCCTCGTACTAAATGAATGACTACAAAAAGCCATAACTTCCAACAGTTTCATCACGATCCAGAGATTATGAAGTCTGGCTAAAAGGAATTGTGTTCTGAAATGCCAGAACTGAATTCCACTCCCTGGAGCTGCCACTTCTTTTACAGTACCCACGCCTTCCCTAAAATGTTTATTTTGATGGGACAAGTTTGGATATTATGGGGGTCAATACAACATTGGCGGGTGGCGGTCTGTAACCGCCGTGCGGCCGCACTCCCGCGGTGCCCATTTGGACATCCCCGCTAGCACGGCAGGCAGAAACCAAGTTTCCGCCCAGCGGGAGTGTGGGCCGCAACATGGGAGCCGGCTCCAAATGGAGCCGGCGGTGTTGCGGCCGTGCGACGGGTGCAGTTGCGGCCGTCGCGCTTTTCACTGTCTGCATAGCAGACAGTGAAAAGCCGCATGGGGCCCTCAGGGGCCCCACGACTCCCCGTACCACCAGCCTGCTAGCAGCGCTGCCCTGGCGGATTACAACCGCCGGGGCCATTGTGGCGGAAAACCGCCGGCCCCGGTGGTGCGACCGTGGCGCTACCGCCACCTTCGTAATATGCCAGGAAGCACCGCCAGCCTGTTGGCGGTGCTTCCGTCGAAACAGCCCTGGCGGTCTTGGACCGCCAGGGTTGTAATGACCCTCTATGTCTCTAAGAGACCAACACGAACAAATGTTTGATAGTGCTTTTTGTATTTAATTGAAATTGCTGCTCATCGTTCAGGTATGGCTAAACATGAATGGCCTTACATAGGACATCACTGCTGAAATACATTTAGATTATACACGGATCACAGATGGAAAACTGAAATGAAGCACACAAATGTATACTTTTTAGCATGTACCATAAAGGGAACAATTTTATTTTCTTCCAGAGCATCAAAAAGTGAAAATAAGCATTCCTCTGACCAGGCTGCGAGGAGGAGATGCCCTGCAATCTGGACATCTTTAAATTACTTGACTACTTCTTTCTAAATAATTGCAGAGGCGAATGCTGACAAGATACGAGTGTGAGCAAGCACTCTGAAAAAAAGACTTCACATCTATCACCTTTCATGCAGTGCACTTCAAAAACGTCACCCTTTTGCAGCGGCACTTGCACTCCCTTCATAGGAAGGGGTATGTTATGGTGTGGCTGGACTGTGGTTTCTTGATTCTTTTATGAACTAGTCTATGTAGTGAAAAAATTGAATGGTCACCATGACCACTTGTTTGAGGATGTATACGTCTACCGTTTATCAAATAATCTCAGCATCCCGAAGACAAGAGTGTGTGGGTGAAGAGTGGGGTTAAAGCTAGTCACTGCTTTAACAGGCTTGCACAATTATGGTGTGGTATCATCTTCCTATCTTTCCTTGAAATGACAACCTTTGTTGTACACTGCCACCACGTTTTTTGGTCTTGGCCGTGTGTAAGCTGTGATTGTGGATAGTAAAATGACATTCCAAATTCTGCTGACATCAGGTGTGTGCATCAGATGCGCCCAATCAAAAAGGTTGTTCTCTTCCAGGGGGTCATAAGCACTGAATAGTCTTGCCTACGTGTTGGGATCCCTGAGCACTTTCAAAAACTATACATATATGTATAAGCAGAATTTTTATCATAGTAATTTATATTTACGTTTGCAACCTAAACAAGTATAACAAGCATTTACAATGCAACGGGTCTCGCGTTTGCTCATGTTAGAGCTGATCGCGTTGTAAACTCCTAACCCGACTTTTCACCTATCGGGCAAAAGTGCATTTATGTACACAACCCGAAAAAGTGAAATTAACTATGTAAAGCGCTCGACTTCTGCCAAGCGAGATCGCGCTCCTAAATTAGAGAAAAAGAAGTCCACGAGCCCGATGGAAAACAGCGAGCCTTGCATGTTTTCTGTACTCGGTCGCTGCGCTCGAGGAGGGCTAGCCACCGGAAAAGGCATGACGTATGCGTGCCTTCGACAAATGAAAGCAAGCAGATTTTATTAGACAAGCCCACGAACCAATAAAAAACACTGACGTGAAGTTGAAAGGGCTCCGAGCCCTTTTCTAAATACAAAAGCGTCTCGCTGCGCTACGCATGCGCGAGCGCATGCAACGCAGGCTCGACCCTAAAAATGGCCACATTTCATTGATTTTTAAAAAGCCGCCAACTGACTAGGCGTGCGTGTCTATAAAAAAGGTGACCATAGAAAATGTTTCAAAACCTTTTTTGAAAAGGAAAACGAAGGGGAATGTGAGACATTGTTAGCCAATAGGCTGCAATGCAAAGCATAGAATAGAAAACTGGCACTGTGCCATTAAGAACCTCACAGTACTCCTAGAGTCCTGATCATGCCTCACAGGTGACAGTTAAGTCAGTCCATTTTTCAGCTCCTGGAAACAGGATCCGGGAGCACTAAGCTGTGCCTTTTTGGCTAAAATCTTTTAGAAATCTTTCCAAACCTCATTTCTAGAGTTTCACTCAATGTCTTTAAAGACCACTTGACACCTTTTTCTGCCAGGAAATGTGCCGGATTTTCTGTTAAAAATGCCATTCTTTGTCAAGTGTCCTTCCAGTGGGAAAAAGAAGGCATAATCAGACCCCTTCAGAGGCTCTGTATTCATGTGCCTTCCAGAAGATCATATCCCTGACTCCTGTACTCATTGTCATTCCCTCTTCAGACGAACTCTGAAGGACAGACTGAAAGTTAGATTACATGGAAAGCAGCAAAAGAAGGAAAAACATGCTACCTTATCTTCAAGAAGCCACAAAGAAGGTCAGTCCTCCACTAGCGCTTCTTACCGCTCCAAGAACTCCAGATCCAAGGAGAAGAGACACCTGAGGAGATTTTGTTCCCGTTCAAATTTAAGAAGCATGACGCTGAGGAGTACAACAAAGACCAGGCATATACTTACTTGCTCACAGTCTTCCGGAACAACATTGAGACACTCTATGACGAAAGAACCCAGATGGTCGACACTGAGATCGAAAACACCTCTAGCAATGGTAAGACCACCTCAGTCAATGTCAAAACTACCTCTGTCGAGACTGGCTCCATCGACTCCAAAACTTAAGTCAATGTTAAGCCCACTTCAGTCGATGTCAAAAACATGTCAGTCGACGTTAAAGTCACTTTCGACATAAGGACCTCGAAACTTAGAAGTTAAAGCCATCACAGCCTTCAAAAAAGTGACATCTAGAGCACAAACTCTGGCACCAACCATACAGCGATCTTCTAGATGCTCACGTGTCCCTAACAGAGAGACATGCCACTCCAGGTTCTGACTACTCCCAAACATATTCCCCATCACGTCACGTATAGCAATTTCTGGTACAGCTTCACCACAGGGACCTGCACCACCAAATCTTTCTCCAGGTTCAGTATCATCATCTAAGCTGTCACATGGAATAACTCCAGCCTCCCCTTCTTTCCTCACAAGACTAAAGGACAGTTCACTTTTGAGTCATCACTCTAAATTGCGCAGCTGCTTTCAGATGTTCCTAGGCTTCTTAAAGTTCTTATTTCTACCCTTTCTTTTATAAAAAGGCCCTTTTATAACCATATCTAGTTTTTCTACAGTCAATAGTGTTGGGTGGTATCATCTTGGTGACCTGTAAGGTTTTTAAAATTTTGGCAGTACAGGCTGAATAAAAACCATTTATGGGCTGGAGGGGTCTTTTGGGTGGTTTCTTCGTGGTCAGCATACATGATTCGGAGTAACAGACCTCCAAGAAGCTATCCAAGACTTACCTGGCTCAGGTTTAACAGAAACAACACATTACGCTCTCATACTTATTGATTATTAGATTTTAAAAAAAATTTTAAAAAAAACTTATTGGGGTCTATACTGTCCCACTTTATGCAAATCCCCTTGATTGGAAGATACTGTAAAGGCAACCTGTTCCCAGACTTGGTTCTTATCTGTGAAAAAAATATAAAGCTACAGTAATAGGATTATGATCACTGTATATGGTGGAATATGTTTTATAGTTTACTGTTTTAGAGACAAGCTCTGGGAATAGTAAGGTAAAATATATGGTGCTTCCTCTGCCCCTTTCATCAAAAGTTGATAGATTTAACTGCACCCTCTCCTTGCATATATGTTGAAAAATGGTGTGGGTGTGTTTTGATATTTTCTTCCTGCTGGTCAGTTACCCCACAGACATGTTACTTCATTGAGAGGACACCTAACAGTATTGTAGTCCCCTGACCAAATCAGGGCCACCTGGTGACTTTTACTGTAGGCAAAATCTGCAGTGAAACTTTCCAACTCGTCTATTATGTTAACTGGTTGTTCAGATAAAAAGTTATTTAAAAAAATGAATTAACAGAACATTTGTGTAGTCTGGCAGGGACAGTTTTAAAATCTGATAGTATGGGGTAGAAAGGAATTCTTCAAAGTTCATGTTTCTACCCTTAAGGGAAACTAAAACGGCGAATCCCCCTTACGCCCCTCCTGATGGAGAAGGGATAGCTGGAGTACGAAATGACTAATAACCATCAATATAAAACTGACATAGCGCCATGTCTCTTGACAGCATATGATGTCAAATCTCCTAATATCATATAGTCACTCATCATTTGTCATCTTCTGACAAACCCCCGCAGTGTTACTAAAGGTAATTGGAGGCCAAAAGGTCCCACTTTTTGCTCTTGTATCAGTCTCGAGCTGTAAGGTACCCTGTAATGGCTTACGAGCTCAGGCACCTGTAAAGGTGTGGTATGGTAACATTTTGAAGTAGAAGGCAGTCAAACGATATCAGATAAACCAGATAATGGATTAAAACGATAGCGGATAGGAATCGGAGCATGAGGGCATGTGCTGCTGTAGGTCCTAGCTTATACCTGGTGGGATCGGTCACCCTATTAGGGGGTGGGCGATAAAAGGAGCCTAATGGAAGAGCACAATTCTTGCCCTGCCAATTTGTTGAACGCTCAAGACAGTACAGCAGGGAGCTCACTAGGGTTTTAAAACTGATTACAACAGAATCCCCCTTCGGGACTTTTGGCAATGGGACCAGGCAATTTATTCTGTGGGCCATTGTAATACTGCCAACAATGTCTGTCGTAGACCCTGCATTTTCCTACACCAGTGGCCAGCTTTACATTTCAGGCTATGGAAGTCCTCTTGATCACCTTCATCCATGCTGGGATATCCCCCTCCAGGACAATAACATATCAGATGCATTCTGGCGGAAGGATCAGATGCATTCTGGCGGAAGGTGCAAGTGAGCCAAAGGCCTGCCTTTCTAAGGAGCTGCCGGCAGTGTAAAGTTTTGAGGAGGTGTAAAGTTTTCATTACATAATCTGATATGACTTTGCTGTTCTCTGTAGGGTTAATGTTTTTGGGGCAGTCGTAATTGTCGAGAAAGAAGGAGCAACTGCGATGTTATGTTGGAGTACAAGACTCGGGGTTGTTACCTCATGTTGTAACCAGGGGTGTGGAATTTATTAAAATATCTACTTGTCCAGGGGACAGGTTGCTTCTCAAATCTACTTGTCCTGTAAAAAGATCTACTTGTCCCTTTGGTGCCATGTAGTGTGGCGACAAATTATGGCAGCAATCTCATTTTGTAAGAGCTCTGATAATAGCCTCTCTGATTATCCCAGGGCTACTACCATAGCAGGGCTTGAATACTTGCAGTTTCAATCCCTACTGTAGCAATTTCGTTATTTTGCCACCTTTCTGCAGATCTGCATACTGGGGCTGGAGGAAGCAGTAAGCAATAGTTCCAGGGCTGGAATGCCTTTGAGTCTGCAAACCTACTAACCTGCATGTTTTAAAGATTTTCACCAGCTTCTCTCTAATATTTTCCCATAATAAGAAAGGTTGGACATTTACTCCTGACAATGGAAGAATTAGAACTTCTTCCAGGGTTGGGAAGAAAGTGGCTGGAGGGAAAATGAACTTGCAAATGCTCAATAGATTTTCACATGAGCAAATCTACACATGCGTATTTACCCATGCTAAAATACAGTTCACAAATATTTGATAGGGGTAAGACATATACCATGGGTGCACTTTTGTGACTTTCTTTAAGAATTTGGGGCCACATGTAGGTAGGTTCAGATTTGCGACCCACAAATTGCGAGTCAGAGCGACTCGCAATTTGAGAGTTGCAAATCCGAATGTAGGATGGTGTCCCTGACACCATCTGTGATTCACAAGGGCTTCGCAAATGCCCACCTAATGAATAATCATGAGGTGGGTCGCAATTTGCGACCCCCTTGCGAATGGCGGCCCTCACAGGGATGGTGGCCTGCTGGAGACAGCAGACCACCATGTCTGTGACTGCTTTTCAATAAAGCAGTTTTTTTTTGTTGTTTTTTTTGTAATGCAGCCCGTTTTCCTTAAAGGAAAACGAGATGCATTAGAAAAACGAAAAATGAACCACTGC
The DNA here is from genome assembly GCF_031143425.1 of Pleurodeles waltl. Taxonomy (NCBI): domain Eukaryota; kingdom Metazoa; phylum Chordata; class Amphibia; order Caudata; family Salamandridae; genus Pleurodeles; species Pleurodeles waltl. The sequence goes on from NC_090446.1 coordinate 604,488,584, forward strand.
CTGCTCTGAAAAAATGTTTACAGTGACATTCACAATGGGGAAGGGGGTCCCATTGGGACCCCTTCCCTTTTGCGAAAGTATTAGCACCCATTTGAAATGGGTGCAAACTATGATTGGTTTGCGCCCGCGTTCGCGGTCACAAAACAATCCTACATTGCACTGCGAGTCGCTATTAGGAAGGGAACACCCCTTCCTAATTGCAAGTCGCAAACCTGTTTTGCGATTTGGTAACCAGGTTACCAAATCGCAAAACTGGGTTTGTGCATCGCAATGTGCTTTTTGCACGTCGCAAACAGCGAAAGTCGCGGTTTGCGACATGCAAAAAGCTACCTACATGTGGGTCTTGGTCCCTAATTAGGTCTGGTGTTAACAAATACATTTTGTTTTTATTAAACTTCTATTTCTCTCTCTTTCGGCTGGCTTTACTATGAGTGATCGCATTCTGCTCTTCCACAAGGAGCATATTGGCACACAAAGTAGTTTTGTTCAGTGGCAGGAACTACAGTGGCAATCAGTGACGTAACGAAACTGGAGGGTGCCCCTTTGCAAAGAACATGGAGGAGCCCCCTCTCCAGACTCACTCAGGGCAGGTGCTGTGCTGAAGGGGCCCCCTGGAGGGCGGCTGCGGGGCCGTTGTTATGCCACTGGTGGCAACGTGTGCTTTTAGATTTAAAAAACGTTTTGTTTTTTTTTGCCAGTGTTTGTTACAATGTTGAGGGCCTGGTAGCTCCCACAACAACAAACTGTTACAAAAGCCATGTCAAAACAAGACACGCATTGATGAAACTAAAAGACTTATAAAAATATGTTAGATCAGTTGGCTTTGTCAGTGTTGGTTTATTTTCATGCTTCCCATAATCGTGTTGAAAATGGTTACACTGATTTTCCATTAAAAATATTTTTGGGAAATACTAGCATGCATCAACACATTTTCCTAAATGACACTTCATTGGCATCTAATCATAGAGCATTCTGGGAGCATTATACTTAGCCTCATAGCCTAAACTTTTCAAACGTGTGTATACACGTTTTTTTTTTTCTACTGGAACCAACGTCAGTAGTGAAGTGTGACCTTAAAATATTTACTTACAGCACTCACCCTAATAATGAAGGCTTTCAAATAATGAACCATAAATACAAGTTCGAACAGCATTGTCTTTTGGAAACACATTACCTCAACTGCAGAGAGCTCCACTCTCTGTAAACAGGCAACCAAAGGGTTTGTGCTGCAGAGGGTTGGGCCTACTTGTCCCAAGGACAAAGTAAACATAAAAACTTGTTGCCCTTGACCCCAAACAAGATGTCCCGGGTTACGTAGCAGCTTTCTGTTATGCACCTCGGTTACAGCTTGTACTGTGTCAGCCAGGGATTTGATCCGCCCCTGAATATCCTGTTGGAAGTTCCTCAGTAGGGCCTCCATGCTTGTGAAAAAGGGTTTTGAATGGTTGCATTAAAACTGGACTTTCTGATAAAGTTAGGGGCTAGCAGCAATGTGTGGGATTGAATCCTTCTGCAGGCCCTGTTGAGGTTAGAAGGTTCTGTTACTTTAGGTCTGACCGATGTGACCCTTGCGGTTCTTTCCTTTCCCACACTTGCTTTTGAAGGGAGGTAGTTTGTTAGCTACGGTATTAGTGGGGAAGGAACTACCAGGGGGAGATGTTAACTGTTTAATCATGCACAATACAGGGGCTGGTAGATTTGAGAGTTTTGTTGCTCTGTGCTAGGAAATTGGTAGCTCCCCCGGGATATTGTCCACTTCGGCCTCAATTGGCCTTACACTGACTTCAGGGGACCATGCCTTTGATTAAGTTATAGGATCTAGCATCAGCCTATGCACAGCATCTATGCTATCTTCAACCTGTTCAAGTTTAGTAGAAATACCCCCCAAGGCTGTGGAGAGATCTGAGGTAATTAAGGGGGTTGAGAGAAAACCCTTGTCCGCTTCGCTTTTTTATTTGGGTTAATCTTCTCTTCCCCATAGCTGGAGTAGTGGTGGAAAGAAGTCAGTTATTCTTTTGTGTTAAACAAGTACTTTTTAAGTTATAAATCCTTCTTTTTTAAATTTTTTGCACCCCTGCTTCCCAGTCCTTCACATCTTTCAAATAGTGTTTCACCTTCCCTTGCCTCTGAGGCAAGAGGAGACGCCCAGCCTGGCCTTGTCCGGCCACAGACTAGACCGCTCTTGGCACAGGCACGTTCCACGCAGTGGGCTGCTTGCATACGCATTGTAGCACCATGTCTTGTGTGGCCCGCCTACTCCCTGTGGGCCCTGGCCTCCTCAAAAGTTCTCTCTGGGACTCGTAGTCCCCTGCAGGCAACTTTGGTGTCCAGCAGACAGCTTGTGATTGCTTTGCAACGTGATGTCCTCCCTGTGGGCTATGGCCTCCTCAGAAGTGTTACCAGGGACTCGTAGTCCCCTGCAGGAATCTTTGATGTCCCGCCCAGCCTCCATGCCTCCTCAAAAGTGCTCAAGGCACAGTTTCTCAAAGACAAGGAGACCCAAACCTTTTCTGTTAGAAGCGGAGGAACATTTTAGGTTTCTGTTAAACAGATTACATTTTGGAAGCTCGCCATATTGTATTCTGACACCACTATCTTTAAGCCTCCTGACCAAGAGCCTTCCTTTCTCAAGGAAAATCCACCACAGAATTCCGTTTCTGTGCTGCAGCAAGAACGTCACATATGTTAGCACCAGCTTCCTCTATACAACCAGATAAGGAGAACAAAAGAATAAACTCTATGGGAAGAAAAATGTGTAGAACCTCGGCTTCTACGAAGAAAGCAGAAAGTGCCAATGTTTTCTTTTTAGAGAGATATGATAAATCGCTTTGGAACTGTCTACAAAAATGTAAAGATGAACTTCCTAAGGAAGACAGGCCTTTCAGGAGGTCATCAATGAAGGAATGCTGGTATCAATTCAGATCATTAGTTCAGCAGCTTACATTTCAAATTTATCCACCCATGGGTATTGCCATGGCATCTGTGCTAAGAGAGCCTCATAGCTTCGACTAACAAGCCTAAAAACAGATGCACAATCTAGAATACTGAACCTGCCGTCCTCAGGGAACACGCTGCTCATATCTCCTGCAGATGATGAAATGTCACAAATAAATACCTAGTTGGTCATCTCAAAAGCTGTAGACCTGGAAAAGAAAAAATAATTGAGAAAGAGATAAAGGCCTTAAGACAGGCGTTACTATTCCTGGAGAGTTTAAACCTCTCACTGGTCGCACCACCACCAGCAACACCAGCAGAGACAAGAATACAATCAACGAGGATCCTCTAGAGGAAGAGGGGGCCAACATCAATAATCCACAGTGGGAAAAACGCTTTCCAAACAATCAGCCATATCTTCCCCCCGATCCATCAGTCACTCACTTGGGAGGAAGTACTGTAACAGATTTTTCAGAGTGGCTCCTGAAAGCTACAGACAGATGGGTTCGGAATATTGTTTAGAATGGTTATTCTCTACTTTGTAAATCCCATCCTCCATCTTTTCCTCCAACCAAAACATTGCTGTTTCAACAAGATCTAATATAGAAGGAGGTGAACATTTTACTACAGAAAAATGTAGTGGAAGAGGACCCTTCACACCAAAAAAGACTGGGAGTCTACTCCTGGTACTCTTTGGTACAAAGAAAAGCACCAAAACAGGAATTCAGACCCATTCTCGACCTCAGGGTACCGAATAGGCACACAAGAAAAAAATCAGAATGCAAGAATTACATCAGATCTACCCTCAACTACATGAAGGGAACTGCATGTGTGCGATAGATCTTCAAGTCGCCTTCTTCCACATTCCAATCATGAAAAAAAAGCATCAAAAGATTTTAAGGTTCACAGTAGGCTCAAAGCATTTTCACAACACGGTCCTTCCCTTCGGACTGAAATCAACTCTCTGAACATTTGCAAAATGTACAGCGGTCATCAAGCACATCTAAGAAAAACAAAAATATTTGTCCACGACTAACTAGATTACCGGCTCATAAAAGGAGCATTCTCAGCAGAAATACAGAGCCATTTTTAAAATTGTCTTCACACTCTCACCAAGTTAGCCCATCACATAAACCTTAAAAAAAAAAATCAACAACCTTCCCAGTTTAAAACATTCATTATATGGGAGCTGTATTTGATAAGCAGTCCTAAAACGCCTTTCTTTCAGAGAAGAGACAGTAATCAATTCAACTGAAGTGTCACGTTCTATTGCAAAAGCCTTTACCCTGTTCCCTTTCTTTTTCATTAAAAAAAGTTTGTGGAAGAATTTCTATGGTAATCTTATAGTAAAGCTTGCCTATAAAATTGGATAGTAGACATCTATTCATGGCATGTAGTGCTGTTGATTTAAATGCTCTGCATCCTCCTGCCACCTAGTGTTGTCTTCGGAGTGTTACAAGTTATTCTTCTTCAAAACAAGCATTTTTGAGTCACAGGATCCAGTGAGTCCTTCTCGGTGATACTGTGCACAGGAATCTAGTCCTTTAGATTGTTTTCCCAGAGGCGGGCAAGAGAGAGAGTTAAGAGGAAGTATAGAGAAAGACATCCATGCAAGTGTATCTATATATGTACAAATATATACATGTATATGTTAACTGTAATGGCCACAGGAATCCCTGGAGGGGGGAGGGCGCAAGTGAATCTACAGCACTACATGCCACAAACAGATGTCTACTGGGTACGTAACATTTTCCATTCAGTGGTATCTGTGGCTGTAAATACACATGCTCTTCACAGACTGTAAAGCAGTCCCTCCATGGAAGTAGTGGGTAGTCTGTGAGAGTTGCAGTTGTTTGAAAAAGTGTTCTACATTGTCTTGCTGACGTACTAGTACATCTACCCAATAATGCTTTGTGAATGTATGCGTGTAGGCCAAGTATATTTTGTCTTCTAAGGTGTGCCATAACTACCGCCAAGCACTTGTGAATACTCTGAAGCAGTCGTGACTTCAAAAGGCAGGACTTTGAATTGATAATGTTTTCTTGCAACCATGAACCTTAGATATTTCCTATGTGCAGGGTGATTGGGAATGTGGAAGTAGGCATCTTTTAAGTCTAGTGCCTTCATAAAGTTGCTTTGTTGAAGAAGGGGGATAATGTCTTGAAGAGTAACCATGTGAAAGTGTTCTGAAAGAATGTAGTGATTTACTGGTCTGAGATCCAGAATTGGCCTGAGCGTTCCATCCTCTTCGGGGATGAGAAAATAGAGAGAATTCTCCTATAACCTGGTATTGCAATGGAACAGGCTGTATGGTGCCTTTGAGAAGCAGGCACTGTACCTATTGCTTTAGAAGGGCGAGAGTCTCAGGAGATAACCTGTGAGAACAAGGGAGAATGTTTGGAGGTGTGTAGTGAGTTCCAGACAATAACCATGTGGGATAACGCAAAGGACCAATGTTGGATAACGGAAAGGACCCACTGGTTCAATGTTATATCTAGCCATTGTGTGTGGAGATTTTGAAGTCAACACCTTACAAGTGTGTTGTGGGGCTTGGGCAGATGTACAGGGAGTGCAGAATTATTAGGCAAATGAGTATTTTGACCACATCATCCTCTTTATGCATGTTGTCTTACTCCAAGCTGTATAGGCTCGAAAGCCTACTACCAATTAAGCATATTAGGTGATGTGCATCTCTGTAATGAGAAGGGGTGTGGTCTAATGACATCAACACCCTATATCAGGTGTGCATAATTATTAGGCAACTTCCTTTCCTTTGGCAAAATGGGTCAAAAGAAGGACTTGACAGGCTCAGAAAAGTCAAAAATAGTGAGATATCTTGCAGAGGGATGCAGCACTCTTAAAATTGCAAAGCTTCTGAAGCGTGATCATCGAACAATCAAGCGTTTCATTCAAAATAGTCAACAGGGTCGCAAGAAGCGTGTGGAAAAACCAAGGCGCAAAATAACTGCCCATGAACTGAGAAAAGTCAAGCGTGCAGCTGCCACGATGCCACTTGCCACCAGTTTGGCCATATTTCAGAGCTGCAACATCACTGGAGTGCCCAAAAGCACAAGGTGTGCAATACTCAGAGACATGGCCAAGGTAAGAAAGGCTGAAAGACGACCACCACTGAACAAGACACACAAGCTGAAACGTCAAGACTGGGCCAAGAAATATCTCAAGACTGATTTTTCTAAGGTTTTATGGACTGATGAAATGAGAGTGAGTCTTGATGGGCCAGATGGATGGGCCCGTGGCTGGATTGGTAAAGGGCAGATAGCTCCAGTCCGACTCAGACGCCAGCAAGGTGGAGGTGGAGTACTGGTTTGGGCTGGTATCATCAAAGATGAGCTTGTGGGGCCTTTTCGGGTTGAGGATGGAGTCAAGCTCAACTCCCAGTCCTACTGCCAGTTCCTGGAAGACACCTTCTTCAAGCAGTGGTACAGGAAGAAGTCTGCATCCTTCAAGAAAAACATGATTTTCATGCAGGACAATGCTCCATCACACGCGTCCAAGTACTCCACAGCGTGGCTGGCAAGAAAGGGTATAAAAGAAGGAAATCTATTGACATGGCCTCCTTGTTCACCTGATCTGAACCCCATTGAGAACCTGTGGTCCATCATCAAATGTGAGATTTACAAGGAGGGAAAATAGTACACCTCTCTGAACAGTGTCTGGGAGGCTGTGGTTGCTGCTGCACGCAATGTTGATGGTGAACAGATCAAAACACTGACAGAATCCATGGATGGCAGGCTTTTGAGTGTCCTTGCAAAGAAAGGTGGCTATATTGGTCACTGATTTGTTTTTGTTTTGTTTTTGAATGTCAGAAATGTATATTTGTGAATGTTGAGATGTTATATTGGTTTCACTGGTAATAATAAATAATTGAAATGGGTATATATTTGTTTTTTGTTAAGTTGCCTAATAATTATGCACAGTAATAGTCACCTGCACACACAGATATCCCCCTAACATAGCTAAAACTAAAAACAAACTAAAAACTACTTCCAAAAATATTCAGCTTTGATATTAATGAGTTTTTTGGGTTCATTGAGAACATGGTTGTTGTTCAATAATAAAATTAATCCTCAAAAATACAACTTGCCTAATAATTCTGCACTCCCTGTATGTAGTCATTGCTTAGATGTTGAGTATGAGCTACATGTGGTAGTGCTCTTGCCTCTGCCTCCGTTGTTGTTGCCTTTATAGGTCCCTCTGAACAAACCTCGAGAATATGAGGTGGAGGGTTGTCTAGGTTGAGAGGTATATGGCTCAGAGGTTGTGGCTTTGTAACCACCTCAGTTGTAGCTGTGTGCCTGTGACTGAAAAGTATCCATGGCCTTTGCGGTATCAGTATCTTTTTGAGTTTCTCCAGAGTGGAGTCCACTTGGGGCCAAAAAGGTGTTCTTTGTCCAAGTGCATGTGGAGTACCACTTGTACCTCTGGCTTGAAGTACATCTAAGCCAAGCATGTCTCCTTAGCACTATGCTTATATATAACCCTTGTGCAGCCGGGTCTGCTGCATTTAATGCACAGTGTATAGGGTTATTGGTGACTGTTTGTCCTTCTGTAACAATCTGCTGGCCTCGCTAGCCGTACTCATCTGGAAGATATTGGAGGCGCTTATCCATTTAATCCCAGTGAGCTTGATGATATCTTGCTAACAAGGCCTGTGAATTGGCCTTGTGCCAATGATTTGTTGCTTGTATTGCAACTCTTGCCTCCTGCATCTATCTTTTTCCTCTCCTTGTCTGGTGAAGGTGAGTCTCCTGTGGCCTGACTGTTGGCTCACTTCCTTGCACGGTGGCCACTATTGAATCTGGTGGGACCTGATACATAAAAGGATCAGAAGGTGCAGGGTTATAATATTTGTCCACTCTAGGAGCGATAATTCTAGAGCGGCCTGGCTCCTTAAATACGTCATCTGCGTGACGAATCATGCCAGGAAGCATAGGAAGGAACTGAAGATCCTTATGTGTAGTGGTTAAGGCGTCAAACAGAAAATCATGTTCCGTGGGATCCCTATGGAGCTCTACATTATGAAAAGCAGCTGCCCGTGCTATATCTTGCTGCTAACTAGTGTGGTCATCTGGGGAGAGGGTCTTGCAGGGTATAAATCTGGGTCAGTATTTATCATGGGATCAGGATCATATGCATCCCATGGGTCTGGGTCCTGCTGTGTTCCACCCAAACACTCCCCTATAAATAAAGGTGTACCCTGAGGTGTGAGGTATCCTGCCAGTAGGAGAGGCAGGAGAATGAGGTGGAGAAGAATGAGGGGGTGGAGGTGGCGAGGAAGGTAATTCAGGAGAAGGAGGCGGCAGAGAATTAGATAAAGTAGCTTTTTCCTTAGAGAGTTCTTTTTTAGAGGAGGTGACGGGTCCAAGGCCTTTGGAAGGATAACTTCCTCTTAAATGTGACAGAGGAAGCAATGATAAGCCCGGTACCTTCCTAGATATGGAGGCGGCGCTGTTTTGAGTCCATAGTCTCCAGAATAGGCTCGACTGGAGAAGGTGTACTGGAGGATTGGTATGAGTCCATACGCTCTGAAGGAGTTGGCTCCTTTGTTTTCAGGATCAATATTGTCGGTGGTGACTCCTTGTTGGTACAAAAGCAGAAGTTGTAGCTGGTTGGATCGGACCCTAAGTGCTTAGTGTCGAAGGTCTGGCGGAAGTAATTCAGAAAGAAATGCTGGAGGTCGATGCAGAGGTCGATATGAGTGTCTTGGCTTGCTTCAGAGCCTAGCCAAAGGGTGGGGCAGCTGAATTAATTTTCCAAGCACAACCATGGAATGGTGGCAGCTGCGGTCCAGTGACTCTGTAAGGGTGTTTTTTTTTTTTTAACAGTCTTTTGTTGGGCAGGAGTGGTTACAGTACTCACTGGCTGCGCCAACATCAACTCACTGCTCTCAATTTCCAATTGAATGTTGGGAGTCAGAATCTTAAAAGGAGAAGGACTCTTCTTGTTCTGGTTCCTCCTGTGCATGCTCATCGCCAAGAAATAGTCAGACTGGAGTGAGTTGAAAACAGAGCAAAGATGCACAAAACCGAACCCAACAGCTGGGAGAAAACAATCTGACAAAGGACTAGATGCCCATGCGCAGTATCATTGAGAAGGAGTCATTTGATCCTGTGACTTGAAAATGCTTCTTCAAAGAAAAAGAACCTGTAACACTCCAAACCCAACACTAGGAGGTAGGAGTAAGCACACCATGCGTATTTACAGCCACACATGCCATCGAACATGAAACTTCAATGAGATCTGGCATGTTTTGGCATTATTTAAGCTGCAAATGTACAGGTAAAGCACAATGGTACGAATTCTGGTTATACATATAAATATGCTTTAAAAGGGCTTCGGGGTCCCTGCACGTAGGTGGGACTATTTGGTGCTTATGACTTTGATGAGAATTCCCCGGGAAACGAACTAGGACTACAGATGAGTAACCTTTCCTTTTTTCTGCAGTTCCCAGCAATTTCACTGTTTACAAATCCCATGTGAAGCGCCAAGGGAATAATTTTCCATCTCTGATAAATGTGTTCCTTCTGAAACAGCATATTAACAATTTGGCTTTGCATCTTTACCACAAAACTGAAAACCCACCAGCCACACATCCCCTCAAAAATAGGCCAATTAGGGCTTGCATACTTCTTATGCTGGGTAAATTATGAGGTGCTTTGGTTGCACAATCACACTTGTCCTGTCTTGTGCTTCTCTGGCAAGTTAAGGTAAAGCTCCTAATGCTCTCATTTTTAACACATACACTTTCTGAGGTGTAAAACTGGAGATAAAAGACTTCCTATTCTAACTGTAGCAAATGTGGGTTTTGTACATCTTCTACATGCTTTATTCATAAATTAATCCACCAATGCAGGAGAATGACTGAGAGAATCTATGGCGATGGTTGACAACTATCCATGCTATCATTAGTTTTTGAAAAAATCTGAGATTATTTGTAGCTAGTGGTATTCACTGTAATAGCAATCCTCATGTTTTAAAATGTTCATGCACACTAGTGTTTGAGATTTCAAGGTGCTACTTTAGTGGCTCTTCAACCACTTTTCTACAATTCAGGATGCCCAACTTTACGTTCCCTAAAAGACTGCAAGACCTAGAAACTTAACTTTAATGTTTTTAGTAAATGTATTCTATTAGTCCTCATCCTGGGCCACAAGGCAGATAGAGGCTATCAGGCCCAAAACATGCCACTGATGTTCTGGGACCAGTCTTACAATGGCTCTACAAAACGTGTCAGGTACAAGCTCTCCTACACTTGTCTCTTGGGTTAGTGAGGGCAATCAGTTACAGGCTTCTAAGGGAGGTAGTGTGGGAGGGTGATCAAGCCCAGGACTCAACAAGTAAATGCAAGAACTCCAATAATTAGTGCACTGCTCATCTTTACACATAAAGTACTTTTAACTGCTCATCTGTACAATATACTACATAATCCAATGCAGTTTATACTGTAGGGTCCAAGGATACAAATCATCTTTGGGTCGTTACATTATTTCAGATCCCCCATCTGATGGAAATCCCCGCCCCCAATTGTTGGCAAATCAGTATATACCATAAACCAAGCACAGGAGCAGCGTTTTCTTTATCATAGTCAACCGCGCTGTCCGTGTTAAATCTCACCCACTGTCATACTAGAAGAAAGCATGTTCAAGCTCTTTGTTGTCCCTTGTAGGATCGGACTGCACTTCGCCACATCTACTGTGGGAGCCACAATGATCAACAAGATTGCCAAGCCACACGAGGAAGACAGGTGTAGGCCACGTCCATCTGCGAGCCTGCCAGCCTCAGTCCTTTAAGTCCCCAAAACTGGCACAGGCACAGATTCAGCCATGGTGGTCTCCAATGAACGCAGTGAGGTAGCCGCACATGTGCTGAACACTGTCCCAGCCCAGCTCATACTACTGGGGAGCATGACAATTATGGTTCTAACTGCAACAGGTGAAGATGTGGCCCTGACCAGGCTTTCTACTTACCTTGGTAGCTGCAGCCCCCATTCGAAATTACCATAATCACAGCAGTTACAGCCTTCCCGGGCCCCTAATGGCCATGCAGTCGAAGCTCTGAATGGAAGTTCAACAATCATGCAGTTGCAGCCCTTACAGAGCCTGCTATGATCATGCAGTACCAGACCTCCCATGATTCCTGCAGTTACATCCCTGATCTAATCCTACGATGATCAGGCAGCTGTAGACTTGATCTGGGCCTACAACCATCACGCAGTTATAGCCCTCAATGGGCTCACAATGATCATGGCAGTTACTTTTCCTGCCAGGAAACAGAATGAGAGACTGGAAGGGCCCAGTTGACACAGCTCGCTCTTGTGTGGTCAACTCTGTATGGTTGTCCAAACCCACTAGGGACATATTGGGACTCAAACCCTAAAAGGTTTCCACTCCAGGGCCAGGTAGACCCTTTCCCTCCCCTCAAAGGTAAGCAGACATTTACGGGTTTAAGGGCAGAGTCACAGCTCATCAAGATTAGAGTACAGACGCCAGGTGATGTTCCCTCACCTCAAAAAGACTGAGTGTCAGGTAAACACCAGTCACAGGTGCACAGCAGTCCTTTCATTACTTTAGGTGCACTGCTTTCTATTGTCAAAAAGGACATGGAACTGGACAAAAAAAAAAAAAAAGAGTGTGGTGTTTTTGGTCCCACTTTTAAATAACTTCTGGATTGGAGATGTGAAGCTACTGACTCAAACTGTGTATCTGATTTGGGTGGTTCTTCTTTCAAGGGTCCTACTTAAGCTGCTCTTCAGATACAGCCTTTATGCGGAGTGATGCTTCTCACAGTCGGCAGCACTGGTCCGGTCTACAACTAAGACATGTACATGTGAGGTTTCTAAATCTGGTTCTCATCAGGGCAAATAAAGATGTATGCAGGGACAAACAAAAGAGCAATGCTCATCTAAAATGTCCTCACTTGCTGCAACACCCCTACCATTCACTAAAAAAAAAGTGCTCTTGAAAAGTAATCTGCAGCTCCTGGCGAAAAAAAAAAAGTCTTCATGCAATTTGTAAGGGTAAACCAGTCTCCAGCTCTTCACCTCAGTGTCTGGATCTCTTGCCCCAAGTTGCAGTATAGCTGGTAATACATTCCCAGGAGCACAGTTCTCCCAACCATCTTATACTGTGCCAGGCTAGGGGCATCGAAATGGATCCAAAAAGCCTCTATTACGCCAGTCCACTCTCACACAGTTCATAACCACACATGTAACATGTGCATGCACTTGATATATAAACAGGATACAAGTGCAAGGGTCCAAGCACACACATGCATAGGCTGAAGGCTATACCACACACCCTGATGAACCCCCAGTGGCAAAGTAAATGACAGAAGTACATTTGGTAAGGTATATAAGGTTCCTCCCATATTGGGTATTTTCTCTAATCCGGAGGATGAATAATAGAAAAAATGGAAGGTGGCGCCAAAACTAAAAACCATTTTTTACTGTGTTTGTTATTATTGTGTCACTTGTAATATCAATAATGTGAACCATTTAAATACAAAACCAGAAATTGTGGTTTCTGGTACAATTACTTTTGTATTGGTTTAGATATGCTTCAGTATATTTAAAATGTATCGGTACAGAAGGTGATCAAAGGTAACAACACATAGAAGAACATAAATCAAGTAATTGCATAAGGGTTCTTGTGTATTCCATATCCAAACCCTTTGTACTACTTCCACAAATTAAAGATCAGCCAACACTTCTTTCGCCACATGTGGGCTCACATGACTGGGGCTTTTTCAAGGTGATAATCGAATTGTTTCTGTTGTACACTACATTAGTTACAGTATTGATTTAACATATAAAGTTGCTGACATTGGGAGCTTGGGGTGTCAAGATGTCGGTCGCACTACTCTGTCATCCGCCACGAACCAAAGTCCTTCAGCGATCGTAGGTGCCCTGCCATCAAAGCTGGCCCCCTCCTGACAGGCGCCAGCAGCGAGAGCCGGTGGTCCAGAGTCTGGGACCCCCGAAACTGTGGCGAAAATTCGGCCTGGGCTGGTGGCCCACAAGATGGCGGCGGCCTGCGCCTCGGGTGGGCCCCAGTGACAGTGCCCGGCACAGGCAGCGAACTCCAGGCCCTGCTCCTGGGTGTCCTCACACACGAGGGCAAGGGCCGGGCTGAGGAGGAGCGCGGCAGGTGAGGCGTCCGTGGCCCAAGGTAGCGTGTCTGGGAATCTCGCTTCTCTGACCAGGAGCGATGGCCTGCGCGGGTACGACGGCATACCCGTCATGGTCAGAAAGATGCAAAAGAAGGAGTGTGGGGCACGGCCCAGCCGGCCGAGAGGTGGACGGCGGATTGGTGCAGCGAGAGAGGGCCCCGGATAGCTGATAGAAATCTGTAGTCGCCTGCAGACGGCTGGACCCCGGCGCAGAAGGCCATAAGGCACGGGGGCCCAGTCAGGAGGTCCGTTGAGAGACTGGAGGAGGGAATTAAACACGATCCACAGAAAAAGGCCTGTGAGACTCCGGAGGCCCAGGCGAGGAACAAGTGGTCTCCGGACCCAGGGGGAAAGCCATAAGGAGACAGGTGAGGCCTCAACAGAGACAGCAGCACAAAGCTGTAAGCTCAGCCAGTGGGACACACAGAGCAGCGAGGGCAGGCCCAAAACTCCTAACTGAGAATGGCGGCAAGGGGCTAAGTCCAGGTCCCAGGAGAGGCTTGCAAGTAGCGAAGAGAAGCGGATCTGGGAAAGAAGGGACGCAGGAGAAGCGGGAGCCCTTATGCAGATGCCCCTAGACACTGGGAAGCCATCAAATGAGGGCCCGTATGTTTTTTCCCCCTGAACTTTGCCCTGAAAGTAGGACCCTAGGGGGAGAGACGCAATACAGCTATTAAAGAGGCGGGCCAACGCAAGCCCTGCATTGCAGCTTACAAAAGGGGCAATCTGGTGACGAGACAGCAGAAATCTTGGTGCCATAAGGTGACCACTAGAGGTGCAGAACTACCATTGGGAAGGACAAACAGCAGAAGCTACCTACCTCTCAATCTCGCATAGACAGGTTCACTACACCTGGGGGAGCCCGGAAAAGGGGGGGAATGGAGGTGAACCCCCGGCTGCTGGGACAGGTGTCCAGGACAAGATCCTACAGGCAATACACAGTTCCCAGACAGCAGTGGAAAACAAGATTGGGGAGATACAGATAGCTGTATCACTACTTCGCCAGGACTTGAGGGGCACCATTGCTCGAGTGACTGAGGCAGAGACCCAGGAGTCTACTGTAGAGGACGAGGTGGGGGACCCGAAAGCCAAGGTCAATCGTCTCTTTACCAGTACACATGAACTTCAACAGCATGTTAAGACGCCGAAAATCGGTCAAGGCGCAATAACCTGAGGCTTGTGGGCTCTCCTAAAGGGGTGAACGAGATACGTGTGATGAACTTCTTAGAGATTTGGCCGAAGGAATGGATGCTGCTGGACAAACTGACCCCGTAGTTTGCGGTAGAGCGTGCACATAGGGCCCTGTCGGCGCACCACCTAGAGCTATAATAGCTAATTTTTTCAATTTTCGAGATAGAGGGGGCATACTCCAAGAAGTGAACCGACAAGCAGACCTCTGCCACCAAAATGCCAAAATCCTAATTTTTCCTGAATACTCAAGGGAAGTGCAGATATGTAGGCGTTCCTACGAACCGGTCAAACAAAAACTAAGGGTGCTCCAACTCTCTTACATGCTTCTCTTTCCTGCTCACGTCAACGTACTCCTTGTGGGCAAAGCGCACTTTTCCGAAACTCCAGAAGCGGCTTGGGAATGGGCAATAGGAGCGGCACCTGCAGCAGTGCAGCAGTACCACCGCCCCCTTCGATGGTCCCGTGCTGCACCAGGTCGCGCCCAAGACAGATCTCTGGTCAGACGAAGAGACCTAGAACGCGATCCTGCAGGAGACTGACTAGGGGGGATCTGCGTCCCGCTTGCCGAGCTTGGGTGCCTCTGGACTGCTGCCATCACAAAAGGAGACCGAGCAATCCATCCAGCATGAAGAGGAAAGAGGCAAAGCCAACCACCAAGAAGAAGAAGAAAGGCTGAGTCAGACACCAGTAGTGTGAATGGGGCATGCAAGGACAGTTATCAGTGTGTCAGCAGGGCAGTAGGTGATTTTATCCTGAATCATGGAGGGGTCCACCACTCCACACTGTGGGAGCTTCAGTTCCTAATTGGGGTTAACATGGGGCGACAGATGATTCTTCTGGTTGGGAAGGGAAGTGTAGGAGGGTGAGGGGGGAGAGTTGGGAACGGGGTGGGGACGTTAGAATGCACAACTATCTACAGTGAGGCAGACGAATACACTCATAAATTCCCCCACATGGCATTGGTTAAGGTGGTATCATGGAACGTCAATGGGCTATTTGACAAAATTAAAAGGGTAGCAGTGCTTTGCCATGGGCAGGGGCTCCATCCCTTAATTGTATTCTTGCAAGAGACACACTTACTGGGCACTTCCGGTCCCTTCCTGGCGCATTATGGGTGTGATCGAGTTTATCATGTGGGATTTGCGAGAGGATCCCGTGGAGTTGCAATAGTACTGCAAAAAAGATTCCCTCTGGTGGTGCACCAAACATGGCAGGATCCTGAGGGTAGATACAAAGCACTGGCACCATGGTGGGACGCTACTTCTTGACTTTGCTGAGTGTTTATGCACCACCTACGGCGTTAGCGAACTTTCTTTAGGACCTGGCAGAGGTGGCGGCCCAGATGCCTCCGGGCAGTACGATTATTGGAGGCGACATGAACGCAGTTATGGACCCAGCAATGGACACGTCAGGGGTGGCCTCAGGAATAGGATGTCACTTCTCAGCGTCATTAAGGGAATGGGTGTCTAACTTAGGTCTATGTGAGATTTGGAGAACCTGGAACCCCCACAATAAACAATACACACATACCTCGCCAGCACATCATACACAAGCATGTATTAACATGGTCTTTATGCCAGCGGCCGACCTCCCTAAGGTAAAACAAATTCAGATCCTTGCCCGGGGTAGATCAGATCACGTCCCAATCCTCTTGAGCACTGCATCTGGGATCCAGACGCAGAGTCTTTCCTGTATGGCACCTTAATGCCTGGCTACTGCAGAACGGGGAGTATGCACAAAAGTTGAAGGCAGAGATTGTCCAATACTTTAAGCTGAATGACGGATCAAGGCAATGCTTTGGGAAGCAGGGAAGGCCATAGTTAGAGGCCGAGCTAAAAGCCTTTGTCGTGCACAAGAGGAGGACAAGCAGGCCCAGACCACCCACCTGGAAGCCAAGGCACTTCAACTTGAGGTGCGTGGCACAAAAGGGACAAGAGGAGGGTGCACACACCCTGGATCTGGCAAGAGACGCAATAATGGCACACTTGTTAGAAACAGCAAAGCAACTATGGCGTGCATCACAAGCAATGGTTTATGGATGGGGAGATAAAAGTAGCTACATTACTGTACTAATTGGCCACAAAAGCTATGGAGGGATGGGTAGCGCCAGAAGTGTTTGATGTATCAGGGAAGTCTTGTGTTACGCATGCGGCAATAGCGACCTTGTTTGCACAGTACTACACGGTGTTATATGCTGCCACTCCTAGGCCTCAGGTAGAAATTAATAGGCCACTATTGGATGAGCTGACCGTATAGAGAATTCTAGACCGGAAGAGAAAGGTACTGAATTACCCTATTCAATTAGAAGGGATAGGAGAGGCCATTTCATCCCAAAAGGCAGGGAAAATCCCGGGGCCAGACGGCTATCCCACAGAATTCTACTCTAGGTATAAAGAGCTTTTGGGGCCATGGTTACTCGACCTTTAGGAAGAGGTTGTGGAGGTGGGAGCTTTCCCAGGTGCGTTAGATCAGGCCACCATAGTGGTTCTCCCCCAAAACAAAGCAACCATCCTTATCTTGCACAGATTATAGGCCGATATTGCTGATTAATTGGGAGTTGAAGATATTTGCTACAATATTAGCAACCTGCTTGCGGAGTAGCCTGGTTACGTAATACACCCAGATCAGTGTGGGTTTATGCCCAAGCGTAACATGAGGCACTGTATAAGGTGGCTGAATGTTGCACTAGCCCATAGACATATCCTTCCAGGCCATTTGGCGCTGATGCTGGTGGACTTTGAAAAGGCGTTCAATACTGTCGACTGGAGGTACCTCAACAGGTACTTGTTAAAGCAGGACTGGGTGACAGATTCTGACGCATGGTAGGATTACTCTATTGCCTTCCAACGGCCAGGGTACTGGTTAACGGGACAGTGTGTGAGGTGTTTCCTGTAAGCAGAGGAACAAGACTGGGTTGACCGCCGTCTCTTCTTTTTGCAATGGCCATCAAACCGTTGGCATGCGGGCTCCGAGAAGACCCATTGATAAAAGACTGGTGCTGGCCGCTAAAGGTGGAAGACCGAGTGGCACTGTATGCGGACGATGTGCTGCTGTACTTATCCAACCTACCGGAGAGCGGGCCTCAAAGCCTTTATCTCCTGAAATTGTTTCCGGAAGCATCTGGATTAATGCTCAACCAAAAGAAATTGCTGCTGGTCCCGTTGACTGGAGCTCGGGAAGCAGTAGACTGGCAGACAGACATGCCCATAAGACGGCTTAGTTTCACATATTTGAGACTTAGAATAGCACTGGAACCCTCCCTTACACAGGTGCCCAATGTCACGCCACTTGTTCAGAGTTAAGGAAGACTTGAGAAAGTGGCACTCGCTGCCCGTCAATGTCTTGGGATGTATTGCCCTATTTAAGATGTTGGTGTTGCCATGCTTTCTTTATATGCTGCAAAATCTTCCTATACAGTTACCAGCCCAGTAGTTCAGAGAGATGGATGCAATGGCAACTGCCTTACTCTGGCGGGACAAGAGAAGTCGCCTTAACAAGACCATTTATCAACGGCACACATACAAAGGTGGACTGTGATATATATATATATATATATATACACTACTACCACTTGGCACACCAGGTTTTAGTGCTCCATAAATGGCTCAAGGGGGCTGGGCAGACCCAGCCTATAGGCTGGAAATCTGTGGTCTGCGACTGTCCCAGATCATAGGCCTCATGTACGGGGACCCGATCACGCAGGACATTCCGGAAGTAAGAAGGATGGTATTCAGGGGGTGGAGAGAGGCACAGCGCCACATGAGTGGTGGAAGAAGCTAAACACTCGAAACTTCGCTATGGGGAGGAACCTGGCTGAGGGAGGTGAGTGTTCTGGAGGGCTTCTCTAGATGGGACACATTTGTTATAATGGTGCTGGGCGACGTATGGGTGGGGGACCATCTTCAGTCCTTTCAGGAGCTCCAACAGGAATAAAAGAAGTCACAAACGCAATTTCATAAATACTTGCAGCTCAGGCACGCATTGAGATCCCATGTACCGAAGCCATGTAATTTCCAGAATTCAGTCCCATGGAAGCAAAAGTACTTCTGAGGGCATTGGGCATTGGGCAAGAGCGTGACCTAATGCCTCGGCAACCCTTCATTCTTGGAGAGCTAAATGGGAGGCCTGGGTAGAGCCACTCGAAGAGGAGGACTGAAGGGATCCCTAATGGCGCCGCGAGTGCTTGTCATATCAACCAAATTGAGGCTAGTTCAATTATATTACATGCACTGTGCGCATCTCACCCCAGACCGCATGCACTGTGCAGGACTCAGACACTCATCCAAATGCAAGCGATGCAGTGGGTCCCTGGTGGACTTCTTTCACATGGTATAGTCGTGTCCCAGGATTGTGCAGTACTGGCAACTGGTAGTGTCAACACTAGCCATGGTGATGGGACAGACGGAGTTGTCTCCGATCATGGTTTACCGGGCAGACAGAAAATTAATAGGCACAGCATTAATGGACGCAAAAAGGAATTGCTAAATCCTGGCAGGCGAGTAACCGTCCCTCTGTTGCGCAATAGAGAAGGGGAGTGGACTGGTGCGCCCAGATGGAGAGACCTGTGTACGAGGCAAGGGGATGTTCCCAGACATAGGACAATGTTTGGTTTAAATGGACTGGTGATCAAGGACCTGAAGTGGTGGAGTAACTGTAAAATACACTGTGTAGGTGTTACATATGTGCTAAATGAAACTCATTCACAAGGAAGGAAGGGGGAGGCCAGTTCTGTAGGGGATGAAGCAGCATGTAATGTTTTATTATTTGTGTTGAAAAACTAATAAAATTGGTTATCACAAAAAAAAAACCTGCTGCTATTGTGGTTGGTGACCGCCCAAATGACAAAGTAAACGTGAGGTAAATTCTAGAAAAGTTGTTCAGTGCCATTGCGTGACCAGGTTAGAAGAATATAGACTGGTACTATGGGCTGCCAAATATAGAACTAATTTCAACAACTGGCTATAACTGAAGATATGATACCTGAGGAATGGAATAACATTTAGAATGGTGTACAGTGGCTAGGTAATCCGTAATGGAATTAGTCTGTCTGAAGGAAAATAGTGGTAAAAAAAAAAAAAATCAAGTACCAATTATCTAAAGTGTTTAATATTGGGCTTTGGTAATGAAATAATATCCTGTGGCCCTGTTTAGTAAATGCAACCTAAAAACAAACAATACAAACTGATATTCATACCACATTAGATAGTAGGATGAACCTCAATATCTGCTTCAAGTGCGGCTGATACCAATCCCGGTCTCTGCTATAATTTTATACATGCCAGACGCTTACTTCAAGAGGGCGTAGTAAGCAATCAAAAGATATAGAGTCTGTAATCCATAATACAGTCTGGATGTGGGTGGCATGATAACACACTCTGACACCCTTAATGCAAGCTATGCAAGCTATGCCAGCTGGTGCCCTGAACTGGAGCTGGAAGTGCCCAGAAAAGCAGTCCATGAGACAGGATTGTGTCTAGGTCGCCGTTTCAAAATGGCTATAAGGAGTTAATTCTGAATCAACATTTAAAATATAATTCAGCCCTGTGGTTTACTTTGTGCAGATGTAGTCAATAATATTTGGCCTTAAATCCAAGACCCATTCCCTCCTGGATGCAAGTGACACAAGGGCATACTGTGCAGGCTATTTTAAAAGGATCATGGATTGTGCACTGGTGACAGGTGCCTGGAAAGGCAGTCCATGAACAGGATTGTGTTTTGGTAGGCCCTCTTAAAGTAGCTATAGGGAGTTTTGGAGTAAAACTTACATTTTATATTTTTAATTGCAATACTAATTATTAATGGTGGAAGCTATGCGAGCAGGAATGTTAAAAATACCTTCACAGTCTTTTTAAAAACGGGGGACAAAAATTAAATTACAGAAACAACCTGCTGGATAGGGCACAGACAGTAATAGCAGTACAAGGGACAGATTAGAAAGAAGGTGCAAAGTATGAAGAGTAAGAACATATTTCAAAATAGGATTCAGCTATTATTGCACGGACAAAAGCAAATCAATGCATACAGCCACAAATAAACTGTCCTGATGTGACAATTTAAAATGAAACAATATAAAGTTGTTGTACATCAAAATATTTCATTATAATATTGCAAACATAAGAGATCCTGATATGGTGATTTCAAAGAAGAGATAAAATAATATAAAATATCCCTGCATCTAAAAACAGAAGTACTACTAAAACAAAGTTATAAAATCTACAGTATCTGCTTGTGTTAAAAATTCCTAATTAATATCCATCTGTTAAGGTTTCTGTTGATGGAATCATGACAGATATATAAGTGTGGATATTCATGTATTCCAATAGTTTTTTTGCATATTCTGAAATGGATAATGAAACACCAGGAGACAAATTGTGGAGTCAATAAATAGAAGAAACTGACATGAGGCATACACATAGTAATAGAACTTTACCCAAGCGTGCCACCAAGTCTCACTCCAAGTAACCCACGTAAAAGTTTTGGTCACCCTACTAATATTTTAAAATATTAAAAAAGAAAAAGATACAATATGCTGCAACCACCGTTTTATATGCTATACCCTGTTTAAAGACAATAGTCCAATACTATGGTCCATTGTGGTGCGGCTCTCAACATCACAGGACAATCCAGGACCTCACATATTCAGGGACAGAACTATGACCCTGAGCACACCCTAAACTAATATGACAGCACGGCCACAGAAAGAAAAATCAGGACACACACCACATATACATGCAGCCAAACATGTAAGGAAGGGAAACAAACCATTCTTTCAAGCGGACTACATTCACATCCCAACATACTCAAAGGAACACTTCTTCAGAAAGTATACGTTTTTTTTTTTTTTCATTTTTATTTCTTGATGCATAAACTTAATTATGTAGTTTTAATTCCACACTGATAATAAACCATTTGTTATTCGTATTAGACAGTTCGTCCAACTGCATGTTTGTAAATCTTGGGTATTTGTTGCTCAGTAGTAAACACAGCCATTACTTGAAATTCTAAACAAGAGTAGAAGGTAAAAATAATAATCATTAAACCTCAATATTTAGCGCTTTAGATTTCTTTGTCTGACAGATCCTTGGGCCACCTCGTAAGTGTACTACTTCTCTCAACCATCTTTTCCGTTCCACTAAAAAATTCATGGCGTTCTCTAAAAACAATGTGAGACAGATTTCTTGTACAGAAACATCTAAGTATTCCAAGCATTAAACAAGGCTGGATTAACCATTAGGCAAAATAAGCATGTGCTTATCAAGGGAAAGGGGGGGCACCACAGAAATGTTTCCATTGCTGGATTTACCATGGACCACATGGTGCAAAACTACAAATGGTGCAGCTGAAGCAGGTTCCACAAAAAGGGGCTTGCACAATAAATGAAAAAATTACACACATATATATGGAAAATGTCACTCACACAGTGTACATCTGTTCGTGGCATGTAGTGCTGCAGATTCACATGCTGTGCATATATTCCGCCATCTAGTGTTGGGACCAGAATGTTACAAGTTGTTTTTCTTCGAAGAAGTCTTTTCTCGAGTGGCTCCTCCTCTCAGTAATAGTGACCATGGGCATCGACTACTTTGTTAGATTGTTTTCCCGCAGAAGGGTATAGGAAGGAGTGATAGAGTGAAAGAATATAAACGGCCAACTATAAGTACTAAGTAAATAAGATGTCCATGCAAATGTAATATATATGTATACATATGTAAAAATAAATACTGCAACGACTACAGGCTTCCGGGGAGGAGGGAGGGTGCATGTGACTCTGCAGCACTACATGCCACGAACAGAGGTACACTGGGTAAGTGACGTTTTCTGTTCAATGGCATGTGTAGCTGCAGATACACATGCTGTGCATAGACTAAAAAGCAGTCCTTCTCCCAAGAAAGCTGTGGCTAGCCTGTAGGGGTTGAAGTAGTTTGAAATAGTGTTTTAAGGACAGCTTGACCAACATTGGCCTGTTACTTTGAGAATGCATCCGCACAGTAATGTTTTGTGAATGTATGTGGTGTGGCCCATGCAGCAGTTTTGCACATGTCTGCCACTGGTATGTTTCCTAAAAATGCCGTGGAAGCACCTTTTTTCCTAGTGGAATGTGCTTTAGGAGTTATCAAAAGTTGTCTTTTTGCTTTAATGTAACATGTTTGAATACATCTTACAATCCATCTAGCTAACCCTTCTTAGAGATAGGATTTCCTTCATGTGGCTGTTGTAAAGCTACAAAAAGATGTTTAGTTTTCCTAAACTCTTTTGTTCTATCAACATAATATATTAGAGCTCTTTTAAGGTCAAGAGTATGAAGAGCTCTTTCAGCAGTTGAGTCTGGCTGTGGGAAGAAGACTGTCCATTCCACTGATTGGTTAATGTGAAAAGGAGAAACTAATTTTGGCAAGAATATTGAATTTGTCCTAAGTACAACTTTATGTTTGTGTACTTGGAAAAATGGTTCCTCCAGAGTGAATGCTTGTACTTCACTCACTCTTTTTAATGAAGCAATTGTTACTAAGAAAGCAACTTTCCAAGTGAGAAATTGAATATTACATGAATGCATGGGCTGGAACGGTGGTCCTTTTAATATTGTGAGTACAATATTGAGATTCCATGCAAGAACTGGTGGGGTTCGTGGTGGAATAATACGCGTAAGTCCTTCCATAAGGGCTTTTATGACAGGGACCCTGAAGAGAGAAGTATGTTGTATGGTTTCTAAGTACGCTGATATAGCAGTAAATTGAATCTTGATAGAGGAAAAAGCTAAATTTGCTTTTTGTAAATGAAGCAGGTAGCATACAATATCCTTTATTGATGCTTTAAGGGGGTATATATTTTTGGGCTGACAGTAGTAAACAAACTGTTTCCACTTGTTAGCCTAGCACTGTCTAGTTGTAGGTTTGCATGCTTGTTTTAGAACTTCTATACATTCTAATGGAAGGTGAAACTATCCAAATTCTATGACTACAGGAGCCAAATCGCTAAGTTGAGAACACTGGGATTGGGATGCCTGATTTGACCCTTGTTCTGTATTAACAGATCTGTTCTGTTTGGAAGTTTGCGATGGAGTACTACCGACAGATCTAGGAGTGTTATCTACCACTGTTGTCGTACCCATGTGGGAGCTAGGAGTATCATGGTGAGAGAGGTGTGATGTATTTTGCTGACCAGAAATGGAATTAACGGGAGAGGAGAGAAAGCGTAAGCAAATATCCCTGACCAGTTGACCCTTAGAGCATTGCCCTTAGATAGAGAGCGTGGGTGTCTGGTTGCAAAGTTTTGGCATTTTGCATTTTCGCTGGTTGCAAAAAGGTCTATGTCTGGTGTCCCCCACATTTGAAAGTACTGTTAAAGTACCTGTGGGTGAATTTCCCATTCGTGTATTTGTTGCTGCGTCCTGCTTACTAGGTCTGCTAGCTGGTTGTGTATCCCTAGGATGTATTCCGCTAGCAGGAAAATTTGATTATGAATCACCCATTTCCATATTGTTTGGGCTAGAAGGGACAATTGAGATGAGTGTGTACCTCCCTGTTTCTTCAGATAATACATTGTTGTCATATTGTCTGTCTTTATTAAGACTGTTTTGTGCCTGAGGAAAGGTTGAAAAGCTTCTGGGCGAGAAACACAGCTAACAATTCTAAATGGTTTATGTGGTGAGTTAATTGCGTTGAGTTCCATTCCCCTTGTATGGTTAGATTGTTGAGATGAGCTCCCCAACCGGTCATTGACGCATCTGTTATTATGGTCTGAGGAACAGGATCTTCAAATGATCGCCCTTTTATGAAGATGTTGTGATTCCACCATTGTAGAGATTTGCGAGTTTGGCGGTCTAGCAACACTAGATCCTGTTGTCGCGTAGGCTCTCATTATTCTAATGAGACTACTGGATGTTGAACGGCAGAATTGCCCGCAGCGTGGGAGACTGAGTCCAACCCGCTGCGGGTGACACCTGTCCCTCTAATCCAGGTTTTGTTCCGGCTACCTAGCAGTGCCTCACCCCTACCAAAGAATAGTGATGATTGGGCAGCCGAGCGCATGACATACTAGCCTTCTCAGGGAAGTCGTGGTCACTCAGATCTCATCCGGTTCTCTCATTTATAATCAAGTCTCAGGTGTAAATGACAAACAGAAGCAGTATATGTTTTAATAACAAATTTAATAAAACGACTGCATCTCAGATAGCAAAGCGTGATCTGCAATAACCAGGACAACACAACAAGACAGTATTAAAATTGTGACGAGAAGAGTGAAGCATTGAAACAACGCTATCATATTGTCACTATAATCAATGGATTATTGTCTATCTAGGTTATGATTGAGCACAGCATGTGGAGCTCTAATTCTGCCTTTCAGGTTCCACTGGGAAGACATCAACCCCCATATCTGAGCAAAGGCCTGCGATCTGTTTTAGCATCTGTAGTGAAGCATTCAGCAGTCAGCATACAGTCGTGGTTCCCTGGCTGGAATGTCCCTCTAACGTGTAAGGGACAAGGAAGTGTTTAAATAATAACACAGCTGATATTCTGAGAAAA
This sequence comes from Pleurodeles waltl, assembly GCF_031143425.1. Classification (NCBI taxonomy): domain Eukaryota; kingdom Metazoa; phylum Chordata; class Amphibia; order Caudata; family Salamandridae; genus Pleurodeles; species Pleurodeles waltl. The sequence continues at coordinate 604,513,420 of NC_090446.1, forward strand.
TGTCCCTACGTAATGATGTGTATTTTCTACGAATGTTGGAGACTAAACTTCTACCACGTTCACCAGCAATGTACCGAGCTGTAGCCTTGAAGGAAGCACAGAGTGATCAAGAATGTTTTGTTTGAGAACAGAGTGCTGGCCTAGGCAAAAACAGTTAGATAGATGAAAATAAAACAAGACCGTAAAAATGGTTATTGTAATAATAATAAAAACGAAGCCGAATAAAATATATCTAGGTTAGAGTGCACAGCGGTCTAGAGTGTTAAAATAACGTGAATGGATCTAAAACTAAAAAGGGTACACAACACTGTAATTGACCCTGTGCTTGAGACCATTATTGTGCAAGACACTGCTGCAGTGGTCTCATGTTTAGTCGTGCATGTGTTACTATTGCTGTGCATGATGCCATCATTCCTAACAGTTTCATGATAAATCTTACTGTGTAAGTTTGATTGGGCTGTATCTTTGATATGATGTTTTGAAAAACCTGTATCCTTTGTGGATTTGAGTATTCTCACGCTTTTTGAGTATTGAGAATCGCACCTAGGTAAGGTTGAACCTGTGCTGGTTGAAGATGAAATTTCTGGTAACTGATTGTGAACCCTAATGTGTGTAGGGTATCTGTTGTGCATTGAGTGTGTTGTTGGCACTGTACAATATTGCTTGCTTTTTATTAGCCAATCGTCTAGATGAACAAGTTACTTAATTTCAGTAACGCCTTTTCTGGTGGATACATTAGCTACCTGTGGATTCCTCACCTAAAGAATTTTCCCCTCGTGCCAGCTTTCGACGGAAATTTTCTTCTAGCTCTGCACGTCGACGATGACGTCACAATTGCTCGACTCCACGTGACGTCGTATGACGTCATCCAGGCAATAAGAAGCCCTCATCGACGTGCAGATGTCAGTTATCACTATTTTTTATGTGCCTCTGAGGCGAATAGGTGAACATTAACATTACAGAAGTGGTATAAGTACATCAATTAAACATATATACCAACTTTTATTCCAATAATCTGAAACAAAACTAATAGAAACAACAACACGAATTATGCATATAAATCTATATACATATGCAAACATGTTTCTTTTGATATATATACACATATATAAATAAATATATATATACACATAGCATTATCATATACATATACACAATATACAGGTGCTCACCCAAGGAATTCGTGGTAAGACCAGTCAGGCAACGGGGAGGCGGGTGGGACCGTGCGGAATCCACAGGTAGCTAGTGTATCCACCAGAAAAGGCGTTACCGAAAGTAAGTAACTTGTTCTTCTGATGGATACAACTACCTGTGGATTCCTCACCTAAAGAATAGACTCCCAAAGCAGTACCACCTTAGGAGGCGGGTGCCTGAATGGTCAAACCAAGAACTCCTGCAGCACTGAGCGGGCAAAATGGCCATCCCTCCTGACCTCAGAGTCCAAACAATAATGTTTGACAAAAGTATGGAGGGATGCCCAAGTTACCACTTTGCAGATGTCAACCACAGGAACACCTCTAGCCAAGGCAGACGAGGCAGCCTTAGCCCTGGTGGAATGGGCTCGTAGCCCTACAGGAGGTTCTTACTTTGCTAAAGATTAACAAAGCTTGATGCAAAGAATGACCCACCTAGACAGCGTTCTCTTCTGGACAGCTCTTCCTCTCCTCTTCCCCACGTAACCAACGAAGAGCTGATAGTCTTGCCTGAACTCCCCCATCCTGTCGACAAAGAAGCTCAACGCTCTTCACGGATCTAACCGGTGAAGCCTCTCTTCCTCCTTGGATGGATGAGGTGGAGGATAAAATGAAGAGAGAGTAATAGACTGTCCCAAATGAAAGGGTGTAACATCCTTCAGGAGGAAAGCCGCCTTGGTCCTTAACACCACATTGTCCCTGAAAAAGGAAATATACGGGGGCTCTACGCTAAGAGCCTGAAGCTCACTCACTCTTCTAGAAGATGTTATGGCCACTATAAAAACAGTTTTTAAAACTAAACATCTTAATGGACACGAGTGCATCGGCTCAAATGGCGATCCCATAAGAAAAGTCAATACTAAATTAAGATCCCACTGTGGCATAACAAACGGAGTGGGCGGATACTTATTAGTGAGACTCTTAATGAACCTCAATACAAGAGGTGACTTAAACAAGGAGGGTTGGTCTGGAAGGCACAGAAAAGCCGACAGCGCTGATAAATAACCCTTAAATGTGGCAACTGCACAACCCCTCTGTGCCAAGGATAAAGCAAACAACAGGATGTCAGATAAGTGGGCCCTTAAGGGATCAATTTGGTTCTCTCCACACCAACTGACAAATCTGGCCCACCTGCTTGCATAGATTTGGTTGAGTGTCTCCTGGCCGATAAAATAACTTCCACCACCTCCGCCGGGAGAGAAAAGGAACTCAGATTGCCCCGTTCAATCTCCAGGCATGAAGGTGCAGGCTCTGGAGGTGGGGGTGTAGAACCTGCCCCTGCGACTGCAAGAGGAGGTCTGCCCTGTACGGGATATGGAGCGGAGGGCACAGAAAGAGTTGGAGAAGATCCGAGTACCATACCCTTCTTGGCCAATCCAGGGCTATTAAGATCACTTGTGCCCGGTCTTGACGGATCTTCCTCAAAACCTGAGGAATCAAAGGTATGGGAGGAAACGCGTAAAGCAACTGACCCTTCCAGGACATCTGAAACGCGTCCCCTAAAGCTCCTTGCACCGGGTACTGGAGGCTGCAAAACGATGGGCAGTGCGCGTTCTCCCGAGTGGCAAACAGATCTATTTGTGGATATCCCCACCTCTGGGAGATGTAAAGGCCCAGATCTGGATGAAGACGCCACTCGTGATCGGACAAGAGGAGCCGACTGATACTGTCCGCACGCACGTTCAGAACTCCGGCCAAATGATTTGCTACCAAGCAAATCCTGTGGTCCTGAACCCAGGACCAGAGCCGAAGAGCTTCTCTGCAGAGAAGATACGACCCCACTCCTCCCTGCTTGTTTATATACCACATCGCAGTAGTATTGTCCATCAGGACCTGAACCGACTGACTGCGAAGGGAAGGGAGGAGGCCTTGAGAGCCAGACGTATCGCCTGCAGTTCCAACAGATTGATGTGAAACTTCTGTTCCACTGGAGACCAACAACCTTTGATCTCCAGGTCCCCCAGATGAGCTCCCCACCCTAGAGTAGAAGCATCCGTTACAACTGTGGCCACTGGCGGAGGTAGCGAGAACAGCCTTCCTTGCGACAGGTTGCAGACCGCAGCCCACCATTGAAGATCCGCTGCAGCGTCTCTCTGGATCTTTATCGATTCCTCGAGATCTCCTTTGTGTTGAAACCACTGCCTGCGAACGCACCACTGAAGAGCCCTCATGTGCCAGCGTGCATGAGTGACCAGCAGAATGCAAGAAGCGAACAGACCAAGCAGACGAAGGACCTTGAGAACTGGAACGACCGCTCCATTTCGAAACATTGGAATCAACGCCTGAATGTCCTGAACCCGCTGCGGCGGAGGAAAGGCCCAAAACAATGTTGTGTCCAGTACTGCCCCTATGAACAGGAGGCGTTGAGAGGGCTCCAGGTGAGATTTGGGCACGTTCACTGAAAAGCCCAGGTCGAACAACAACTGAGTTGTCAACTGCAGGTGATGCCGCAAGAGCTCCGGAGACTTGGCTTTGATCAACCAATCGTCCAGATAAGGAAATACTGCTATCCCCTTCGTGAAGACTCGAGGTGCCGAACTAAGACCAAACGGAAGGACCGCAAACTGATAGTGTTGCGACCCCACCACAAAACTGAGATACTTCCTGTGCGACTTGAGGATCAGAATATGGAAGTATGCATCCTGCAAGTCGACGGACACCATCCAATCTCCTTCGTTCAACACCAAAAGAATCTGTGACAGGGTCAACATCTTGAACTTTTCCTGCTTGAGGAACCAGGTCCAGGATTGGCCTCAACCGACCATCCTTTTTGGGGTTCAGGAAGTCTCTTGAATAGCAGCCCTGACACCTCTCCTGCTCCGGGACCAACTCCACAGCGCCCTTTGACAAAAGGGAAAACGCCTCCTATTGCAGTAACAGAAGATGGCCGTCTGAACAGAAGGATGGGCGGGGAGGGATGGAAGGAGGGAACTCCCGAAAGGGAAGAGCATACCCTTTCCTCACAATATCGGTGACCCAGGAGTCTGATGTTATTGACTCCCACATGCGAAGAAAGTGAGTTAGTCTCCCCCCTACAGGAGATGTGTGAACAGGGAGTGATGGAGAACTAAGGTTGCTTTCCCTGCTGCACCCCTCCGAAGGAAGAGGCAGAGTGCTACTGGGCGGCAACTCTAGTGCGTACTCTACCCCTGCCCCTGACGGATCTAAAAGGAAGAGTTCCTGCAGATTGCTGTCCTGCCGCATGGAGCCTGCCACGAAAGGAAGTGCCACGACTAAATCCTCTAAACCTTCTAAATGACTTCAAAGCAGAGGATGGGGCTGCTTGCAGTCCCAAGGATCTTGCCGTGGCTCTACTCTCCTTAAAACGTTCCAAGGCAGTCGGCTTTCGATCCAAAAATGTCCCCATCAAATGGCAGGTCAAGGAGAGTGGTCTGAACATCAGGGGAGAACCCTGATGATCACAGCCAGGCATGCCGCCTCGTCACTATGGACGTGCCCATAGCCCTGGCCACAGAGTCAGAGGTGTCCAGCCCAGATTCAATCACCTGGGTCGCTGCCGCCTGAGCTTCCGACAAAAGGTTCAACACCTCCGATGATAATCCCGGGTGCCCCTTAGCCTCATCCATAAGGGCATAAATGTAACGTCCTAAAATGCAAGTAGCATTTGTGGATTTTAAAGCCATGCTGCAGGACGAGAAGGCCTTTTTAGCTGTCTGGTACATTCTCTTAGACTCCCTGTCTGCTAGAACTCCGGGAAACGATCCAGGAGCAGAACAGGAGGAGCACGGCGCTTGCACAACCAAACTCTCCGAAGTTGGGTGCTTGGACAAAAAGTCCGGATCACCTGGGGCCACTCGATAGCGTCTCGCCACCGCCCTGTTTACGGCAGCCGAAGTCACTGGCTTCTTCCAAACTTCCCTAATAGGGTCCAAAAGAGCCTCATTGAAAGGAAGAAGGAGCTCTGCCACAGCTGATGCTGGATGCAGCACCTCGGTAAGGATGTTGGTCTTTACCTCCGCAGCAGGAAGTGGAAGGTCCAAAAAATCTGCTGCCTTCCTCACCACAGCATGAAAAGAGGCAGCCTCGTCTGTATACTCCCCCGGAGAAGCCAAGTCCCATTCCGGGGAAGTGTCTGGGCCGCTTGCAGTGTCCAAGCCTTGCAGGTCCCCTGAAGGCTCCATGATTTCTCCTTCCTCCAAGTTCTGCTTCTCATATTCTTGTTCTTCCAGCAGCCTCAGAGCCAATCACCTGGAGTGGAGCCTGGACTCGAGCCCCGGCGTCAATAAGGCATCAGCGATGCCGAAGATCTCTGACGACATTGACCCTCGGAGCCATCCGATGCAGGATCCCCCGGCGCCACAGGCACCTTTAAGGTCGACTGGATCCGTGGTGAATTCATCGGTGCCGGGACGGTGGAAGTCAGCGGCGTCACCGGTCTTCTGGCCGACGCCAAAGGCATCGGCGCCGAAGCGGTACTTCCTGAATGAAGAAAGGGCAAAAAGGGTGTCGGCTAGTAAGGGGCCGGAGCACCCATGTCAAAGGCCAAAGGACCTGAAGGACCCGCATGCCCGCCTCCAGGCGCCATGGTGGCAAAAATATTAAACATAGCATTAAGAAATGCTGCTGGGTCCGTGCCCGGTGCCGGGAAAGCCGGATAACCTTGAGGAGCTGGTGCTTGAGGTGAAGCCGATGACGGCCCAGGCATCTCCTTCTCCGGAGAAGCCCTTGGCTCCTGATGCGGATCCACTTCATACACCAACAGTGGAGACGTCGGTGAAGCTGGAGTCGTTGGAGGTGGAGGCGTCACAGTTGGGCTGATCTCCCACATCGGCTGGCGCCGAGCAGATGGTGACCTCGAACGGGATCGATCTCTGCTCGATCGGCGCCGTGAGGCATGTTGGTGCCGAGAGTCCCGATTGCGCCGATGAGACTTCGAGGATTTGGAAGAAGACTATGATGATGCTTCTCCTTCTTCTTCTTCTTAGATTGAGCAAGAAACAACTTAGCCTCCCGCTCTTTCAGGGCCTTAGGAATCACGCATTGGCATGAACCGCAGGACTCGACTTCATGGTCGGAACTAAGGCACCACAAGCAATTTTCATGTTGGTCCGTGACCGACATGCGACCTCCACACTGCTTACAGGGTTTAAAACCCGACTTCCTCGGCTGCGACATAGTTACACCGGAATTAAACTGTAGCTCCCTGCTAGCCTCGAAGAAAAACCGTTACTCGAAGGCACGGAAAAAAAGGAACTGACGTCTGCACGTCGACGAGGGCTTCTTATTGCCTGGATTACGTCATACGGCATCGCTTGGAGTCAGGCAATTGTGACGTCATCGTTGACGTGCAGAGCTATAAGAATATTTCCATCGAAAGCTGGCTCTAGGGGAAAATTCTTCAGGTGAGGAATCCACAGCTAGTTGTATCCACCAGAAAAGGAAAGACATGTATGTGTTGTCTTCTGAGGTGAGCTGCTACTACAGCAAGACATTTTGTGAAAACCCTTGGAGCGTTCTATGCTGAAGGGAAGTATCTTGAATTGGTAATGTTTGCCATCTATTACAAATCGTAGGTATTTGCGATGAGCTGGATGTATGGGAAAATGAAAGTAAGCATCTTTGAGATCCAAGGCAGTCATGTAGTCTTGTTTTTGTAGTAGGGGAATTACGTCCAGTACTGTGACCATGTGAAAATGTTCTGACAGGATATATAGATTTAGAGGTCTGAGAGTACCATTCATTTTTTGGTATCAGGAAATATAGTGAATATACTCCTGTTCCCTGTTGTGATATTGGAACTGTTTCTACTGCTCCTTTTAGTAATAGAGATTTTATCTCTTGTTTTAGCAGAAAAGTGTGTTCTGGGGAGAGTCTGTAAGAGCGAGGGGAAATGTTTGGAGGAGTAGAAATGAGTTCTAGGCAGTAACCATTGCAGATAATTGAAAGTATCCACTGATCTGTGGTGATATTTTGCCAGTGAGAGTGGAATGGTTGCAGTCTTCCTCCAACAAGAGATGTGTGGGATTGTGGGGTGTTGAGGAAGTCATTGTTTTGGGGGCGTGCTGACACTCTTTTAGGTATTAAATCTTCCTCTGGCTCTAAAGTGTTGGCCTGTGTAACAGCCTCTAAATGATCCTCTTGGATAATACTGCTGGGTTTGTTTAGGCTGTGAGGAGGAAGCCTCTGAAGTTTGGGGTTTGAAACCTCCCCTAAACTGCTGTTTACGAAAGTAACCCCGATAAGTTGTGGTATATAGGGCTACCATGGCTTTGGCAGTGTCGGAGTCCTTTCTGAGTTTTTCTATAGTTGTGTCAACTTCAGGTCCAAATAGATGTTCCTTATCAAAAGGCATGTTAAGCACTACCTGCTGTATTCCGTATTAGTATTTAAAGGCACTACATGTTCCATAATGCACTATAGTGGGTAGTAGGGAAAAGACTATAAATAGTAGACATTGAAAAAATACTTAGTTACTGTGAACAAGACCAGCAGGTCAAAACACGTCGGTGGTGATGATTGGTGATTCTTATGACTGCTAATAAAAAGAAAGTATATTAACTCTCCTGGAGTGCAGCGTCACAGTTGTTATCAACTGTTTATTTGGAGGAAAGGTCCATTCCTCACGACTGCACCAGCATTTAATGCACAACACTCAAATTTTTATAAGCATTAGAATGTATGGCTGAAGACCAGTCCCAAAAGGGAGACACTAGAAGAGAAGCAAATAATTTTGCAACTAAGAAGCAAGAGCTACAATTCGTTCTTAAGTTACATTTTTGGGATTTGATTTTGCATAGAATAAGCTAAGTTCTACAGAATGAACTTAAAAAGGTGCAGATCTGTATTGATCATTAGCTGACCAACTGTGCACATCATGAGACGAATCTGAAAGATATGAAGCAACTACAAAGGAAATGCTACCAGATGCTGATTACAAGGCAGCTCATACTCGCAAATGTATCAGAAAGAAGCTATCAAATGACAAGGATGCTGCACCTGTTGTATACCTGCACGACAGAGAAATCTCGTATCATCACCTTCTACACAAATGTTTGCAAACTGAGATGAGAAGAGAGATATACAAAGAAATAGCACAGAGATTTTTTTTTTCTACGTAATGTGCCACAGAATGTCACTTCATCATCTACTGAAACTGAAAGGTACTCTCAGTGTTGTCAAAAGCTGATTGATGCTTACCCAGAGGACTTGAACACTAATTTCTCAGCTGAGCTTCAGCAGTTTCATTCATATTGCATCATGAGTTCAGTGCAACAAAAAATGTAAAACAAGATTCAGTCATGGTGACTTTTATAAAATAATTGTAGAAGACAATATTGAGTGTGCCCTTCCCAATGTAGACATTTGCTTTCATAAATTACGTGCTGATTTTTTTCAACGTGTTGGTATCAATGTGGGCTTTTAACCACATCCACCCGATGCCCATCATTATCACTCGTTCATGGGCTTGCCTTTCAAAAAACCCTTTATTATCATTGGCAAGTGCTTTACGTTTGTCCCTCCTTGGGGCAGTTTTGTTACTGCCTTGGACATCTAACTTGCTACATGTGTAAGGAAATGCCTCCTTGGCATGGTTACCCCCTGACTTTTTGCCTTTGCTGATGCCAAGTTATGATTTGAAAGTGTGCTAAAGCCTGCTAACCAGGCCCCAGCACCAGTGTTCTTTCCCTAAACTGTACCTTTGTCTCCACAATTGGCACAACCCTGGCACCCAGGTAAGTCCCTTGTAACTGGTACCCCTGGTACCAAGGGCCCTGATGCCAGGGAAGGTCCATTAGGGCTGCAGCATGTCTTATGCCACTTTAGGGACCCCTCACTCAGCACAGACACACTGCTTGCCAGCTTGTGTGTGCTGGTGGGGAGAAAATCACTAAGTCGACATGGCACTCCCCTCAGGGTGCCATGCCAACCTCACACTGCCAGTGGCAGGCCTTACAGCCCTAAGGCAGGGTGCACTATACCACAGGTGAGGGCATAGGTGCATGAGCACTATGCCCCTACAGTGTCTAAGCAAAACCTTAGACATTGTAAGTGCAGGGTAGCCATAAGAGTATATGGTCTGGGAGTCTGTCAAACACGAACTCCACAGCACCATAATGGCTGCACTGAAAACTGTGAAGTTTGGTATCAAACTTCTCAGGACAATAAACGCACACTGATGCCAGTGTACACTTTATTGTAAATATACACCCAGAGGGCATCTTAGAGATGCCCCCTGAAAACATACCCGACTTCCAGTGTGGGCTGACTAGTTTTGCCAGCCTGCCACACACCAGACAGTTGCTGGCCACATGGGGTGAGTGCCTTTGTCACTCTGTGGCCAGGAACAAAGCCTGTACTGGGTGGAGGTGCTTCTCACCTCCCCCTGCAGGAACTGTAACACCTGGCGGTGAGCCTCAAAGGCTCACCCCCTTTGTTACGGCGTCAGAGGGCATCCCAGCTAGTGGAGATGCCCGCCCCCCCCGGCCAGTGCCCCCACTTTTGGCAGCAAGGCTGGAGGAGATAATGAGAAAAACAAGGAGGAGTCACTCCCCAGTCAGGACAGCCCCTAAGGTGTCCTGAGCTGAGGTGACTCGACTTTTAGAAATCCTCCATCTTGCACATTGAGGATTCCCCCAATAGAATTAGGATGTGCCCCCCTCCCCACAGGGAGGAGGCACAAAGAGGGTATAGCCACCCTAAGGGCTACTAGCCATTGGCTACTAACCTCCCAGACCTAAATCGAGTATTTAGGGGCTACCAGAACCGAGGAAGATAGATTCCTGCAACCTGAAGACGAAGAAGGACGGCTGACCTGAAGCCCTGCAGAGAAGACGGAGACACCAACTGCTTTGGCCCCAGCCCTACCGGCCTATCTCCCCACTTCAAGAAAAACTGCAACAGCGACGCGCCCCCCAGGGTCCAGCAACCTCTGAAGCCTCAGAGGACTACCCTGCATCTAAAAGGACCAAGAAGCTCCAGAGGACAGCGGCCATGTTCACCAAAACTGCAACTTTGCAACAAAGAAGCAACTTTTAAAGACCACACATTTCCCGCCGGAAGCGTGAGACTTTCCACTCTGCACCCGACGCCCCCGGCTCGACCTGCGGAAAACTAACTCTACAGGGAAGACTCCCCAGCGACTGCGAGCCCGTGAGTAGCCAGAGTTGACCCCCGTTAGCCCCCACAGCAACGCCTGCAGAGGGAATCCAGAGGCTCCCCCTGACCGCGACTGCCTGCTTCAAGGAACCCGGCGCTTGGAAAACACACTGTTCCTGCAGCCCCCAGGACCTGAAGGAACCGAACTCCAGTGCAGGAGCGACCCCCAGGCGGCCCTCTTCCTAGCCCAGGTGGTGGCTACCCCGAGGAGCCCCCCCCTTGCCTGCCTCCATCGTTGAAGAGACCCCCGGGTCTCCCCATTGAATCCTATTAAAAACCCGACACCTGTTTGCACTCTGCACCCGGCCGCCCCTGTGCCGCTGAGGGTGTACTTTCTGTGCCTGCTTGTGTCACCCCCCGGTGCCCTACAAAACCCCCCTGGTCTGCCCTCCGAAGTCACGGGTACTTACCTGCTGGCAGATTGGAACCGGGGCACCCCTATTTCCATTGAAGCCTATGTGTTTTGGGCACCACTTTGACCTCTGCACCAGACCGGCCCTGAGCTGCTGGTGTGGTAACTTTGGGGTTGCCTTGAACCCACAACGGTGTGCTACCTTGGACCCAACTTTGAACCCTGTAAGTGATTTACTTACCTGTGAACTTAACATTTACTTACCTCCCCCAGGAACTGTTGATTTTTGCACTGTGTCCATTTTTAAAACAGCTTATTGCCAATTTTGCCAAAACTGTACATGCTATTGTGATATTTCAAAGTTCCTAAGATACCGGAGTGAAATACCTTTCCTTTAAAGTATTGTTTGTAAATCTTGCACCTGTGGTTCTTAAAATAAACTAAGAAAATATATTTTTCTATATAAAAACCTATTGGCCTGAAATTGTCTTAGTGTGTGTTCCTCATTTATTTCCTGTGTGTGTACAACAAATGCTTAACACTACCCTCTGATAAGCCTACTGCTCGACACACTACCACAAAATAGAGCATTAGAATTATCTCTTTTTGTCACTATCTTACCTCTAAGGGGAACCCTTGGACTCTGTGCACACTATTTCTTACTTTGAAATAGTATATACAGAGCCAACTTCCTACAACATGGATAATTGCAAGTTTGCCCATACGTTTGACTGCAAGTGAACTTCTTTTTCCTTTTTGTGTCTCTCCTTTGCACTTATGCTCATGGCAGCAGGGGCGCTTTGAACTGACTTGCTTATGTCAACTGTTTAACTTAAGATTTTCAATTTACGTGGCAAGAAAAGTCTAGTTAGGAATTTACAACGTTAATAGTTCTAACTTGAGCAAACGAGAGACCCATTTCATTGCAAATGCTTTTTGGCATTAATGGTAACAAATTGCTCAGCAGAGCGTTCATCTTCTCTTTTGGGTGAAAATCATAACAAAACAACTATGCAAAAGGCAGGCTGGAAGCCTTATCTACTAAGTATAGAAAGCAGATGTGTTAGGTAAGATTAATTTTGAGAATCTGATCAAAGACTTTGCAATTAAAAAAAAGTAGGAGTAAACGTTAAAATATAAAGTGGAAGTATACAAAAACAAACATTATTTTCCATCCATCTTTGTGTTTGGTTTAATTTTAAAAAAATAACATTTAATTTTACAGTTATATATTGTTTATCTTTTGAATTAGATATATATGGGGGGCACCAAAATCTTTTAAGTGCTTCAGGACTTTAAAGGTCTTAATCAAGCCCTGATTACTTAATTAAAAACCCTGATGTCACTTAGATACGTTTAGTTTGATACTACTGCAGTTTTGTTCACTTACTAGTAGTGTGGGCCCTCGTAATCTACAGGCATATGGTTTTACCAAGTTGATTTTTTTGTAAAGAACACAAGACTTGTCATGCATTGCGTCATGTTTATCTATTCATCTTGATTCTTGTTGTTCTAGTATTTTATTCATGTCATCTCCTTGTAGTGCTTCATCTGTCACTTCAAAACAAATTCCAAATACTGAGTCAAGTTGCTAGAGGGGAATTTAAGTTACAGAAGAGGTCATTTTTCTATTGGTTTTGATGTTCATACCATCTAATTTTAGCTTTTCATCTGGTTTTATCCACATAATATTGCTCATATGGGCATGTAAATGCCTAAACACAATAATTTGGGTTGCAAACTGCAAAATGCTTTAGATTCATTTTCTGCCCCAAATAACGCAGATATATTTGATCACATTTAAGGATGCTATGTAAGATTAGAGATTTAAATTAACATTTACTGTAATCCATTTCTTATATTTTCCTGCTGTATGTCTAGTCCGCAGGTTCCTGATTTTTTAATAGGCAAACAGTGGGTGACCTTTTCAGAATATACTATGCAACTAACTATCACTTTAAAAAAATCAAAAAAAACAATGCGTCTAGTGATTTGTTTGTATGCATTTATTTTCGGTTACTGAAATTCTTGTTTGAAGGAAAATAATTCTCAATATAACATTTATGCAACCAGTAAATGTCTTTTTAAGGATATTGCATTAAAACTACAAGCGCAGAAAAGATTGTTCTGGGTGGCTGGATATATATATATATATATATATATATATATATATATATATATATATATATATATATATATATATATATATATATATATATATATATATATATATATACATACATACACATATACATACATACACATATACATACATACACACACATATACATACTACTGGTGGTCGCCAGTAGGTAGTTCTAGTTAGGACCAAGTTTACATAGGAAAGGCATTTTTTGACTCGCCTACATGTTTCCCATGTTAATTCATATAGGAGTTTTGAACACGACTATAGCCTGAAACATTGGTTGGAATTACACCAAATTTGGCAGAAAGCTAGATTTTGCTCCACAAATTGTGCTTTTTCTATTTGGTGTTAATCCGTTCAGTAGTTTAGGAAAATTAAAGGAAATCTAAATTTGTAAATACAGGAGGAGCATAAGCACAGATCTCATAGTGTGATCTGATTGGCTGTCAGCACTTTAGCCAGGAAGTGCTGGCAGTCAACTTGCAACCAATATGCATGATAGCACCCCATTGAAATTAATTGTAGTTTTGAGAGTCACAGAAAGGAGAGCGTATAAAGGGTGATGACAAATTTTAGTTACAATATAATTATTTGTTGATTGTACCATACTAATTTTAGAAATTGTGGTATGGTCTAAGGTGATTTGACGCTGCTGAGATTTCATGAATCATGTTTGAGAGAACGGTTTTCTCTTGATTTGCCCAAAGAGGTAATGGAAGGTGCTCCAGAAGCGAACATGAGAGCATATTTTCTGTAAATTCACACTATATTTCTCAGCCATATGACAATAAAGTCTGACATTCTTAGTAAAACATGTACTTCCAACACGAGCAGGCCTTCAGTTGATTCCCTTGTTTTTCTACTACAATCTCCCAGATTGTTCTAAAGAACAACTAGAGCGCTAATGGTCTTATGACAAAAGTGTGGCATACCTGAAGCCTTCTTGATTAAATCAAACTGGTAAAGCTTAAAACATTTAATTTAGAAAGGTACAAATGAGGGTTTATTCTGTCATAAAAATTATGGCTATTGCTGTAGGTGAAACGACCTTCACAACGAAAGCTAAACTCCACGTGCCATTACCATGCATGCGGCATTACCATACATGCCTTTACTACGAATATGCCTTTACCACGCATGCCATTACAACAAATTTCGTTGTATATATATATATTTTATAGTAATTTTTAGGATGGGTGGGTTTTTTCGTTGCAAGTGCTTCTTTCGGGTGGGTATGGGTTTTTGGATGGCAAGGGTAATTTTAGGGTGTAGAGTAGGTATCGATTTTTGGGTGGCAAGCATAATTTTAGGGTCTAAGATGGGCATGGGGTTTTGGGGGTAAGGCTAACTTTAGGGTTTATGGTGGGACTGGGTTTTTGGGTGACAAGCATCATTTTAGGGTTTGGATGGTATGAGTTTTTGAGTTGCAAGGGTAATTTTAGGGCTTAGGGTGGGTATGGGTTTTTAGATGGCAAGGGGTACTGTAGGGTGGGTATGGGTTTTTGGGTCGTAAGGAAAAATGTAGGTTTTTAGAGTGGGTATGGATTTTTGAGAAGCAAGGGCAATTTTAGAGTTTAGGGTGGGTTTGGGTTTTCAGGTAACAAGGGTTTTTTAGGTGGCAAAGGATTTTTTTTTTTTAGGGTGGGTGTGGGTTTTAAAGTGTTTTAGGATAAGGGAAAATGTAGGGTTTTGTGAGGGTATGGGTTTTTGGGTGGTAAGGACAAATGTAGGTTTTTGGGAGGGCATGTTTTTTTAGGTGGCAAGGGAATTTGTAATGTTTAGGGTGGGTACAGGTTTTTGGGAAGCAAGGGCAATTTTAGGGTTTAGGGTGGGTACATGTTTTTAGGTGGCATGGGAATGTTTGGGATTTAGGTTGGGTATACGTTTTTGGGTGGCAATGGTTATTTTAGGATTCATGGTGGGTATGGAGTTTTGGGGCGGCAAGGGAATTTTTCGGGTTTTGGGTGGGTATGTGATTTGGTGTTTTTAGGGTTTAGGGTGAGCAGTTGTTTGGGTGGTAAGCTGTATTTAGGGTTTTGGGTGGGTATGGGAGATGGCTGGATTAATGTATAGTAATTAAAATTATTTTATGTAAAAAAAATATAAAAATTCACCTGAAAAACAAAGGTTACAGGGACATTATAGTTAGGAAATAGAATTTTTGAAGAAACATAGAAATTCACATAAAATACAGAAGGTTACAGGGACGTTATAATTAGGCGAGCATTTTAAAAGTACAAAACCATAGAGCTGTAGCTATTATAGAATTATTTCAAGTAACTATAATTCGTGCCCGAAGGTAACTATAACTCTACTGCACAAATGGAAAAGTGAGTAAAATGACCTTAAATACTTGAAGAGGGAATGCTTTCTTGGAATTCAGAAAAATGTATCAGAGTTAAAACTTCCACTTACAAGTTAACACGTACAAGTGGTTATAGCCCAAAAAGCTTATCACTTAAATGGTGTGTCGTTACTTCAGAAGAAGAGGGGCATTAGCATAGTATTTGTTGGTTTAATCAGCACAAAGACTACTGCAGAAAGACAACTTTGAAAACTTTAGAGAATAGCAGCATCACATATTTGTGTTCAACAAGAGTCAATGTAGCCATGTCTGGAAGTGTTATAACTGCAATACCATTCTAAGGCACTGACCTCATTATACTTTGATTGAGCTGAAACTAGCGTTAGCAATCAACCATTTGTTAGCCGCACTATCAAAAAGGCAACAGTAACTACTAAAAGAACTTCACTTAAATTAGATACCCCTTTAATTCTGCAATGTTTAACACATGGATTTCTCAAAGATCAAATGTTAGCAACAGTAAGAGGTCCTGAATCTCATTGTAAGCACAATTTTGTAAGCACAATTTAATAGGTCCCAGACTCATGGATGCACTCAAATTTACAAAAGTGGATTTTAAAGCCTGGAACCAAAAAGTAAAAAAAAACCTAGAGCCACTAAAACAGTGACATAATGGAATATATATGTATCACCATGCATTACTGAACCGTTGAACATTTTACATGATACAAATGGAAAGATCAGCTGTATTAAGTAAAAACCGTATGAACGCAAAAATTTATAATAAAACAATGAAGCTTTGTAAGTCCAATATATCCATGTTCACTGTAAATAAATCTAGAGAAATGTGTTAAAGTTTTAAGAGTTATTCAAGCAATACTGAGAAGCTCTGGCATTAAAAGTTAAAACAGCATTATCTTTTATCACCAACATACCTTTCATTGTTGAGTGACTGTTCATCTGTGGACTGAAACACACTCTGGATCCCCACCAGGGGCGCCTTAGGACCTTCGCCCAAACAATGTCACCAACATGATGCTTGACAGGGATAATTTTCTTTTTAGCTTCATGCTTGAGAAATACAATACAAAAGTGATAGTAAGCAGCCATTCCCACTTATCCTTTCATTCTCCAACAACAACACAAATTACCATAGAAGAAGGGGATATTGGGGGGAGTCTGTTCTGCATAATCAAATTCATTTTAGGTTTACAACAATGTCAGAATATGAGTTAATAACATGTCATAGTTTTGTTAAGCTTTACATTGTGCCACAGACTGTATTTATTGAATGGTTTTCATACATCTTTACAGACTATCTATTGGCTATTCGAATATTAAACACTCAATACACAATTTAGTTATTGTAAATATGTATTATTCATTTTGTAACAAAAAAAATACAGTTTCAAGATAAGATGCATTTTGGAACAAAATGTGGATATCACATAGTAAAATATCAACACTGCAACATCCTCTTTCTGAAAATGACCAACAAATGCATACACTTTAAAACATACAAGATTTGCAATGACAAAGTAAAAACATGATAGTGTACCCATCCTTGGTGAGACAAGGTTCCAAATTCTTCCTTTTACAGCAGCATCATAAAACATGGATTAAGAGGCCAATTACTTTCTTATAACCTGGATATTGGTCCTTTAGTAAATGTGTGCATTCACCCTAATATAAAGGCAAGATATTAAATAAACATGTCTGACAATGGGGTAAAGATCTTTGCTAAGATATCTCTTACTTTTATAACTGTGCACCGGCCTACCATTTGCTAAAAGGGCAAAATACATTTTACCCCTGCTTCAGAAAAAAGTATTTTCGTTTTTAAAGTATCCAGCACTGTGTTTGAAAAAAATAATTTCCTCAGTGCCTGTAAATTGATTGAAAATCATGGGGAAGATGTGGATTAACAGGTGTTACTTTAGCTAATTCCATGTAATAGAACAAAGGTTTATGAGAATGTTACAATGTTAATAATTAGGGCAATAAATGTCACTATATTAATAACATTAAAAAAAAAAAAAATAGAAATCACAGAACACAATAATATTATGAATAATTCAAACTGGCCAAAGTGAATGCTCGTTGTTCTGGTAATTCACACAATTTTATAGTGAAGGGTGAAAAGGACCAAATTAAAGAATATATGACTCAAGTTAATCACCCTATAGGTGATCCTGCTAATGAAAAGGCACTTACTTCTCAGAGAAGTACTTGAACAAATTTCATAGGCCAAATGTTGACTGCATTTCTCAACCTTTTTTCTCTTGACCTAAAAGAATGACTAGATCATCAAGACAAAGATACATAAAAGCCAGGGAAAGGATAAAAGAATAAAGGAAAGAAATATGCGAGCCAGTCAAAGTCAAACTAATTACTAAGTGCCTTAGTAACATTCTCAGGAAACGTTGTTCTGTTAATAGTGGTTGCCATTAATGGGTGGGTGAATAATATGCTTGTTTCTTATTGCTCTCACAATATTAGATAATACTAGCATAACAGTTCAAAAAGGCCACTGATGCAGAGGCCTAGCCATTTCAGAGCTACGAATGTAACGGAAAGAAATGCAATACTATTAAAAGTGCTGATACAAGGCACGAAAGAGGCATGACTGCTTGGGCTGGTACATTCTGCAAACTTGGTCAGTTTTCTAGAATTTCATCAGGGAAATTTCAATGTAGTTAAACACGAATATCTCAAGCTATTTGCAGGATCCTGGAGAATATTTCTCTTTAACTGGAAAAACAATAAGTGACATCTGCAGGTGGCATGTAATGTATGTGATTTATTTTAAATAATTTAAAAAAGATGGCAGTAAGAATTTGTATGTGGGTCAAGACGGTGGAAGCTCGGTAGAGGAGCTCCCAAATCATCCTGCAACATTGTACCAACTTTACAAGCTGACAGTTGCAGCAGCAAGTAGTTTCGCTGCTGCTCCGACCTCCATAAAGCATGCAGCACCACAACATTGCCCGATACACATTCACCACCTTGAACAGCAGCACCGGGTTAGGGCAGAGTGCAACCTAGTAGAGTTGAAGATGGGACGGGCATGCCCGGGACTTTGCTGGCAACAGATTGGAGATATGAGGTGGATGCTGCTTCCCTATCTCAGACAACTACACTTCTGTTTCAGGTAGCCTTGCAGCACAACCTGGGTAGGATTACATGACGATCTGATGTTGCAGCAGCAGATGAATGGGCCTAAATCACAGATTCTGAGGCAGTCATGCTCAATCACAGTGAAGATAAGAGTCCCACACCTGTCCCGAAAAAGAAGACAGAGCACAGGACTTGGCAAGAGACCTTGAGCATAGTGAATGGCTGCTGGGATGGGGCGGGCAAAAAGAGACTGACGGTTTTGGTCAACTATACTGGGGCCTGCATTTTGTGAATGCAATGGACATAGGACCTAGTGGATTAAAGTAATCACAAGGTCTAGCTGCTTGTGCCCTACCCTCCCTCTTCTCCATCACCTGTGCTCTGGCAAGCTCTCAGGGGGCTGATATACACACAACAGGAAGACAGAATCTGTGAACTAGCATTGTAGCTCAGTGAACAGCAAACTCCGCCTAGACTCTACACATCTAATGCACTGCACAGCTGAGCATGGGCCCCCATTGAGCTGGTGCTACCTCGCAGGCTGTTGCAACAGACTTCTGCATATTGAGAGGAAGCAGGCCTACAGCAGGCCAAAGAGGAGCTGGGAATCTGCCAGGGTCAAGTAGCACAAATTGGTGTCATCTGGAGGTTACAATGACACCACACTCCACACCATAGCAGCAGTGTTTTGGAGAGTGGGCTTGCATCTTTGTCCCTTGGCCCAAAGAGGAGCACAGACAACCAACAGAAGGGAACACATCTAGACCATCTAAAGTAAGTAAACACTTGGGCCTGAGACACTCTCTTTTTTTGAGGGGGGGGGTGTAATTAGACTGTTGTGAGGCTGGTAGTAAAGGTGAGAGAAATAGGGGAACTTCATTCCCCAACCCTTCAGCCTCTGTTGTGGAGAATCAACAAAGTGACTGTGACAATCTCGCCCAACCACTGGACCACAGGTGCAATGATTACCACAACTGAGCTTGAATGGGACCAAAAGAAATAAAGGATATGGAACAGCTAGCAATAGCCCCAACTAAGGAAATGTAGACAAATATGTTTGGTAATGTGTACTTAACAGGCACTGACTCTTCTACTCCTGCAACCTCTCTCACATCCAATAAGGTGATTCTGCTAGTCATTTGATCTTCCACTATCCAACAATGCTTTGGGATGTGACTCTGAAGCCCTCAGTTCATCTTCAAGATCAAGCACTTATTTGGGGCTATATAAATAACGATCTCCATTTGGGAGGAGGGTAGAATACTCATGTAATTCAAGCATTTTTTTTATTTTATAGAAAACTGAAATTAAAAGTAACCTTTAAGCAACAACTTTTAAACAAAAACCAAACATGGAATAGAAGTGCAGGCTTTTAACATGAAGAAAATATGTGGAAACTTTTGAAAAGCAAAAAGGCTTTACATGGTTGAAGAAGTAGTCTAAAATATCAAAAACGAGCAAAATGACTGGTGAACATGTGGTCCAACCTCCAGGGGTCTCCTTTATATATTGCACTAATGGCAACATTTCTTAAATAAAACACAAAAAAGGTAAGGCTTAGCTGCTATTTATCGTCTCAACTCTGACTAATTAGATTTATTGTTCTAGTGCGGGGGTTGGAGGATAATTGGTGTGATGAGCTCTGTTCCATTTAACATGTTTGTCTTGTTTATCAAAATCAATAATATGACATAACAAAATAACACAAAAAAGATGATGGGAGGATGCTTATAATTAAAAGACTTACCACTGGTAATTGCTCAGGTAGCATCCTAGCCCATCATTCTTTTGCACACCATGCCACCTCAGATTAGATCCAGCTATGTGCAACTCAGACCATGCTCCAATAGAACAGTCCAGCCCAAACTGCAAAGAAAGGTCCCTAAGCGGCCAAGGGTATGCACAGCTCCGAATAATAACAAAGCATGGGATACCCATTACAATGCAGGCAATGAACTGTTCTTAAATATTGTTGGTCATCTCCAAATTCTACGAATCAGTAGTAGGAGAGCAAGGTACAAACAGTTCTAAATACTTCTGAAAACATGAGTCTTGATACAGCTGAGCCATCAAATTATTAGCCTTTTGCTGGTGCATCCTTTCCGGAAAAAGAGATGGGAGAAAACTGTCACCCTTCAAATGACCTGCTTTGAGATCACACAAGCTTTAAAGGGCAGGCATGGAAACAGCCCTGTCAGGCATCACAGAGCTAGTGCTTGAAGTGGAGGACCAAGGTGGAGCTGTCTTTTTCATACTGTACGATCAGTCTGGTGCCTTCAAACTGTGAACCATGACACGTTATGGGAACTGCTGTAGCTGTGTCACTGGATTGATGGTAACACCCTATGATAGTTTACCAGCTTAATGAAAGATGGAATATCACATGCCAAAAATGGGAAATTAGGGGCAGTTTCTCCAGGAGTGGCTAGGAACTTTCCTCGGTCTTCTTTAACGTACACATGAATCCATGACCTGCTGGTTGCAAACAGGGTGTGGTATATTATGCATAGAAACGGAGTTCAGTGTTCAACTTCAATGTAATATCCACAAGGATCTTAATGATATATTTTACATGGATCACAATTAAATGACTCAAGTGTGGCTACCTTTGAGCAAGCCAAAAGGCGGAAATCCTTTTGAACCTGCTTACAACACATTTTTCCAAACTTAGACCCAATTATCAGCATTGATAAGTAGAAGGATGCCAGTGCATCTGTTCCACAAAAGTCCAAAACTCTTGGTGCCATATTTGATTCACAGCTTAATCTGGAAGAACACACAAAATAGATAGCTAAACACTGTAGCTATGATCTGAAAATGTTAGCCAAATTATGCCTGTTTCAGGACATGAAACAAGGGACCACCAATTTGAAATCTAGTATTGGCTCTTGCAGAGACCTCTGCTAGCTTTGACAAAAATATTTTAATGAGACTCAAGCAGCAAGACCAATGGTGGAACCTACAAAATCTGTATTCTACACAAATTCTTCTAGAACAATGCAGGCTGTCTACTGCTTCCAGGACTGAGATTCAAACACCTACTGTGACTCAGAGACAACCCACATCTGGAACTTTGGGTATACCTTGTGCAAGAAGGGCCACTATGATTTCTAACAGTCGCTACTAGAAACATCAAATATGCCAGCACAGAACTGAGATTATTGGAGTCAACCGGCAAGGTTGCTGCTGTGACCGTACTCTCAGTTGCTTGTATTACGCCCCAGATTTTTGATACAACAGACACCCTTGTACAACAGCAAGCAATCCCTAGGCTTGTAGTGCCATTTGTTTATTTGTTTAAGAGCTATCTGTAGTTCACTCCCACAAAACAATGTAGTGTTGTCCTAATAGGTTTAGACGGCGGGCCATTTGCTCTCTGCTACAAGTATTTTTTTTTTTCATTGTTACATTGCAGGCTAGGATTCTCCTTACAATTAATCAGATGACCTGAGCATTATTTTGTGCATCATGCATTCACACACACTTTTTTGTATACCTGTAACATTGCCCTCCCTTTACGCCTCTCAAAGACATGCAACCAGCACACGACAACTTAATTACATGGAACAACAAGGGTATGCACATTGCCACTAAACGCTATGCTATACTCTTGCATCAAACAGAGGGACTCAAGAATCACACATCACAGAGCCAGATGTGACACACCTTCAAAGGTGTTGAAGGGGTAAGGTCTTCTCCACAAAACTCTCAGCTTTTTCTCACAGAGCATTAATTTGGATTAAAGTGGGAATTAAATTCTAGCCCAACAAAATTCTCCTTGATAAATAAGGAAGGTATGCACTTATAGAGGGTCACCTTAATGGCAATATACTAGTAATAGGAAGCATTTTAGTTCCCAGCTCAGAACAAGCCACCTTCATCAATGGATTATCGGGCACATCTGCACAATGGTTGGCACTCCTTGGCTGCTTGGAGGTGACTTTAATTGTGTTTTGGATGTATCCCTAAACACGTCATTTACCCCCTACTCCTCAGGCAGCAATATCACATAACACCTAAATTCTGGCCCGCTGGCTGAACAATGGACTCTAACGAATATTTGGCTTCAGCTCAATGCAGGTTTAAGGGTTCATGTCTTCTATCCCCCACCTTCTTGCACCAGACACATTTGCATGTACACAGCTTGACATACCATTTTATTTTTATAAAATGTGCTTTTAATAACCATTCAGTCCATCAATAAAACTGTCATTGACAACCCCAAATATATAAGCTATCTTCACGAAGATATCACATTACACTACTAGTGTCATACTGTATGACCAATGATTACAGAATATTACATAAAATAAATATTTTGTATCCTTCTCCCCATATGATATATCTTTGGCATTAATAAATAAGTTCAGCCTAATCTGCAATTTCTGGCCTGTCGTCTAGCAGAGGAACGTCTACTTCTTCTAGTTTTGTAATATTTCCCCTCTATATTTGCAAGTCTTCCGCCGCATGTTCATCCCTTCTAGCTATACGGAGCCTCGGTTCTTCTGCTATTGCCCATTCCTTTACATCGTTGAGCCGACCATGTTCCCTGGACCCCACTGCACTCATCCAAGAAATGGCAACTCACTGTTTTGCTAGCAGTAAGCTAGTTGTATAAACCCCCATTCCATTTTCCTACCCTTTTGTCTTTTAAAAGGCCTCAAGAGACATGTGACTGCATATCATATTCATCGTCACCCCTCAATACATTCCAAACTCCAGACTACAAAGACCCAGTAATCATGCACAGAAGTACAATACCAGGCTAAGTGAAGGAAGTTTGCGGACCTTTTTGACATTGGTGGCATCTATCTGATTTGGTGAGGTCTATTCTTTGTAGTAGCACCGGGTGGCATATGTGTGGTGTATATAATTGAAATGTACCAGTTCAAATCGAGCATTACTCAACCTCAGCTTGACCAAAGCACATATCCCCTTCCATTGGGCATCCTCCAGAGGGGTAGCCAGTTCTTATTCCCGAGCTCCTCATTCCCTATATGCTCTTCTAGGTCCATCTGCTAGCATGGCTTTGCATATGTGAGTAACTAAGTGCCTACCTCCCTCATTTTCCAGGAATATCCTAAACAGTGCTAATGAGGCTGGCGAATACAGGTATGTGGGCCAGATCTTGCATACTATACTAATAATACTTGCATATATTAGAAACTGGCCATGACCCACCCCAAAGGTTTCTTGTGCTTCTCAAACATTACTAATGTCTCATTAGGATATAGATTTCCCCAGTGTCAAACAGCCGCCGTCCCTCCAAGGCCTGACATCCACCATAGAAGTTAGCCGACAAAGCGCATGAAGGTCCCAAAATGTGAAATCCTCTGCGAATGGGGCACGTTTCAAAACAACCTTCACAGCTCGTTCCCAAAGTGATGCTGTGTGTTTTAGTACATATGGCACTGGGGAGTCACCCCTTCCATCTGCATGAAGCAACTGTAGCAACATATCCCCACGGGAATCATCCCTAAGCAGGGCTTTCTCCCAGTTGTCCCACCTCCGCCAGCCAATGTGCCGCATGTTGCAATTGTGATGCTAAATAGTAAAACTCCAAATTAGGCAATGCCAGTCCCCCTTCTTTCTAGACAAAAGTGTAAAGTCTCACAGGTGGCTACTATGGTCTCCAGCCCAGACTTAGTAATGAGTGTAAGCACCCAGAGAATGACCTAGGAACCGTGTTGAGAGAATGCTGCAGGGTATATAGGCATCTTGGTAAGAACATAATCTTTGCCACTGCCACTCGCAGAAGCGGAAGGATGTTCCAAATTTGCACAGATTAGAAAGACCCAGTATTACACGCTCGATATTAAGTTGGTGTCTCTGCCGGGCGGTGTGGGCCACCATTACTCCTAAATATCACTAGTGGTTAGTTTTCCCATCTCAGCGGGAGATCCTGTAATGTGTTGGGGGGGGGCTGTGTCGCTAAACAGCACAGTGGGAAAATCAGAGATTTAGTCATATTAATATGTAAACCTGAGAGGAGCCCAAATGTTTCTAACTGTGCTATCAATACTGGTAATGACTCCCTTGGTGCCATCAGTTAAAAGAGAGTGCCATCCACATAGAACAAGATCAGATTGTTCACCCCTCTCCCCACCCGGATGCCCCAGTTGTCCATATCTCGGCAAAGCCACAGAGCAAATGGCTCCAGAGCCAATGCAAGTAACAGGGGCGACAATGGACACCCCTCGTGTGTTCCCCTCGCTATCTTAGGCAGATCTGAGCACGGACCAGCCAACTGGACCCTGGCAATGGTTTCTGTGTAAAGCAAGCAGAACCAATTTTTGAATTGAGGACCAAACCCCATTGCATCAAGAACCAAGATGAGATACCTACAGTTCATGGTTTCAAACACCTTGACAATGTTTATGGATGCCAAGGCGGATTGTTCCTCCCTATCCTCAAGTGCATGGAGTACATGCATCAACCTGCAAATGTTCCTTGTTATAGTCCGCCCAGGTATTCACCCACATTGGTCTGGGTTGACCAACCAGGCTATCACCGGACCTAACCGCATTGCCAGAACCTTACACAGGATCTTTGTGTCCAACCTGATCATGGTACCAGGGTGACAGGAGGCTGGATCAGATGCCGCAGCACTGGGTTTCAGGACCATTGCTAAAATACCTTCGCACATCAACAATGGGAGTATTTTTGTAACTAGTGCTTCTGTATATACATCGAGTAACTGAGGGGGCCAGGACTACGGCAAAAGTCTGGTAGAATTCGGCAGTGAAGCCATCACTGCCGGTGCTCTTTCGTAATGGAAGAGATGTGATGGTGGCTTTAAATTCCTCTAAGGTAAGGTCAGAGTCTAGTGGCCATCCTGTAACCCTACTGATCTGCGCGATTTGTATCCCTGTCAAATATTTCATCAGTTGTTCACTTTGTGGGTCACCTGGGCTGGTATAGACCCGCTCCAGGTGAGCTTGAAACACCCCCAGAAAGTCTCTGTGTTCTATCCTCCCTGCCTTGGGGGTTTATAAGGTGGAGTACCTACCATCGCAGCAGCATTTCGGGAAGGAGCCACGCCAGGAGCCTTCCTGAACAATCCCCCTCATAGTGTAGCAGTTGTCAAAAGGATTTCAATGTGTAACGTTCTAGTCTATCTCTGGCAGCTGTCAACTGTCTCAACAGCTCCATTTCATCCCCCTGTCTATGTTACCCAGCCACCGGCCCCCTATGACAAGCTGCAAAAGCTTCTTCCTTATGGCACAGTTCAGCTTGTAGTATACTTCGCACTCTAAATGAAAGAACCACACATTTACCCGGACCACTGCTTTCAGGACTTCCCATTCAGTCGCATGACTGTGTGGTCTGTTCCATGTAGTCTGTTAGCGATACTGCTATAATTTCTCTGCCCACCTGGTCCTGTAGTATTTCTGAGGGGAATCGCCATGCATACAGGGATCTGAGGTTACGCCCCCACTGAAATAAATAAGTAAGTAACCGGGACATGGTCAGACAAATATCGAGTGAGGTGAACTAACTCTTGAATCCTAGGAGCCATGTGTTGGGTTACCTGTATGCGATCCAGCCTGCTGAATGTTCCATGAATGGTCGAGTGACAGGTGCATTCCCGAAGTCCCTGGTGGGTGTCCCTCGGTGCATCACCAAACCTCATCTGGGCCATTCTGCTAAGCTTGTGGTCATTTTCAGTTTTCAGACGGGGGAGGAGGTGACGATCTAAAGTGCCATCCGCTACACAATTGAAATCACCCACCCAAAATGTATCAATACCGGATATTACGCCTGTTAGCCTAGGACAGAAGGATTTATTTATCACCACTGTTTGGGACGTAGGAGTTGATTACCTCCATTTCCTGATCGTCTAGTGTACCCTGAATCAGGATTATCTGCCTTCTACATCTGCCTCCACATATGAGAGATCAAATGGAACCCTCGGGCTATCCACACCAGTACTCCCCAGGCGAAAGAGGAATAAGTAGCTTAGTACATTTGCCTTAGCAAGCTTCTTCCCTTCAGGCTCGGTTGAGTGGGTCTCTTGGCAACATGCTATATGAACTCCATGACTTAAGTAGTGATAACAAACTATAATTTAATGCTGTTACCAAATCCTCTCACATTCTAAAGAGAATTTCAGTACACAGGAATACCTGTTGGCATAGACTGCTATAATCCCTCCTTAACAAACTGTAAACTTCATTCAGATAAAAAAAAAGAAGAATTCCCTTGCCACTCCCACCCATGGACAACAGTAGTATTAACAGGTAACTTTCGGAGCCCACCCACTGTTGTGTCAGGACACCCAGACCACCCCAGCCAGTGCAATTAGGACCCACTAAATGTAACTAGAGACCAGCTCCTCTCCCTGCCACTCATAGAAATTTCCATTCCCAACTGTAAAAAAGAAACCATTCATACTGTAAGCACGTCCGTAATTCACTATAAGTCAATCAGGATCTTGCTAGTGTGAACTGCACTTGCAAACTGCCACCTTACCCATCACAATTCTGCCCAACCATGAAGAATACAAATGTCAACGATGTTCATAAAGCATCAAATTCTAGCAAAGATAACTCCCAAATGGTCATACATTACTGTACTTATCCTTGGGCCATAGATCAGTCTCCGCAACCCTTCCCAGTTCCACCCTCATTAAAGGCTGTGTTCGGAATCATCTCCGATGTGGGACTCGAGGCCTGAGATGACGTGTCTGTTTGAAGATGTCTGCTCTAGTGACTTTAGCCTTACCCCGACAATGCTGGTTCTGTCAAGTGCATGGCTCCATTTTCTCTTATGTGTATTCTGTCTGAGCCTAAAGGAGTCAAGTTCGGGTTGTCTCTTCCAATACCAGACTTTGCTGGGGTATTTTAAGGGCTCGTCCCCCGTTTCCAACGTTGAGTAGTACTATCCTTCGCAGTGGTGATAGGGACTCCAAGCTCAAGCCACTCCGAAACATAATACGGCCTGTCAAAAAAAAAGTGTCTTGCCATTGTGTAGGATTTTCAGTTTTGCTGGGTACAGTATCATATATTTCAAGCCCACCATCAGCTTCTGTTTGGCAGCTGCAAATGATTTACGCTGCCCCGGGACCAGTCTCATGTAATCTGGAAAGATAGCTATAGTACAGTTCTCAAACTGAGAGACTTCTTGTTCCCGGGCTGCTCTCAAGATGCAATCCCTGTACTTAAGGATCTTTGCAATGATGGAGCTATGTGGGGCACCAGGACGTGGTGGGGGGCCAAGGATCTATGGGCCTGATCAATTACAAAAAAAGTCAGAAAGGCCTTGTGGTTTCAGGCTTGATCTTATCCAGTCTTCCAAAAAGCACTCTGTGTAGGAGTCCTCTGCTTTCTCTGGGAACCCCAAGACACAAATACTGCTGCAGCGAGAGCGGCCCTCAGTACTCTGACGGGGGGTGTAACAGGACAATCAACTGTTCCACCCACTCTCCTCGTGCTCCGATCTCCTACCCAACTCCACAACTGTATTGCTGACAGTGGCCATTTGCCGTTTTAACATCACAACTTCCCCCTGAAGGGATCCTATCTTACTTTCTGCAGCAGTGACCTTGTCAGAAACTTTGCGTAAGTCGGCCTTCAGCAAATTAACATCTATCAACACTGTTTCAATCCGATGTTCCAGTGCCATTTTTAGTCCCTGGATCGCCGCTATCAGGTCCGCTCTAGTTGGCTCCAATACATTCTCCTTAGAGCCCCCTAATCCATAGCACGGGACTGTCTTGTCAGCCTTTGGGTATGCTGTCTTGGGGTGGTGTGCTGCGTAGTAGTGTGCGACCCCGATGTCCACGCTGATTTATCCTTCCCCATGACGGTTGTCGCCACCCCAGAATTCTGGGGCAACGAAAGGCACTCAGTGTCTGGCTGGGCACCGGTTTCTGTCTCACGCTGGGATTGCCTTAAAGATCCAGCCTTAGGGCTTCAGGCCCAGGTCGAGTACTAGGGACAACATAGTAGCCAACTCATAGGTAGGATCTAAGGGGGCACACCTCACAGATCCGCACCCTATTTTGCGTGCTCATAAGGGTGCTCACAGGCCAACGGCATGACAGCCATCACCCCACTAGTCCTCCAGCCTGCTACTGCTCGCTGTGAGACTCCCTCCATAAGGATTATGCTGTTAGAGGAACAGTTGGCTCAGTAGGGTTCCCAGAGGTTAAATCTGGCGTGCCTGCTCTGCAGAGTGATATTCTGCGTGCATCTGGTGGCCAGAAGGTGCAGGTAAATTATTTGTTGCTTTAATGTTTTTTTCTTGGGTTTTAGTTATGTCCCCATGAATTGCTTTAGGTTCAAGCAATGCAATTTGCCTCCTGTAGACAAGAGGGGCCAGCCGAAGCGCATCTCTCCTGGCCTTCACTGGTTATCTCCCTGGCCACTCAACTCGTCCCTATGACTCAGGGACCTCGGGGAGGCCGCTACTGGACAACTCATATAGGCAATGAAGTGTCCCACAAGGGCACTACCCCGAGGTGCATCACTGCACACAGAGCTGCTCTTTGTGGACCGTCACTCGTGCTCCAATAAGTGTGCTGGGTAGTCTCTGACTGCTCCGCTGCTCAGATGCGGTCGCTTGTCGTACACAGTCACCCAGAATTGGTGTCGCCCCTCAGGGGTAGGCTTCACTTTCCTCCGTTGCGAACTCTAGGTGGGTGAGCAGATCTAGTTTTCCCGCAGAGGGGGGCTGGGGTCCTCACTGGCACTGATATTACCACTGCCAAGAGGGGTGGGAGGTCAGCTTGTGCAGCGGTCTCAATCCCCACTCCAAGCTGGAGTCTTCTGCACTCTACCCTCTGAGGCCTTCAGGAAAATGGCCGCAAGACCTCCTCTATGATAAGGCCGCTGCCGAGAGGCTCTTGAGCAATCGCTATAGTCTCCAGTGAAATCTTGTCTGAACAAGGTTCTTGAAGGGCTGCTGTTAGTACATCAACGGCAATTGCCGTAAGGGGCAGAATTATGCAGGATTTGGGGGAGAAAGGCTCCTGCCTGAGAGAGAGCTCTGTAGCTCGCGTACTGTGAGCCATGATGGCCCCTCCTCACCCCAGCTTGACATACATAACGGTTTTTCCCAATCTGACAAAACATTATTAAATACTATAATTCCCAACTGCTCCCACACAGACACTGTAGATTTCGTGAAGAATATCCAGCTACCCCAGGTTACCCACGAGCAGCGTAAGGAGCTCGAAGCTCCCATAAATACTACTGAAATAAAAGTAGTTATATGTTCGCAAGCTTTGGGCAAGACCCGTGGCTGGGATGGATAACCTACTGAGTTCTACTGCTGGTACTCTCACAGCACAAATACTGTCTCACCGCTTGTTTCCACTACTCCCCTCTCTTAATCATCCTAATTAGAATGGCTTTGTTCCGAGGAGCAAATCGCTTAATATCAGGAGACTTTTTAGGCTCATGAAGTACATTCCTGGATCCTACCCGTGTAGCCTGCATGCTGCTGGGCTGGGAAAAAGCATCTGACTCCCTAGATTGGGGCTCTATCTTTACACAACGTTTGACTTTGGCAGACATGTTGTGTGCATATTTAAGCTCCTTCACACTGCACCCGTGTCACACAGCAGAACTGGGCGTATTACTCGATTACTCTTACAAAACTCCTCCAAGTCATATTATTATGCTGCCATATGAATTGGCATTTTATATTGCTCACATTATTCCATTAAAAGTCCCCTTCATTTAAACTGATCAGTGTGTTACAAGTGGAGAACAACACTCCACAACTGCTTATGATCAAGGATATTAAATCGATTTCTCTTACAAACATGTCCAATTTATATTATTTTTGTGCCATGTGAATGGATTTCTATGTTAAGAAATTGCTTGGCTTCATCCTGAATTGTCAAAACAAATGATATATCTTAGGATGTGAACATTCATGCTGACCGAAAAATGAAGAAACTAAAGCTGTCAAGTATTACAAACTAATACTGACCTAAGAGTAATAGAAAATAAATAACAAGACCTAAAAGGACAGCAATTATAAGACTGTTATGGTTTTTAGGTGTTGCCCTGCATTAGTAATGAAGTTATCATTTCAGTATTACCCTGTCTTAGATGAGCTAAAAAGATCTGGCAAGTGATTGAAAAATGTTGGTGCTGATGAGCATGGCAATTTGCCATCGTATTGCTGTTGCTTCTTTCTTTGGTAATTTTTGGCCATAGTGATGCAAAGAAACTGGTTTTACGGCTGCAGTTGCTGACTTGCAAAGACAGAACAACATTAATCTGTCTCTTGTGTCTACTGACTACATATACAGCTGCTTGCTTATTGTCAACTGCATTTCAAAGCATACTGATTTGTGAAATCTGTTTATACATGCTAGCATCCGTTACCTAATATGATTATCCACAAGAATTAAAAACTGAATCTTAGAAAACCACTGTAGCTTTTTGTTTTCAACTAAAGTAAATAATATAGTTTGTATGTGAATGATGGAACTAAGATCACAGGTGTTCTACACTGGGTCTTGAGTGGGACTGATGGAGCTGATCTCCACCTCCAGATCGTGCAGTAAGAAGCCTCGAGTTTGTAAGTCTTGTGCTTTTAGGGAAAAATAGTCTTAATTAGAAAATTAAGATGTAGATAGTTAATCTCTTTCATTCCGAGATCAACTGCCACCATTAATGTCATGTCGCTTTGTCATGCTTCTTCTGAAGCATATGCTGAATACTTGAGGCCAAATGCTACATATTTTATTGGTGGAGGTCCTTCCCTAAAACAGGTTTTTCACAGAACTGGGATGAGAAAATATGTATTCTGAAGATCCTGAAATTATATCTAGCACATTCAAAAACTTTTGAATTTCAAGCATCAGAAACTATTACCTTTTCAGCCACTAGTTTGCAGTATTTAAGTCCAGATGGCTCTGTACTCATTTTCTGAGGGAATAAATCTTGTTGTCTTTATGCAACAAGTGC
This sequence comes from Pleurodeles waltl, assembly GCF_031143425.1. Taxonomy (NCBI): domain Eukaryota; kingdom Metazoa; phylum Chordata; class Amphibia; order Caudata; family Salamandridae; genus Pleurodeles; species Pleurodeles waltl. The sequence continues at coordinate 604,544,576 of NC_090446.1, forward strand.
ATGGCTTCTTCACACAGATGCAGCCAAGAGTACATAATGGATAACTACAGTAAAACTGAAAGCAAAGTTGATTTTAACTTTGAAGCACTGATCTGTTGCACAATATTAGGCTCCTATCTTTTGTATTCTTGCACCAATATGGCAAGAGAAAAACAGCAATTCCTTATACTTCACCGGTCCACTTCACGCATGAGTGGGTGTAGGAATGGGCAAGGTGAGGAGGAGCCTTAATGGGCTGTATTGGCAGAAAGATTTTCTGCTGCAGCTGCAATAGAGTGTATCTTTCCCTTTGGGTAGCCATCTAATTTTGACTGGCTCCTGCTACAAATTTGGTTGGTGGTGCTGCAAAGAAAAGATATTAATCCTCTGATCATGAAATTGTTGAACGGGGAAAATGGCGGCTGAAGGTCAGCAGCGCGCGCTGCTAGAACAGCCGCGGCACTGCTTGACCCCCTCACCGGCGTGAGAACGGAGGAGAAAGGAGAGGAAATACAGGATGGGAATCCCTTCCCGTATACTTACTCAAATGCGATATACCTCCCCCCCACCCCCCCCCCCCACAGGCTGCAAGACCGCATTCCGGCGCGAGCTAGGACGCCGGAAACAGGAGCAGCAGGAGCCGCTGCAGGAAAGGCAAACAGCGGTAATTGGGAGCACGCAGCTCTCGAGGTACAGAGAGTGCGTGCTCTCACATCCAGGGTCGCGCTGAGGGGAGCGACCGGAGGCAAAGCAGGCAGGGGCAGCACAAGATGATCTGGCAGCATGGAAGGAAGCATGGAAGGCAGGATTAGTGCACCATTGCCCCATGTAAGAAGAAGGGACTCACTCTCTCTCCCTTCAACATCCGGACCTCTGAACCTGTAACATGGACGAACACATGGACCAGGTACCGGGAGAAGGGGGACGGCATGCGGAGACTGAGGTCTTTAACAGTTTATGGGAGGGGGGCTTCTTATATATCACCAGGTCAGTAAGGATATTGGCAGTGCTCCCGATAGCCCTATGGATGTTTTACTTGTGGAAAGGGCGTTAGCACTGCCACCGCAAAGGAAAAAAAACCGAGGGGAGGAAAAAGCAGCCCACCCCCTCCCTCAACAGAGAATAACCCCCTCATTGAGGGCATATTTTAAGGCCAAGAGCTTAGATAACATAATGGCCACTTCTAATATTTCTCCCCTCCCCGCTTCTCCGAGCGCAACACCAAATAAACCCTTATGTTCTGAATGTGAGGAGGGAGAGCAAGTAGATCCGCCCGGGATAAATTTTTCTTCCTCGTCTGCACCCTCTTTAACTGAGGGGAGGATATTAGGCACAGGTATGCTAGCGCAGAAGCAGACCCCTCCAGCTATAGGAAAAGATACTTCCCTGCGACAACGTAATAGCACTTTGGAGGGAATGACAGCAGATCCTTTGGGCTCCCAGCAAGATTCACTGATGGAGTCGAACTTCACGCATGACGAGACATCTCTAGAATCCCTGCTGCACTCGGTATCTAAGGAAGTTAGGCAGGGATTCCTGGTATCACAGAACAACCGGAAAGGGATCCAAGAAGTCTGCGAAGCGCTGGCGACGAAGATGGATATTTTAGCACAGCAAACTCAGATTTTGGAAAACCAAGTGGTTCAACTTAATGAAATGGTGGAGAAACATACAAATGATATTAAAGCATTAAGGACCACGGGAAATCAGAACGCTGAGCGTCTGGAAGTATTGGAAAACAACGCCAGGAGGAATAACATTAAAATAATGAATGTGCCAGAGGGGGTTGAGGGAGATAATATTAAAATGTTTGTGGTGGGTCTCCTGTGTCAATGCGGGGTGTGGGAGGGGTCTGAAGACTTGCTCTCCCAAGATATACAGAGGATCCATAGGGACCCTTTCGGAAACCACCAAACGCAGCAAAGCCAAGAAGGATACTGGGTGAATTTTCTTACCTATGTTATAAAGGAGAAAGTCCTTTCTAGAGCATTGAAAGACAGAACTTTGAATGTCAGTGGTTTCTCTTTTGAAATAAGATCCGATGTGTTGCGGACGACCTCCAACCGACAATGGGAACTTGGCAAGAGGCTGGAGGAGTTCAGGAAGCTGGTGGCCACGGTTCAGTTAAAATGTCCAGCAAGTTTAAGAGTGATGAGAGAAAATCGGATGTATAACTTAAGGGACGTCCACTAAGCGGCTTCTCTATTGGAGAAATTTAAGAACAATTAAATAATGCGGGGATATTTGTTTTTCTTCTTTCATCCCCTTTTTTTTTTTTTTTTTTTTTTTTTAAGACACGCTGGGGGGTCTAGCAGTGCCAAATGGCTTGATAGCCAAAAAATATGGGGGGGGGGGCTCCACCAGGGTGGTGAGAGAGAGGGCACTGGGGAGGGGATTGAGAAGATGGGGGGAGGGGTTTTGGTAGGGGCGGGGTGGATGGGATACGCGGAAAAATGTCCTCATTGTAAAACGGTTCGACCCGTAACATTGTTTATTAGAATGCCCGTTACTTTTGGGAAAATATATAAGAGGGATGGCTGCAGGTAATTTCCAGATTCTCTCCTGGAATGTGAATGGGTCGAGAGTAAGGGCAAGGAGAAGTCATATCCTGCAGTATATGAAGGTCTCCCCGGCACAAACTATAATGATTCAGGAGTCTCACTTGACATTTGCAGAAGTACAGGAGATCTTTAAACCTCTGGCCTGGGTTAGTCAAGTGACTTGTTCTAATAATACATCGCATTCAAAGGGAGTGGTAATCTTGGTCAAGAGAGTTGCTAATGCTCTGATTATGTGCACCAAGTCGGATACAAAAGGTAGATGGGTCATGGCGGACGTTAAGATTAACCAGGCTATTTATACTTTAGTATCCTATTATGGCCCCAATGTAGATGATACGACCGCTCTACGGGAAATATGTAATGCACTACTGGAAACTCAGCATCCAATCATAATAGCAGCCGATTTTAATGTGGTGTTAAATTATATGCTAGATCAGTCCTCTGGTAGTAGGGCCTGTGGGTGCCAAACATCTTTGGCGTATATTAAAGTGATGATGGATCAGTATGCTTTGGTTGATATTTGGAGAGACTTACATGGCCTTTGCACAGTTTTACTTTCCATAATAAAATGTTCAGGCATCACTCTAGGATAGATTTCATTCTGCTTGCTAAGACTCTGAAGGCATGTGTGGTGGATGTGCAACACATCCCAGCCCACTTATCTGACCATGCTGCAGTTATGGTGACTTTGAAGGGAGAACGACCCCGGTCGGTAAAGAGGTGGACGTTAGACCGCTCCCTATTTAGCAAAACAGAGGTGGTAGAATGTCTGTCTAGGGAAACTAGATGGTTTTTCTCAGATAATCGGAATTCTGCAGCACCCCATGTGGTGTGGGACTCATATAAAGCATTTATTGGGGGAGGGGGGGGTTCTGATTTCCATTTCTGCCCGCAGAAATAAGGAGTACAGATTAGCCATCCTGAATATTGAGAAAGATTTAGAGAGTTTGGAAGAAAAATTGTTTGAGGCTCATTTGGATGGGAGAAGTGAAGATTCAATTATGCTAGAATTGGTTACTAAGCGAGCAGCCCTCTCAGCATTGATAGATACGCGAGTAAGGGAGAAATGAGAAGCAAGTAAATTCGCTAATTTTAAGTACGGGGAATGTGCAGGGTAAACTATTGGCGTGGAAAACAAAATCCGACCTCATTAGAAATCAGATTTCAGAGATAAGAGACCTCGGCACAGGGGTGGTTGTAACAGACTCATTAGCAATTCAAAGAGCATTCCAGGTTTTTTTTGAAGCTTTATATAAACAAAATTTACCAGAAGTGGTGGAAGAGGCAATGCCAAAGGTAGAATAATAAATATTAGGGAAACTTGATGAGGTCAGGGTGTCTCTTCTGGAGGAGGAGTTTTCAGAGGGAGATATAGTACAAGCTATTGCAAAAGCAAAAAAAGGGAAGGAAGCAGGCCCTGATGGCTTACCTGCATAGTTTTATGTAAAACTCTGTAGTATTTTATCTCCTCTGCTTAAAGATCTTTGTAATGGAATTTGGAGGGGAGAATCCCAATTACCAGGGTCTTGGAATGAAGCAATAATAACTGCCATATTAAAACCTGGGAAAGATGCTTCGCTTTGTGAATCATACAGACAAATTTCCCTATTGAATAATGATTATAAAATATTCACAAGTATACTTGCCAGCAGATTAGGGGAGGGGATTGTGCCCCTGATCCATGAAGATCAAAAGGGGTTTAAAAAAAACAGGTATATGTACCAATTATCCCACAAATTAATTGGGGCAATTGATATGGCATCAGTATCGGGTCTCCCGTTGGCGGTTATTACTCTTGATGCTACTAAGGCATTTGACCGGGTGAACTGGGGCTATTTAAATCATATTTTTGTACAACTGAACTTCGGGCCAAGGTTTTTAGGAGTCATAAAAAGTATTAATGCTAATCCATCAGCTAGAGTTCTGATAAATGGGAGTCTAACCTCCACGTTCTCTATTACTAGAGGGACTAGACAGGGCTGCCCTCTATCTTCTCTGCTCTTTGATGTGTACATAGAGCCGCTTGCTTGCATAATTAAAAAGGATGCCCTAATAAAACCTTTTGTTTATATGGGATGGGAGAAAAAGGTATCTATGTAGGCTGATGACATTATAATCTATACTACAGATCTCCCTGCGTGGTTAGATAGAGTGTAAGAGATAACACGAAAATTCGGCCAGGTATCAGGGTATCAAATTAATGTCAAAGACAAAGATCATGACTTGGAACATGAATATTTATCATAAATTAATAAAAGAGGAGATAAAATACCTTGGAGTTAAGATACCACAGGATTTGGAGAAAACGTCCCTGGTAAATTTGAAATTTGTGATGCATCTGATAGATAAACTGTTATTAAACTGGGTACATCTTCCTTTGACTCTATATGGGAGAGCAAATTTGGTAAAAATGTTTATTCTTCCGAAGCTCACTTTTCTTTTTAATATGATGCTGGAATTTGCGGAAAAAAGAATACAGGATATACAATCAAAGATAAATAGTTTCATTTGGGCTTATAAGGGAATCAGGATTGCCAGGAAGAAGCTTCGTAGAGGGTATATCAAGGGAGGGATTGCCCTCCCGGATATTCAGTTATATGTATGGACATTCCAGTTAAAGAATGTTAAAGACTTATTAGTAGCAGAGGAGGTCTCCCCCCAGAAGAAGGCTATGCTGAGTGGCGAAGGGGAGCGGAATTTCCTGTATAAATTTGGCCACCCAAGGTTCTATAAAAAATAAGGCTGAAACTACTGAAAGCGGAGGCTTCTTTGTGGGCTAGAATAAGGAAAATCACTGATCTATCGTATTATAGTACCCATGCTCCCATTTGAGACTCCCCCCGGAACTACAGAATGTTTGAAAGATGCTTCAGCTTGCCCCTTGAAGGAGGCAGGTATCACGGAATGGGGACAAGTACTTCAGGAGGGGATGTTGAAACCTTGGGGAACATTTGTCTCTAGCCACTGTTCGATGTCTAGGTTTAAATATTATCAATTAAATGCATGGGTAAGATCTTTAAGAATAGCAGAAAAGGAGACCAATGAGTTAGTGGAGCTGTTACATAAGAATCAGCCAAGTAAGAAAGAAGCTGCTGTCTATTATAGAATATTCTTGGAGTGTCTGGATAGCTTAGATGACGAACCGCATTTCCCGGGTTCTCTATGGGAGGTGGTGGTGAGTAAAGAGGAGATTAATACACTATGGGCAGGTTCATGGCAGCGTCTTTATATAGTGGTCAAGGCTGCTGCTTTTAGAAAGAATCAATTATTTGTTTTGCATAGAGCATATTATACCCCAAAGAAGTTAAATAAATTCAATAAAAATGCCCAGGCAGCTTGTATAAAGTGTGGGTCAGTGGGGGCAGATGACGTTCATATGTTGATATTATGTTCTCGGATTTCAAAGTTCTGGGGGGATGTGTTTGAGACTTTATCTTCTGTGATGCAGGTCCCACTGGGTGCCTCCCCAGCCTTAGTTTTATTTGGTGGTACCTTAGAACCGATAAACCTCTCAAGTGCTCATAGGAATTTGTTATATTACTTAATACTTTTGGCAAAGCGGGAGGTTTGCAGGCATTGGATGTCTTGTACTCCCCCAAGCTGGTAGGAATGGGTGGATGCTGTAATGAAAATCTGTCAATTAGATCTTTGCAGAACTGGATCCAATGATGTTAAAGAATTATGGCAATCTTGGGTGAATTGGTTTTCTCCAAGTACTAGTTCTTGAGCAAATTGTCCTATGATTTTTTTAAAGGATAGGGTGGCATACAATCATTCCCACCCCTCAGTTATGAGTCTTCTGGATGGGGCTGGCCTTTTGCCTGATCCATAAGGGATCAGAGTATATCGGGTCTGGCCGTAATAGAAGTACTACAAGAAATATGAGGACAAAAAAAAAAAAAGTTGTTTACTTGACTGACAACCAATGTAAGGCAACGAGATGATGAGAGATATGTTCATGGTAAGGGTTTTTTAACAGCAAAAGGGCAGCCTAATTTTTAACCATCTGTATGTAGATGGGTATTGAGAGACATTGGTAGGTCCGAGTAAATAACATTTGCATAGTCCAATCTTGAAGTAATCAGAGCATGGGCCACAGTTTTTCTGGAATGAAGTGTAAGGAGGAAAATAAATTTCATTAAGGACCTTAGCATTGCAAAACAGAATCCCACAATAGCAGCTATCTGTGGTTGAAATGAGACGTGATGTTGAGCCTAACTCCAAAATTCCTAGCAACAGGGGCAGGAGGCGAAGGAGGGGGCATACATACTGCCTAACAGTTCCCCCACCTCAAGGACAGGGAACCACCAAAAAGTAAGATCTCAGTTTTATCGAAGTTGCACTGTAGGCTACTGGCCTAAGGCAGAGTTTAAATAACCCTGGAGCGTCAGAAGACTTATTTTCTTTTTCATAAACTTTTTTGGGGATTTTCAACAGATGCATATCAAATCCAGAGAAAGTATACAGAATTGCACTTTAAAGCAGCACCAGTGTTGAAGAAAAAGAACAACAGCCTCCCCAACCCAGACGACTCATTCAAAACAAAAATAATAGAGATTTATAATGACAGCTCAAACGCAGTGAAAGACTGCCTGTGTTCATGGTTCTGGGAAATAAGCGACAAAATGTAATACTAACTGTTTAAACATCATGCTCCTGTTTCCTGTGATAGGTGACAAAGGAGCAGAAGGGTAGCTCTTTGTTACTGCTGGGGTGTGGCTGCAGGTCTATTCTCAAAACAAACGTGGGCTTTAAACTCTTTCCCAACCATGGAGTTGAAACACTAGCGTTAAAAGAAGTAAGAAAAGAATCATTACCAGTTTAATGAGACTTTAAACAGAAACAGTGAGAGATATAGATGCTGTACAATTTGGAGGAGTCTGTAAGAATTCAGGAACCTTGCTTGAAACTTGGAGAATCAAACACGATCAGCTTTGGCACTCTTCTGGCTTACCGCTTATGAAAGGTTGTAATGTCTTCAAACAAAACGCTTGAAGGAGTTGCAGTGGACATCAAATAAGTGTATTGCGGCTGTTCTTCCATTCATGAGTCAAGATGTGCTTCACAGTATAAAATTGCATTATTTCACATGACTGACAAATATGTTCCGGACCCCCTTGGCGTAGAACGCCTCCTTCTGTGAAACTTCTTTGGTTTTGCATCTCAAGGAGTAGACCACTTCTACATTCAGGGAGCATTTCCAAAGCACTTAATTCTTTCTTGAAGAGGTGAGCCTCGGGTTTTCATGTCTGACTGAAAATCTTCTGGTAGTGAAGGATTCTCTACAAAATGTTTATTCTGTAGATATTGTACCTTTTTTTATATAAACTGACGAACCAAGGAAAAAGGAATAACAACATCAAAGGCGGTCTTGACTTCATGCCCTTAGTGGGTGAATAAGCTGTCATAAAAAAGGGTCTTTGATGTGGAGATGGTATTCACCAACAGTTTATATGGTACTGCCAAAACCTTCTGTGACATCTGTGGAGATTATTGGAAATAGTGATGTCCCCTCATTCAGGTCCATGTTTTTGGATCTCTTCATTGGGAATGTCCAAAGAAGCAGTGTGCTCAGAAGTGAAGGACATAACTTTCCTATACAATTTTGAAGGCTGCGATCATGAATTAGGCTGCAACCTAATGCATCTTCTGGAACAGTCCAATGCCTTCACAGCCCTCCTAAGTTTTTTCTGGATTTCTTCAGGCTGTACGGACAGTCCTGGAGTACTGTCCATGTTTCTTTCAGACAAAAAAAAATGGTCTCTTATGGTTATTTCCTCCCCCACAAGGTATGTCCTTCACAAATAGGTTTAAAATCAACAAAGAACTAGTAAAAATTGGATTGTAAGCAACCTTAGGCACTCAAAGATTATGAATAGAAACAGAATAAATCCAACAAATGTCAGCCAGAAAAGGTAAGCAAGGACAGAGCCCACCGCTCAGAGATTCTCCTCACAGAAGTAGAAAAACATCTCACTACCACAGCTGAGCACTGTGAGAAAAGGAGCTGCTGTCCCCCTCAAAGAGCACTGTCACTTTTCAGCTCTTTTAAAGTCCCACATATCCCAATTTCATTCACTTTCACTTGTTCTCATTCCTACTCTTTGAGACTGGTGTAATTTCAATCATAATTAGTCTTGCTGAAAAACAGAAAAAGTAATTAAATTCTATTAACGTCTGAAAAGGTATTTTTAATCTTAGGAGGAGAAGATATTTTAAGTAAGTAATCAAAAATCGAGCACAAGAGTAGAGTTATTCAGTGTTTAGGATTAACATTGAAAATTCTGTGAATCTTCATCACTATATCTCATGACTGTCGAATTTATATCATCCAGTCCAGGAAACTCTGAATTCTTCTGAGAGCGGCTCCCCTAATTCACATCTAAATGTAGGATTGGCAGCAATGCTTCAATGAGACATGCTGTGCACATTTTCAGGATCTGACAATTTTAATCAAAAGCAAAACCTATAACATGACATGTTTCTGGTTGTTCTAACTAAATCTTATAAGCAAAATTAGTGGGATTTTGAGGACAACAAACTTCTAGCAATATATATTTTTTTCAAGAATTGAACGCAAGACATGAACCTACTTTGCTTACATTGTACAACAGAGAAAATGTTCGGGCCATTTTTAAGCATTACTATCAACACTGGCCAGCAGGGAGGCAATGAGGCCATACATGTTTGCAGGCCTATGTCAGCCATTAATTTAATGTAGCGCAAGTATGCTGCAACAGAATTATGAAAAGAGTGGTTTACCTTTCGTGATTAGTATGCACATCTTAACCGTTTGGGTGCCTTGGACGAGGTGATCTCGTCCAAGGCACCGGTTCCCGGGTGCCTTGGACGAGATCACCTCGTCCTGCACCCGGGATCTCCCCCCATGGGCCCCCCACCCACACCCCCTGGTCGTGGATGGAAGGGGAATCCCTTCCCCTTCCACCCTCGACCGAACCCCACCCACCCACCCTGTGACGTCTTTGTGCGTCATGGCCATCCCCCCACCCCAAATAAATGAGGCCAAAGTTGTTCTGCCCACCAGTGGGCAGATGGGGCAATTACCCCTGAGGGGTGCCTAGGGGGGGTAGAAAGTCTACTAGATGCCAGGGAATAAAATAAAAATATTGGGGTGGTGGCTACCAACCAGTATGGGCCTGGTTACGCCCTCACCTCAACTGAAGGGGGTAACAGTATTTCAGCTCTCCCCCGCACTCTAAAACATTTTATCCCACAGCAAGCAAGAAGACATTTGATTGTTTTGGGTTTTAGTTTTACATTTGGGCCATGAGAACTTGGCTTACTCTCAAAATCGTCCCACTTAGAATGGTGAGGGCTACACTTTATGGACTTTGGGATGCTGCCATGTAGAAAAATCCACAAGACTTAGATACATCTGAAAAAGAAACATCTGGGTGAGTCCAGGGTGGCGTGTTTCACATGCACCCGCACCATTTTTGTACCCACAATCCCCTGCAAACCTCCAACTTTGCTGGAAATCACACATTTTCCCCATGTTTTTGTGATGGAACCTTCCGGAATCTGCAGGAATCCACAAAATTCCCACCACCCAGCATTGTCTCATCTATACCGATAGAAATTCTGCTACACTTGTCAGCCCAAAAATGTTTTTTTGCAAACTGCCCTTTTGGACCCCCTTTGTCCCACCCCCTCCCTCAATATCGACATGTTTTTGGCTCTTCCCTTTCACAAGCACTTGGCCCACCTACACAAATGAGGTATCATTTTTACCAGGAGACTGAGGGGAACATTGGGTGGTATGAAATGTGTCCCAGTGCGGTGATCCCACACAGAAATGTGAGAAAAATGTGATTTTTTTTTAGCTAAATTTGAGGTTTGCTGAGGATTCTGGGTAAGAAAACATTGGGGGATCCATGCAAGTTACACCTCACTGGACTCCCTCGGTGTCTAGTTTGTCTGGGTTTGGTAGGTTTCCCTAAAAGGCTGCTGAGCCCAGGACCAAAAACGCAGGTGCCCCCCTGCAAAAACAGGTTGTTTTGTATTTGATAATTTTGATATGTCCAGATAGTGTTTTGGGGCATTTCCTTTCGTGGGCGCTAGGCCTACCCAAACAAGTGAGATACCACTTTTATCGGAAGACTTGGGGGAACGCTGGGTGGAAGGAAATTTGTGGCTCCTCTCTGATTCCAGAACTTTCTGTCACCGAAATGAGAGGAAAATGTGTTTTTTTTGGTCAAATGTTGAGGTTTGCAAAGGATTCTGGGTAACAGAACCTGGTCAGAGCCCCACAAGTCACCCATCTTGGATTCCCCTAGGTGTCTAGTTTTCAAAAATGCTCTGGTTTGCTAGGTTTCCCCAGGTGCCGGCTGAGCTAGAGGCCAAAATCCACAGGTAGGCACTTTGTAAAAAACACCTCTGTTTTCTGTGAAAAAATGTGATGTGTCCACGTTGTGTTTTGGGCCATTTCCTTTCGTAGGCGCTAGGCCTACCCACACAAGTGAGGTACCATTTTTATCGGGAGACTTGGGGGAACACAGAATAGCAAAACAAGTGTTATTGCCCCTTGTCTTTCTCTACATTTTTTCCTTCCAAATGTAAGGCAGTGTGTAAAAAAGACATCTATTTGAGAAATGCCCTGTAATTCACATGCAAGTATGGGCACCCCGGAATTCAGAGATGCGCAAATAACCACTGCTTTTCAACACCTTAACTTGTGGCCATTTTGGAAATACAAAGGTTTTCTTGATACCTATTTTTCACTTTTTATATTTTCAGCAAATTAACTGCTTTATACCCGGTATAGAATAAAAACCCATTGCAAGGTGCAGCTCATATATTGGCTACAAGCCCTATATATCCCCGCAACCAGAAGAGTCCAGCTGACGTAACAGTATAAAAAAAAAAAAAAAAAAAAAAAAAACGCAGGAAAAAGTTACAGAGTAAAACGTGGAGAAAAATGGCTGTTTTCTTCACCTCAATTTTAATATTTTTTTATTTCAGCTGTTATTTTCTGTAGGAAACACTTGTAGGATTCTACACAAATGACCCCTTGCTGAATTCAGAATTTTGTCTACGTTTCAGAAATGTTTAGGTTTCTGGGATCCAGCATTGGTTTCTCACCCATTTTAGTCACTAACTGGAAGGAGGCTGAAAGCACAAAATAATAGTAAAAATGGGGTATGTCCGAGTAAAATGTCAAAATTGTATTGAAAAATTGGGTTTTCCAATTCAAGTCTGCCTGTTCCTGAAAGCTGGGAAGGTGGTGATCTTGCCACCGCAAACCCTTTGTTGAAGCCATTTTCAGGGAAAAAAACACAAGCTTCCTTCTGCAGCCTTTTTTCTAATTTTATTGAACAAAAACTAAATTTCTACTGTATTTTGGCTAATTTCTTTGTCTCCTTCAGGGGAACCCACAAAGTCTGGGCACCCCTAGAATCCCTAGGATGTTGGGAAAAAAGGATGCAAATTTGGCGTGGGTAGCTTATGTGAACAAAAAGTTATGAGGGCCTTAGCACGAACTGCCCCAAATAGCCAAAAAAAAGGCTCAGCACAGGAGGGGGGGGGGGAGAGGCCTGGCAGCAAAGGGGTTAAAGAGATCAAATATGCTGGAAAGAAAAGTACGCCTCCTCCAATGGAGAAGGGAAGAAAACGGACAAAATATCTACCATGCACGGCTACATATAGTAAATCATAATTACACAAGTAAATAACAGTGGACACACTTTGGTCATAAAAAAAGGCAATAAACAGGTCAAAGAAAAACAAAAAACAATGAATCTTTGAAATTTAAACCAGACTGCCAATTCATCTTTCTAACAGCTTTACAGGGAAAGAATGACACGTGTCCAAATTGCTCTGTGTACAAGTAGCATTTTCCTGGGGGTGGGGCTAGAGGTCCTACAATAAGACAATAATATACGGGTGCAAAAGCTGGCCAAGCACCACAGTGTAACACAAGGAGGAAATAAATAATAACATTTAAAAAAAGACGTGTTTTCCAAACCAAAAAATAAACAACCAAAGAATAAGGATACAGTGTTTGGCCGGTTCTCCCTGAAAGGGAACAAAAGATAACAAACATTGGCAAAGCCAATAGGTCTCGCTTATACAAGAGCTATTGGCTTTGGCAATGTGTTCTTTCATGTTGTACACCAGTGTGGCCGCTGTCAAGCATAGATAAAGGTTAGTGGCGTGGAATGTCAAAGAGGAGTGGGGGAGTAGAGTGCCCTAGAGTGGATTTTTTTTTGTGTCGTAGAGTGGCGTAGGGGGAGTAGAGTGTTCTTTGAGTAGAGGAGGGTAGAGTTCAGTGGCAGATTGACAGAGAGCAGTGGAGTGGAATAGGATGGAGTGGGTTGGAGTAGACTGAGATAGTGAGGTGGATTGGAGTAGAGTGCCGTGGATTGGACTGGCGTATAGTGGAAAGGATTGAGTGCATGGGGTTGTCTGGAGTAAGGTGGAACGAGGTGGATTTGAGTGGGGTGAATTAGATTGGATTGGGGTGGGTGGTTCGGATTGAAGTGATAGAGATGAGGTTGTGTGGACTGGACTAAAGTGGGATGGAATGGATTGGAGCGGGGTGGATTACAATGGACTGGAGTGGGATGGATAGGATTGGCGTGGAATGTAGTGGATTTGTTTCACAAGACTGGAGCGGGTGGATTGGACTGGCGTGGGGTGGACTGGATTGGTATGGAAAGGGGTGGACTGGATGGAGTAGGGGGGATTGGGGTGGAATGGATTGAGTGGGGTGGATTAAACTGGATTGGGGTGGGTGGACTTGATTGGGATAGAGTGGGGTAGACTGGAGTAGAGTGTGCTGAATTGCAGTGGGGATGGGGTTGAGTGGAGTGGATTGGGGTGTGGTGGGGTGCAATAGGTTGGACTGGATTGCACTGGGGCGGGGTGGATTGAAGTGGGGTGGATTGGAGTGGGTGGATGGATTGGAGCGGGATAGACTGCACTGGGGAGGAGTGTATTGAATAGGGGTGCCATGGATTGTAGTTGATGGACTGGAGTGGATTGGATGGGCGTGAGGTGGGGTGGGGTGGATTAGAGTGGAGAGGCTAGATGGATTGGATTGGAGTGCTGTGGACTGAACTGGTGTGGGGTAGAGTAGGGTGGATTGAGGTAGAGTGGGGAGAAGTGGAGTGGATTGGGGTGGGATAAACTGGACTGGAGTGGATCAGAGTGGATTGGATTGAGTGGGGTGGAATGGAATGGATTGAGTGGGGTGGAATAGATTGATTGGGGTGGAATGGAGTGGACTGGATAGGGGTGCGGTAGACTAGAGTAGGGTGGAGTGGACTGAATTTTTGTGGTTTGGACTGGAATGGGTTGGATTAGAGTGGTGTGGACTGGTTTAGAGTGGGGTGGATTGGATTAGTGTGGGGTAGATTCGATGGTGTGGAGTGGATTAATTGAAGAGGTGGAATGGGGTGGGTTAGATTAAGGTGGTCTGGAGTAGGGTGGATTAGACTGGAGTAGTTTGGATTAATGTGTATTAGAATGAAGTGGATTAAAGTGGGCTGCACTGAAGTGGGATGGATTGGGGTGGTATTGGTGTATTGGACAGGAGTGAGGCGGAAGGGGTAGCAGTGGGCTTAACTGGAGCGGGTGGATTGGAACTGTCGGGTTGTATTGGAGTACGGTGCATTGGATAGGACTGGGGTGGATTGAACTGGATTGGCCTGGAGTGAACTGGGATGGGGTGAATTGGTGTGGGGTGGACTAGAATGAAGTGGGGTGGCAGTGGTGGACTGGAGTGAACTGCAATACAGTGGGATGGATTAGACTGGAGTGTGGTGAATTGAATTGGGTTATTGGGGATTGGAGTGGGGCAGACTGGAGTGGGGAAGGTTGTTTTGGTTTAAAAAGGGGCACAATGGAGTGGCACAGACTAGAGTGGGGCAGATTATTTTGGAATGGTGTGGGTTAATTTGGAGTGGGGTAGATTGTATAAGGGTGGATTGGACTGGAGTAGGGTGGATTGGGTTGGTGTGGGGTGGATTGGGTGGGTTGGATGAGAGTGGGGTGAACTGGAGAGGGGTGAATTAGGATGAAGTGGGGTGGATTTGAATGGGGTGCGGTGAGGTGAATTGGATTGAAGGAGGTTTAACTATTTTGGATTGGGGTGGGGCAAACTGGAGCAGGACAGACTTCTTTGGATTGGGGCAGATTGGAGTGGGACAAAATATTTTGAATTGGGGAGATTGGAGTGGGACAAATTCAAGTGGGACAGTGTGTTTTGGATTGGAGTGCTGCAGATTGTTCTGGATTAAAGTGGGGCAAACTGGAGTGAGGCAGATTGCAGTGGGGCAGATTGTTTTGAATTGGAATGGGGCAGACTGTTTTGGATTGCAGTGCAGCATATTGCAGTAGGGCAGATTGCATTGGCTTGGGCAGATTGGAGTGATGCAGATTGCCTTGGATTGGAGTGGGACATACCATTGGAGTGGGACGAACTGCAGTGGGTCAGATTAGATTGGAGTGGGTTGGGAGGATTGGAGTGGGGTAGGTTGGAGTGGATTGGGGTGGGTGCAGTGGATTGTAGTGGGGCGGGTTGGAGTGTACTGCACACTTATGTGTTAAAGCATTATTTCAGGATTTACAAAAAATAAAGAAACAATGTTGTTTTGCAATATTTAGAACAAGATAATAGTCATCTTTTGAGAACAATCCCCACAAGGAAAATCAAAAGAAAACATGAGTGCAAAGTGAGAAAATATGACTTGGCAAAATAAAAGAAAGTTAGCTATAAAAATAAAACTTAAAAATTATGTTTGTGCTACAGGGCACATTTTTGCCAGTCACGAGCCTTCTATTTGCAGGGCACTAGAAGATAAAAAAAATTGAACCTCAATCACATCGGGAGCAGCAGACGGGCACTGATTAAGTTGAATCAATCAGTACTTAATCCTTACTCCACAGAGAGGAACGGTAATGATGCCAGACCTGCAGTGATGAATTATGAGGCTGTAAAGAAGAGTGCCACGCAAGCCAACAAATGGTAAGCGACAGACAGGCTTCCAAGCCCTTTATTGTACATAACAGTCTCGCGAGTGAGGTGCATGCACTCTGGCTCAAACCTAAAAAGGAGGGACAAAGAGCATGATCTGACCATTAGCAAACAAGGCCTTTTGAAGGGCACTGACAGACAAATAAAACGTAATCGGTGGACTTAAAGCCCACAAAGTATATACAACAGGTCTCAAAGATGCTTTGACAAGAACACTATTCATGACACAAAGGGCTAGTAATCCTTCTATCCCTAATAAGTAAGGCATATGACAGAAGGTTAGGGTCTCTTAGTCCCTAATCATGACTAAGAGAGGGTACCTGTAACCCTCAATCCTATTCCGGGGAGGTACAACACAGACAAATACATTTTTTAACTTGGCATTGAAAACAGAAAAGTCCACGGTACCTTATAGAAGTTTCTTTTTAAAGCCACTGCTATAGCAGCACTGCAAGATTAATATATCGTAGCCTTTTCTTTGAAATTATAAAATATTCTTGTTTAATCATGTGAAGATCTACCCGTCAAACACACTTTAAGAGGAGTGGAAAATAATTAACAGGACAGTTTTCAGCATGCTTGCTGGAACATTCACACAGACAAAATAGTTTCTGTTTAAACACTAAGGGGGTGATTCTAACCCTGGCGGTCGGTGTTAAAGTGGCGGCCAACCCGTCAACAGGCTGGCGGTCCAAAAAATGGAATTCTGACCCTGGCGGGAACCGCCAACACAGCCCGCCAACTTAACACTCCGACCGCCGCGGCGGTACAGACAAACAGCGCGGCGGTCACCGCCAACAGGCAGGCGGCAGACAATGTACCGCCCACACTATCATAACTCACCAATCCGCCACCTTTTCCGGGGCGGGAGCACCGCCGATAAAAACACGGCGGAAACAGACTACGAACGGGAAAACGCTCACCAAAACACACTCCACGAGTACGGAGGACAGCATGGAACCCGAATTAAACATCCTACCTGCTCTCGTCTACCTTCTCATCTACCACGAGTACGAAGTCCGGCGCAGACGACACCGGTGAGTACTGCACCTACGACACACGGGAGGGGGAGGACGAAAGGTTACGGGCACACACATATGCGACCCCCCCCCCCCCCCAATCATGTACTCACCAATGCAGAGCACCAAGTCACAGACACCACCCAAACACCCCTGAAAAATGCTAGGACATAATCATATTTGGAATAAATATTTATGTACCAAAAAGCTCCAGAAAATTAGCGTACAACCATGAAAGATATCCACAACAAAACAAATGACATACACATCAGTGTATAACTGAAGTACCAAGTCCTGCACATCCTACGAATTCAGCATGTCCGTGGGCCAAAGTCTTGAGAAACAAGGGCAAAGCCCACACAGGAGACCTGAGTCCTTTGGAGAGAACACTGCAGGGGCATCAGATGTAAAAACTACAGGCACCTCAGGGGGAAGGGAAGGGGGGGGCACCACAGCCACATGAGTCCACAACGCCAGATCCACGAGGAGCCACCATGCCCACGGGACCATCCTGGGGAGTGCAAAGCCACAGTCTCTCAAGTCACTGCAGTGGGTGGATTGCCCACTGGACCATCCTGGGGAGTGCAAAGCCACAGTCTCTCAATGTCTCTACAGTGAGTGGGCTGCCCACTGGGCCATCCTGGGGAGTGCAAAGCCACAGTCTCTCAAGTCTCTGCAGTGGGTGGATTGCCCACTGGACCATCCTGGGGAGTGCAAAGCCACAGTCCATCAGGAGGATGACAGTCTCCACTGGTCAAGGAGGAGGCATGGTGGGCACAATGAACCATCAACGGTGCTTGAGACGGCGGTGCCCTGTTCAGCGGTGCTTGAGACGGCGGGGCCCAGCGGAGCGGTGCTTGAGAGGAAGGGCCCAGCGGAGCGGTGCTTGAGAGGAAGGGCCCAGCGGAGCGGTGCTTGAGACGGCGGGGCCCAGCGGAGCGGTGCTTGAGAGGAAGGGCCCAGCGGAGCGGTGCTTGAGAGGAAGGGCCCAGCGGAGCGGTGCTTGAGACGGCGGGGCCCAGCGGAGCGGTGCTTGACAGGAAGGGCCCAGCGGAGCGGTGCTTGAAATGAAGGGCCCAGCGGAGCGGTGCTTGAGACGGCGGGGCCCAGCGGAGCGGTGCTTGAGACGGCGGGGCCCAGCGGAGCGGTGCTTGAGAGGAAGGGTCCAGCGGAGCGGTGCTTGAAATGAAGGGCCCAGCGGAGCCGTGCTTGAGACGGCGGGGCCCAGCGGAGCGGTGCTTGACAGGAAGGGCCCAGCGGAGCGGTGCTTGAAATGAAGGGCCCAGCGGAGCAGTGCTTGAGACGGCGGGGCCCAGCGGAGCGGTGCTTGACAGGAAGGGCCCAGCGGAGCGGTGCTTGAGACGGCGGGGCCCAGCGGAGCGGTGCTTGACAGGAAGGGCCCAGCGGAGCGGTGCTTGAAATGAAGGGCCCAGCGGAGCGGTGCTTGAAATGAAGGGCCCAGCGGAGCGGTGCTTGAGACGGCGGGGCCCAGCGGAGCGGTGCTTGACAGGAAGGGCCCAGCGGAGCGGTGCTTGAAATGAAGGGCCCAGCGGAGCGGTGCTTGAGACGGCGGGGCCCAGCGGAGCGGTGCTTGAGAGGAAGGGCCCAGCGGAGCGGTGCTTGAGACGGCGGGGCCCTGTTCAGCGGTACTCTTCTGCACCGCGGGCCCTGTTCAGCGGTGCCTATCTCCACGGCGGGGCCCTGTTCAGCGGTGCTCTTCTGCACCGCGGGCCCTGTTCAGCGGTGCCTATCTCCACGGCGGGGCCCTGTTCAGCGGTGCTCTTCTGCACCGCGGGCCCTGTTCAGCGGTGCCTATCTCCACGGCGGGGCCCTGTTCAGCGGTGCTCTTCTGCACCGCGGGCCCTGTTCAGCGGTGCCTATCTCCACGGCGGGGCCCTGTTCAGCGGTGCTCTTCTGCACCGCGGGCCCTGTTCAGCGGTGCCTATCTCCACGGCGGGGCCCTGTCAGCGGTGCTCTTCTGCACCGCGGGCCCTGTTCAGCGGTGCCTATCTCCACGGCGGGGCCCTGTTCAGCGGTGCTCTTCTGCACCGCGGGCCCTGTTCAGCGGTGCCCATCCAGCAGGTCAAGGGAGCCAGACCTGGCCTGGACTCCCTGTTCAGTCGCCCTCGGACCGTGACGTTTCTGGACCCTTCGGGGACGGACTCCTGGCCTCCTTAGTGTCCTCCTTCCCAGCTGGGATGTGGCATGTGGGGTCCACCTTCTCCGCGCTCCTGCTGCCCTTCCGCTCCTTTGATGGGGCTCTCGGGCCCTTGCCTCCCCCAGATGGTGTGGGTGGTGAAGTGCCGCACATTGCTCCTTGGGGGCAGCCCTGTCGGTCCTCGCACGGCGGTCCTTGGTTTTGCGGGTCCTCTTGCCGGGGGGGGGGGCTGGACGTGTCCTTGCTGCTGATCGATGTATCACTGCTGGCAAAGGGTGGGCTCCAGAACCCAGGCACAACAGTGACACCCGAAGCTGGGCTGGTGGTGGCTGCGGTGCTCTTGGGACTCTTTGAAGATGGATGGGGGAGGTCATCGGGGGGAAAGAGGTTAAGGCTAGCCAGGAAAGGTTTTTTAGGGCCAAGGTAAAGGGTAGGAGAAGTGGAGATGGAAGTGGAGGTAGAGGAGGTGGTTGTAGGAGAGTCAGGTGTGCTGTCATTGGGTGAAGGTGCTGGTGCTGTAGGCTGTCGTGAGGTGGATGGCTGTTGGGTGGGTGGCTGCCTGCGTTTGTGTGTCTTGGAAGAGGTGGTGACAGACACAGTGGGAGAGGACACAGGGGACGTGTACATGGCAGTGGGGGTGGTGACTGCACGAGTGTGGACTGTACTGGAGGGTGAGGTGGTGATGGAAGCACTGGCTGATGTTGGGGTGCATGCAGGTGTGAGTGTAGACGTCACAGGGAGGGAGGAGGGAGACGAGGAGGAGGGGGACACAGGGGTGGCAGTGGCTGTTGGCATGTCTGCATCTGGGTGTTGCTCGGGTGAGTGTTTGCGGGATCTGTGGTGCTTGTGTTTGGATGAGCTGCTCTTGGGTGTTGAGGTGTGTGCAGGCTGGTCTGATGGTGTGGATGGGATAGGCTGAGGAACAGGAGACAGAGACAGGCTGGAGGCAGTCAGAAGAGGGAGGCTGGAAACAGGGACAATGGCTGCCGTCAGTGCTGAGGCCAGAGCAGTGAACGCTCGTTGATGGGCAGCCTGACCCGAATGAATGCCCTCCAGGTACGCATTGCTCTGTTGCACCTCCCTTTGCACACCCTGGATGGCATTCAGAAGGGTCGTCTGCCCAACAATGAGCGTCCTTACCAGGTCAATGAGCTCCGCACTGAGGGCAGCAGGGGCAACAGGGGCAGGGGCTGAGGTGCCTGGGGCGAAGGAGACGCGCGCCTTCCTGGGCGAACCGCCACGGAGCGAAGACTGAGGGGCTGCTGGGAGGGCGGGGCTGGTGCGCTGGGTGGCGGCTGTACCTGTAGAGGCGGGGGGCACGGATGTTGCCGCCACCCCGAGGGAGCTCCCATCCGAGGACGTGTCGCTTTCGCTGCTCTCACCAGCGGTCCCCGTCGTGGTGCTCCCCTCGCCCTCCGGATCACTGGTGCCCTCGGTGTCTGTTCCTGGGCCCACCGGGGCCTTGTGTCCTGCAGCTCCCTCGTGCTCCGATGCCATATCTCCTCCGCCTGATGATGCTAATGCACACATGCACAAGAAGATGAAGAGAAAGGGTGGGGGGAGAAAAAAGAAGACCAGGTTGAGTGCATGCAATGTCAACACCGTTGGCGGAGAGGACAGACACAGGTGCCTAATGCACTAAGCCGCGCATTCGGGGTACACTACTCAGTACTACTGACTAAGACAACAGGCCAAGAGACGTCAAACGCGCACATCGGAGATGCTGGACCTTCAATGGCTGTACTTGTCACCCTACAGAGGTGGGGGCCGGGGGCACAGGGCCATGCCTAAGGGAGAGGACTACACTACAGAAAGCGCCCTGGCCTAATGTCACCCACAGCCCTCCTCCCCCACCCAGACGCCTCCACTGCGCAGAAAGATAGGAGAATGTGCTGATACTCACCCCCTTGTGTCTGCTGTGATGTCTTAAAGCGCCCATCCAATTCAGGGTAGGCCACCGCCAGGATCCGGGACATCAGGGGGGTCATGGTGCGACTGGCACCCCTCCTAGGTTGGGAGGCCATCCCCAGCAGTGTTTCTGCGGTCTTCCTTGTTCCGCGGCGGACGTCCTCCCACCTCTTGCGGCAGTGGGTGCCCCGTCTGTTGTGGACCCCCAAGGTCCGGACCTCCTTGGCGATGGCACGCCAAATCTCGATCTTCTGATGGGCGCTGACCTATTAGACATGTACAGGGTGGAAAGGAGGAAATCATCAATGGCCTGCATGTTAGATGTAATTGCCCCCCCCCCACCCACTTTGCCATATGGCACATGCTCTCATCTGTCGGGCGTTGCACTCCTCATTCGCCCCCCACCCCACCAACTTACATCCACCCCAATCCACACAGGCATAGCCCATTCCATTAGCACCCGGGGTACTCACTTGTTGGTCTGGAGGACCGTAGAGTAGCGCATACTGGGGGAGGACCCCATCCACGAGCTTGTCCAATTCTTCAGACGTGAAGGCAGGGGCCCTTTCCCCAGTCACAGCAGCCATTGTATCTTCCAGACCGAGGTCACAGCAGCACTTGCAGTATAGGTCCTCTCCTGTGGATGATCAGGTCTCGAGTGATTAAGCAGATAGAAAATGGCGGTCACGTCCGCGGCGGTGCGTACTGCGGCGGTGCGTACCGCGTCCGCCGGCGCACTTCGTTATTGGCTCCTGAAACCCATAGGCTTCAATGTTAACCAATGCGGCTTTGCGCCGCGGTCTTCGACCGCCTACCGCCACGGTGTGCCCCGCCAGCGCAGTGACCTCACATCCCATTGTCCCACTTCACAGGTCAGGCAGCCGCCATTTCAAGGGCCCACATGGCTTAATTTTGACTGCGACACACAGGCCTAGGCCTTGCATTGCCACACATACACGCCTTTCAACCCATCCTCGCGTGTACCGACCGCTGGTGGACCTGTCGACAATGGAAGAACGCCATATAATCCTTCGATACTGACTTGACCGTGCCACTATCCATGAACTGTGTGCCCAGCTGGAGCCAGCCCTGATGTCCCCCATCCGCCAACCCACAGGGATTCCCCCTCTGGTGCAGGTTTTGTCAGTCCTCCATTTTTTGGCCAGTGGGTCATTCCAGACCACAGTGGCCATGTCATCTGGAATGTCTCAGCCTATGTTTTCAAAGATTTTGAGCAGAGTGTTGTCTGCCCTGATGAAACTCATGCGGAGCTACATCATTTTCCCCGAGGAGGGTGACTTGCCCACAGTGAAGGCTGATTTCTATGCCCTTGGACATATCCCCAACATCATTGGTGCCATTGATGGGACCCATGTGGCTTTGGTACCCCCAAAAGACGATGAACAGGTGTACCGAAACAGAAAGAATTATCATTCGATGAATGTCCAGGTGGTCTGTTTGGCTGACCAGTACATCTCCCATGTAAATGCCAAGTTCCCAGGGTCAGTGCATGACGCGTATGTGATGCGAAATAGCAGCATCCCCTATGTGATGGAGCAGCTACAGAGACAACGTGTGTGGCTAATAGGTGACTCTGGTTACCCCAACCTGCCGTGGCTACTGACCCCAGTAAGGAATCCCCGGACAAGGGCAGAGGAACGCTACAATGAGGCCCATGGGCGTACAAGGAGGGTGATTGAGCGAACCTTTGGCCTCCTGAAGGCCAGGTTTAGGTGCCTGCATATGACTGGTGGATCCCTAATGTACTCACCAAAGAAGGTGTGCCATATCATCGTGGCGTGCTGTATGCTTCACAACCTGGCTTTGCGACGCCAGGTGCCTTTCCTGCAGGAGGATGGTCCAGATGGTGGTGTTGTAGAAGCCGTGGAGCCTGTGGAGAGTGAAGAGGAGGAAGACACTGAGGACGACACAGACAATAGGGACAGAGTGATACAACAGTATTTCCAGTAACACCCAGGTAAGAATCACCCACGCCATTTCACAATTGCTTCTAGCCTCCTGCATCTGTACTTTCTGTAGTTCCCCACAGATGTTTTTTATTAATTTATGCCTTTCCCTTCCCTTCTCAGTGCTGTCTGACTCAGTACCTGACTTCTGCTTGGTTCGCCCATGAAATACAGCGTATTGACATTGGTATGTTGTCATGACTAATTGACAGAACAGAAATTGAACAGTAATATGTTATCCCTTTGTTAATAATACAGCATGACTCAAAACAGGTTTGTGTGCAAAATGTGATTTATTTACAGTGCTAGATACCGGTACATGTGATTCTAAGGGTGATGGGTGGGGGTGGAGGAATATCCATGGCAGAGTCCAGTTCTCAGTCTCACAGGTGCATTGTTCTTTTGCCTGTGGAAGGATGGAGCATAGGCAGTTCATGGTTGGACAGGGTGGCAATGTGGGACAGTGGGAAGACTTGAGGGGGTATGTCCTGCTGGCGGGGGTCTTGACATCCTACTCTATCTTTTTCTTTGGTCTCAGGCTCCTCTTACGGGGTGGTTGTTCTTCAGCAGGAGGTGGGGTTCTGGGGGGCTGTCGAGGTGTTGGGACCTCCTGTCCACTAGCGCCGGCGGAGGTGGTAGGCTGTTCCTGGTCCGGCCTAGTGACAGGGGCCCTGTGTGGTGCACCATGGTCCCGCAACGCGTCCTCTATCCTGTGGAGGGCCAGGACGATGGTCCCCATTGCGGTCCCGATGATTCTCAGCTCCTCCCTGAACCCCATGTAGCGTTCCTCCTGCTGTGCCTGGATCTCAGTGAACCTGGCCAGTACCGTCGCCATCGTTTCTTGGGAGTGGTGGTAGGCCCCCATGAGGGTGGTGAGGGCCTCTTGGAGAGTGGGTTCCCTGGGCCTCTCCTCCCCCCCCTGTCGCACAGCAGCCCTCCGAGCTGCCCGGTTTCCCCCGGCCTCTGTCCCCTGGCCGGTGTGCCCGCTCCCACTGCCCCCAGGTCCCTGTTGTTGTTGGGGTGTCGGGTTAGCCTGGGTGCCCTGTAGTGGCAGACACACCGCTGATTGAGCTGTCCTAGAGACAGAGGCATGGGCCCGCTGGGTGGGAGCTGTGCTGGTGTCAGCAGAGGGGGTCGGGTCTGGTGTGGCCTGTGTCTGGGTGAGGGGAACCAACTGCCCAGAGGTCCCCGATGGTCCGGGCTGGTCATCAGGTTCACTGTCGACAGAGCTGCTATCCTCAGTGTGGGCCTGTTCCGGTGGTGGGATGGACACTTCTGGACCCTCCTGGCTGGTGTGTTGTCGTTCGGGTCCTGCATGGGGTAAGAGAGTTTGGTTATTGTTTCTGTGTGTGCAATAGCATGCGTGTTGTGGGTGCCCTTGTCCCCCAGTGCAGGCATTCCCTGGAGGGAGGTGTTGTGAGGGTATTTAGTGGGGGGGAGGGGTTAGTGCAGTGGTCATGCTTAGGTGATGGGTGCCCATGGTTTGTGTTGGCATGCAGGAGTTGGTGTTGGGATGGGTGGGTTGTGCTGGTGAGACATTGTCAGGAAGGATGTGTGCTGGGGGGTTGGGGGTGAGGGTGGGGGTGTGGGTTGGCATGCTGGTGGGGTGTGGGGGATATAGTAGTTGAGATGGGACTTACCAGAGTCCATTCCTCCGGCTACTCCTGCGAGGCCCTGAGGATGCAGGATGGTCAAGACCTCTTCCTCCCACGATGTAAATTCGGGAGGGGTGGGTGGGGGTCCGCCGCCAGTCTTCTGGACCGCGATGTTGTGCCTGGAGACCATCGACCGGACCTTCCCCCGTAGGTCGTTCCATCTTTTGCGGATGTCCTCCCTATTCCTGGGATGCTGTCCCACCGCGTTGACCCTGTCCACGATCCGCTGCCATAGCTCCGCCTTCCTGGCTATACTGGTGTGCTGCACCTGCGAGCCGAAGAGCTGGGGTTCCACTCTTAGGATTTCCTCCACCATGACCCGGAGTTCTTGGTCCGAAAATCGTGGATGCCTTTGGGGTGCCATGGGGTGGTGTGGGTGAGGTGTGGGGTGGTGTATGTGATGAGGAGTGTGTTGGTGAGTGGTGCTTTGTGCTACTATGTGGTGTGTGTGATGGTGTAGTGTGCCTCAGTGTGTCTTGCTTTGGATTGTCTGCTGTGTCTCTCTCTCCTTCTCTCAGTAATTGGGGTCGCAGGGGTTTGTGGGTGATGTGGGTGTGTGTTTTATAGTTGGTTGATTGTGTGGGAGTGGTGTGTGTATGTGTATCAGGTGTGTGTTTTTCAAATTGTCCAATGTGGCTGTGTTTTGGTGATGTGTGTGTATTCTGACCGCGGCGGTGTGTAGCGCCAATGGAATACCGCGTTTGAATGACCGCTGTGTGGATTCGTGGGTCGTAATGGCATGGGCGTATTTCTGTTGGCGTGACGGTGGAGGTTTGGTCATCTCCAGTTTATCGCTGCCCGCCGATGTGGCGGGCTGCAGTGGAGGACGGATTTTTGGAGGTTTGGCCGTTGTGGGTCAGAATGACCGTGGCGGTTGACCGCGGCGGTGTTATGGCGGTCTTCTGACCGGCGGTAAGGGCATTTTACCGCCGAGGTCAGAATCACCCCCTAAATATGTCAATAGTATTGAATAAAGAGAGGGACCTTGTCCTTATTCTGTATGAATACAATAGTAGCCTCCATTGTAGAGCTATTTGTTCTCTATATCGAAGAAGTGTTTAAAAAAAAAAAAAAAAAGGACATTTAATAAGTGATTAATCTCTATATACAAGCCAAGTAAAGGAAACCAAAAATCCATCTAGCTTTTGGAATTTATGTAATGTTACTCCGACTGTAAATAAGATGCCTATCTTCCTCTGCGAGCCCTTTTAGGACTCGGGAATTCTAGATATTTCTCAACACTTGGAAGCAACAGATAGATTAGAAACATTAAAAGAAGCAAAATAATCCGGACATACCAACGCAAAATTGTACCGTCTGCCTGCAAAACGGCCTGTAATAGGGGGAGGGCGATTCTAGGTTTTGTGCATCTGTAGTATTTCAAAAGAGCTTAGCTTTTCAGACTCCTGAAATTTGTCAAACTGGCATGCCATTGCAATATGTATGTTTTGTGTTTGGAAGGACGGAACCTTTGCTTCTTTCCTCTGTCCACTAATAACTTCACTCACTTAAAAATTCTCATCTAGTAACTGTTTAATTAACAGCCAAACTATATGCCAAACTGTACAACATGGGTACTCACAAATATTTTCCCAGGGACCAAAAAGTTTGGTCTGTGATGTGCCAGAGAGCCGCATAGATGCCAGCAGAGGGAGGGGGTGGGGTGTTTTGGGGTCAGGACCAGGGGACTGAGAGGATTGGCAGTAAGGTAGGTGTACGAGAAGCGATGGATATAATTAGTGCCTGAATTGGACAATGTGAACTCAGAAAACCTGGGATTAATCCCATCTTTCCCAATTTTTTAAAATTGTGTGATCCTAAGCAATTGTTTAATTTCACTTTCCCTCCTTATTTCATATGTAAGAGGACCTTGAAATGCGTGATTTCATGGTATATGCTGTACAAAACCTGCTCCTGTGTTTAATTTAATACATTTGAATGTTTTTCATATATAATAGGAAACCAGGCCACTCAACTGACTTGCCTCTTCAATTTATTATTTTTTGACATTGTTGTCATGTAGAGGGAAGCATCAATGTTTCTAAATTCATGTTTGAAAACTATCACTTTGAAATTAATACCGCTCAATGCAATGATATAAATTGTACTGAGGTGAAAAGGTTCTGCATGTTAACTGAAAACACTTTAGGAATTTTGAAGCAACTGTCATATATTTACACTTTGCTTCAAAATGCCTTTAAAAAAGAAAGTGTTTTTAAAGTTATGTACAGGGCTCCCTAGTTACTTCCTTCTGTTAACACCAATTCAACTTGAAATAAATAATTGCCTGTCTTTTTAATATATTTTTTATTGTTAGTGCTGAGTCGAGTAAACAACTGGCCAGTGCTCCTGCTGCCGGGGCCGGGGCGGGGGTGGGGGGGGTGAGGGAATTGTAAAGGTCACAGGGCCGCATGTCGCCTGTGGGCCATACTTTGAGAATCCATGCTCTACAAGAACTTATGAAAGCAAGGGTGCAACTTGCAGCTAACTCTACTGTAGCACATATGTTCAAGTGCTCAAACTTGGATAGTTAAATTCTTTCATTCAAGTAAGAGACTATTTCTGACTTGAGCTTGCAATTGTGTAGTCAGATTATAGTGCCACCATCTTCAGGTCTCCATATAACATATTTTTTTTTAAAACATTTTGGTGGTGCCAAGTAGAGATCTAGAGCAACGGTTTTCCTTAACACATAGGCAAACAGGTGGCACTGAACCTACATTTTCCATCTACACATATATTGGGGTATTATTTCCCTCTTTTACCTACTATTTACTGTTTTATTGGTGGCAACCATTCACAAAACAGTCCTCCAAATCCAACCTCTCCCCTTCCAAAAAAGCTTGTCATCCTTTCTTATTTTCTGTAAAAGTGACTTCATCACTTTGTATGGCCTGATGAAGTCCAGTATTGGTGTGACAACCTGGGCCAAAACAGCATTGACGGTGTGTATTTTTAAGCCTCAAGACCCATTTTAAATTGTTTGTACGCTATCTAGAACAGTGTTTAAAGTTGGTCTTAAAAATGTTGATGGTGTCTGCAGAAACGTTTCACAGGTGTTATTTGTTGCGGGTGTGAAAACTCTGTAACTAAATTTCATCATCAACCCCTTCGGTGGGTTTGACTTTTTATTGTATTGTACTTTGTGTCAAATTGTTGAGTATTCATTTTTTCTTTTGGACAAGAGTGTGGCAATTTATTAGATATCTCCTATTACGGAGTGTAAAATTAGGACAGAAAACATTTTTTTTTTTTTTTTTTTAACATTAAAATTAAAAAACTCCAGTAAAGCAAGTCATTTTCCTCCTCCCAGTTAAGTAATGAAGTATTTACTGGCAACCATTGTTTTCATCTTATGTGCTGGTCTACCAGGTTTATTACCTTGCCTATAAAACCATAATGAGAAGTACTAGATTCTCATTAGATAGTCCCTCCCTTACCTTAATGTCATTCTATTTAGTCTGCACCTCCCTTGCATACTTTTTATCCATTGAGAGGCCTAGGTTATATTTTACATTGTGTCAGCCAGACACAATAATAAAAATGCTCATGAGGAAAACTGAATCATCACTGGAGTCACAGGCCCCCAGATAGATGTCTTGGTGGAGGAAAAGAAAAGAAGCTTTGAAAAATGATGATCAGACCTATCACTAACTACATATCCTGCATTTTCGCTACCAGGCTTTCTACCATTTTGGTTTCAGTCCAGTGATATAGCAAAAGCCAAATTAGTGTGAAAAAATTTTAAAATCCCACAGTTAAAAACAGAATAAGAAATTAATCTGGGCAACTTTTATTATTATTAAATCAGACTGCATTTTTATAAAACTGGGCTACTATCGACCATTGTCTATGTAGATGGGACTGTTAATTGAAAGGTATCTCCTGGCTCCAAATCATGTGCCGCCTGCAACGACTAACCTTATAATGCAAAACTGAAGATATGTCTTCAGGGATACCACAGTGGCACATTAGCAAATTTAGAAGAAAAACAGTTCTATATTCACAAGGTCCAATCTTATGTCATTATGGCAAAACAAAAAGATTCCAATTGACGGAATGTATTTGTAAAGAACCAGGATAAAACGGAACCTATGGTGACTTAGCACCTCAAGATGCCCCATGAAATTTGTTGCAAGCTAAATATAAAAGTCAACATTACTTGGACCACAGGTTTCCAAGATCGAAAAGTCATGAAATCTGAGTTAAGTCACCAGGCTTCTCTAGGCCTTCTAAAATGTCTTAATAAGGCTGCTCAAAAATGATTATTTGAGCTCCAAGATATACAAAACTCTTACCAGATACCAAATAAAACTCAATGACCAAACCTAAAATAATAAGAACGCAGATTTTTTTTTTAAATAAAACATTTTTTATTTTCCAGTGAAATACAACCAGAAACACCTATGTCAGCACAATGCATCTTGCAGGATACCACATCCTAGTCCAACGGCGACCCAGAACTACGCCCTTCCAACACCACAACCCTCTCCCACAAACAAGACACTTGTTACTCACGATCTTCACCCTGAACTGAGCATTACTCCTGCACCCACCAGACCAACAAAGTGGCCTGGATACGTACCCCAAAGACTTCATTCTTCCTCCTACTTACGGGGGCAACCTCTACCCTCATAGACTTGTCTCTCTGCAGCTCTGCACCAATACATGTCAGATTTTCACTCCTCAAAACTGGGTGGATCAGGCGCACCTCACTTGCGTACAATGTTCAGCTTTACCACTGCAAATCCCAGGGTAGATAACAGCCTGGGGTACTTTCCAAAACTCTACTCACCCCATATATTAAAAAAAAAAATTTGGGGGGGGACCTCAGCCAAGAAGTTGACGTCTTCTCAGAGTTCCTCTCTGACCCCCTTTCAGAAGTCTAGTAGTCACGGACATTTCCGCAGCGTATATAGGAATCTCCCCCTGGGAACCACATCCTCTGGCACACCAATCAGTGGAGGCCCTGCCCAACCTGTGCAACAGCACTCTTTTATAATATGACGTATGTAGGAGGCATAGTTTAATCAGTCAAAATCTTTCTCTAATTGCCACTTTCCTGGGTGATCGGATCACCTCCTCCCACTCCTCCTCTCCAAGCTCTCTAATATCCGACTTCCAGGCCTACCTCAACTTCAATCGGGGGTTGGAGACATTATTCATCAGTTTGCTGTATAGGAGATCGTTTTTCTGAGGAGTGCCTCCATCAATAGCCTTACTTCCAGTGACCTCATATAGCAGCTGGTCGCGCTCTACATGTCTCAGCTGGTGAAAACAAAAGATATCCTTGGGTGCTACCTCATAGTCCAACTGTAGCTCCGCGCCTCCCAGGTGATCAGCTCCTTCCCTCACCACACATCCCCTAGTGTTGAAACATCTATTAAGTCACAGCTTGAGAACCCTGTGGGCCTCCCCACCTCCGCCACCAGGTCCTTATCTCACAGGGAGTCATCGCTTTGAGGCCTCCCTGCCAGCCCAAGAATATATTAGCTGCACACCAAATTGAGGTCTCAACTCTCGTCAAAAGTGCAAGAGATCTATAGTCTTTCATGGAGTAAAGTGGCCACGGGTTGCCTCTAGGGCCTGAGCAGTACGGTCTTCCCTGATCTAGGGCTCCGTCAAGGGGGCAAATGCCCGTCCGTTCGTTAATCAGTATTGATTGCAACACCAAGTAATGTCTTTCCAAGTCTGGAAGGGCCGTAGCCCTATCATGCAACACTCTTGTGAATTTGACAGTAGCCATCCTGGCAGTCCCCCCATTCCATAATAGCTGTCGGGCTGTTTAGTTAACTTTCTTAAAAAACTCAAGCAGCACTCAAAGAGAATTCTGTACCACATGAATGAGCTTTGGTAGTACTATAATTTTATACATTGCTGCTCTCCCCAGGAGCGAAAGTTGGAGCAATGTCCAATGTTTTGCAATGGATATAAGTTGGAAAGTAGAAGAGCTCAGGTTGCCTAGTTACATAGAGGCCCAAATACTTAAAGCCTATACTTTCCATAACTAAACCTTCAACAAGCAGCTGAACGGCGGCCCGTGCACAAAGAGGGTGCGAAGGGGTTTCCCCTAGTTAATAGTGTACCCTGAGTATGTTCCGTAGAGGTGGAAAATGTGTAAGAGCCTGTGCATGGAGACCTTGGGTTCAGAGACGTACACCAGGAAATCATCAGCGTAGAGAGAGAATTTGTTTTCCTAATCCCCTTCCCACACTAGGCGGTCACCAACTGGTTGCTTTGCACCCAGCACACGTGGGGCTTCAGCGCCAGTGGAAAGAGCATCAATGACAACGGTAGTCACTGGTGCGTGCCCTGATGCAGCCAAAATGAACTGGATTGCACCCATTGATTCTCACCTGCGCCAATGCTTACTATACAGTAGTTTTACCCAGCCAATGTAATTTGGCCAAAGCACATACTCTCTAGCACTCCGTACAGGTACTCACATTCAAGTATATCAAAGGCCTTGGTCTTGCCTCGGTTCCTGCTCTGGTACCCTCAATACAGGCATCCAGCTGCATGAGGTTTAACCGCATCCCCACTTTTGGGCACAAATCCCTACTGGTCAGGGTGTATTAGAGCAGATATAACCCTTTTTAGGCGGGTGGCCCAGAGTTTAGTGAGGATTATATACTTAATATTTAGGAGTGGAAATGGGCTGTAGAAGGCCCAGACTTTTTTTTTTTTTTTCTTTTTTTCAACACCCCGATTTGGGATTGTCTTTTTAGCTTGCGGCCGCCATTTTCCCCACGGCAGTTGTCCCTCTTTCGGCAGCCATTTTGAAGGGGTCAGCAGTCTAGCCTTTCCTAGATCACTGAGTTCCGGTTCCCAGGCCTTTTAAGCCGCGATGCAGCGAGTGCGCCGAAGGCACACCAAAGGCAAGCCCATCTGCGCATGTCCGCACCAGTTTAGGCCTGAGGGCCTGTCACCCTGATTCATCTGTGGTATCAATAAAGGCACTACCTACTTATCGTTACTCTTCCAAGGAGTTGTATGACTTGAGACCATTAGGTAGGATAGATTGTATTACATGTATAGAAGCCATCAGAGACATGTGGCGCTGCCCCGCCTGCCATTGGACATCTGATCCCAGGGGGGTCTGTGTGGATGTGGGGTGTAAACCTCGCACCTCCTTTCTTTACACAAACTGCTGATCGTTGGCCACCCATAAACTGGAAATTAATTTATTACTAACTGAGGCCTCTCACACTGCCTTGTTTCTAACTGAAACATGGCTGAATGAAAGTTCGGACCCTGACATTTACCTGGCATTGCCTACAGGATATCTAATTGCCAGATTAGACAGAGGGATGGCCAGAGGAGGGGGAATTGCAGTCATTTACAGGGACTTCCTTAACCTTACCTACCAGCCCCTTCAGTTAGTGGAAGGGGAAGGCATGTTCTTCTCTTTTGCTCTTAACCCCCGTTATACCTTTTCATGGGATTTTATTATATCGCCCCCCAGGCTCCTCAGAGAAGTTTCTAGATTCTCGTTTAGATTGCACCACAGATTTTATATGCTCTAGACCTAATTTTACTATTTTTGGAGATTTTAATATTTATGCTGAGACTTTTGAACAATCAGGCTCAAGACGTCTACTTGGTGGCATGGAGGCATTGGGTTTGACCCAACTTGTTAAGGGCCCCACACATGAAAGGGGTCATACTACTGATTTAGTATTTAGCAATACACCTGCCTTGACATGTATGTCCCGTATTCCACTGGCTTGGTCCGACCATTTTCTAATTTCCATTGAATTAGTTACGGACACAGTGGAAAAGGGGCCCAAGCCTCCTGTACAGGTTGGGAGATCATGGAGTAAACTGAATAGAGATAACTTTTTAGCTACCTTGCTTTCCTGTAAGTCTTGGTTCATAGACAAGGGGGAACCCAAAGCTGTGGCCTTCAATGACTGGATTACTGATAGCCTGGACAAAGTTCTTCCCTGGAGGAAACAATTCGGCCCGTGTAGGAAGGCTAGCGCTCCATGGTTTACACCCAAACTACTACTCCTAAAGAAAGGATGTAAAAAACTAGAAAGGACTTGGAGAACATTTTATGATCCAACAGACAGGGAAGCATACAAAGGGGCTATGAGGAGATACCACTCTGAGATTAAGGTGGCACAAAGTGTTTTTTATCAGCAGAAAATTGAAGAGGCGGCAGGTTCTCCTAAAGTAGTTTTTCAAGTCCTAAAGGACATCCTTCAAACTCCTGTGGAAGACAACCCTAAAGAAGCCTCCTTAGAATATAGTAACACGTTAGCTATTTTTTTCTACCCAAAATTTTTGGACATCTATGCTACCTTTGGGGATTATAGTCCTTCTCTTGAGGAGGAGGAGAATCCTACTGCTGACATTGTAGCCTGCCTCTCTCATTTTACCCCTTTTTCGCAAGCTCAGGTATTAGCTTTCTTGAGTGCCCTTAAATCAGGATCCCCCTTGGACCCGGCTCCTCCGCGCATACTTGTTCAAGGGGCGGAAGCTATAATACCTGTGCTTACAGAACTACTTAATGATTCACTATCCAAAGGACTAGTACATCGCCTATGGAAGCATGCTATAGTGTAACCGCTACTAAAAAAATCCACTCTTGACCCTACAGTGTTGAAGAATTTTAGACCTATCTCCCTACTGCCTTCCCCTGCCAAGATTTTGGATAAATATATCAATCTACAACTTTCCATCTTTTTGGAAGAGAATATGCTGCTCCATTCCACTCAGATGGGTTTCAGAGCGGGTCATAGTACCGAAACTGCATTAATTGCGGTTATGGAAGAAGCCAGGAAGCGGGTTGACCAGGGTCATACTACAATGATCATTATGCTGGACCTGAGTGCAGCATTTGACACTGTAGACCACCAAGTTCTGATCCAGAGAATGAAGAATATTGGAATTAGGGATCAGGCGTTGGCTTGGATCATATCCTTCAAACAGGAC
Organism: Pleurodeles waltl; assembly: GCF_031143425.1. Taxonomy (NCBI): domain Eukaryota; kingdom Metazoa; phylum Chordata; class Amphibia; order Caudata; family Salamandridae; genus Pleurodeles; species Pleurodeles waltl. The sequence goes on from NC_090446.1 coordinate 604,577,760, forward strand.
AGATCCTTTCAGGTCCTTGACCGATCTTTTCTGTCAGACAAACTACAGTGTAGGTGCAGTGTACCTCAGGTCTCTGCCCTGAGTCCGACACGGTTTAACATTTATTAAGCCCCACTGGCTACCCTGGTAGAATAATTTGGTCTAGCGTTGGTGTCCTATGCTGATGACACCAAACTGGTGGTCTCTTTTTCTACTAAAGAGACGGCGGAAGGAGTTGCATTATCCACGTGCATGCAAGCGGTCTCTAACTGGATGACCCAGAGTAAATTGCAACTAAATGAGGAGAAAACCGAATTGATGATTTTGGGGCCAGAACCTAGACCTGGAATCCTTCGCAGTTGTCCTCTGGCACTTAGTGAGTTCCCGCCTGCCACAAAGCAGATTAAGAGTTTCAGGATTAGCTTGGATCCCCTCTTGACATTAGACATTCATGCTAGGCACATATCTACAACTTGCTTCGGCTTACTTAGACTTCTTAGGAAGGTCTTTGCCATCCTCCCGACATTGGCAAGAAGACTTATTGTGCAGCCCGTCATTCTATCAAGGTTAGACTATGGGAATGGCCTCTTCTTAGGCTCCCCAGCTTATGTGAAGAAGAAATTACAAAGAGTACAAAATGCTGCAGCTTGTTTACTGCTGAATATCCCAAGACGGTCATCCGTGCAGCTGGGTTAGCCTCCTTGCACTGGTTGCCGGTAGAGCAATGGATCAAATTCAAGGCCCTCTGTCATATACACAGATCTTTGTATGACAGAGGAACCCCCGCTCCTTAAGAATTTGGCCCCTTTTTACAAGCCGAACAGAGATTTGAGATCTGCCACAATAGCTTTAGCAACTACACCTAAAATAAACAAAGTCAGATGGGGTGGGTCTACACTGGCGTTCTTAGGAGCCAAACTCTGGAATCTGTTGCCCCTTAAACTTCGGCTGATGAATCATGAAATTGATTTTCGGAAGGCTTTGAAAACATGGTTCTTTTAGATCTGGTCTTTTTCCTCCTGTGTACGTTCTGTGGTTAGGGTCAATTAGCGCTGGGAAACTCGAGGGTATCCATGTGCTCTACAAACTGTGTAACATAACATAACATAACATAATTGCATGCAGTCACGCGTGAGAGTACCCTGGTGCCTCACATCATGGAATATATTATATAGGTTCCGGGCCAGTTTGCTACCCAATTTTCTGTATAGCTTTGACAGCAGACCTTTGGGCCCCAGCCCCTTACAACTTTGTATGTCCCTAATAGCTAGAACTATCTCCTCTTTGATAATGTCCAGGTCCATGTCCTGCCTCGCAGGAGCCAGGGGCACTAGCATAGTAATATCCCCCAGAAATCCCCTTTTATCTGTGGGGGAACAAATGGTGCGTGTACTCTCCCTTCTCAGTCCGCAGTTCATGGACCCATCTCCCATTCTCTATTGTCCAAACACGCCCTGCCTTGTCGCTCACTTCGTACATCCTTCTTTGGTGGTCGGAGCAATGTTTCAGCGCATATTCTCACCCAGGTCCCTACATTTTCTATTGTGTTAAGCCAAAGCTTGCTATGCTGCGCTGGCATCAGAGGTGTTGCCCCAGCGACCTCTAGAATTTGCCCATTCCCACTTCCTCCTTTTCTCCCCGCTATCAGGGACACAGCCTGGCCCAAAAGATTGCCTTTTAGGCTTCCTGTAGCGTGGCTGCTGACAAATGGAATACCAGCCAAAATGCCACGGTTTTGTGGATACCAAAAGACTAACTTCCACCCTTCCCCTATCCCCAAATATGGTCCTTGGAGCTCTACCCACTGGGATTCATGGTCCGATATCCCTTGCACCATTATTTTGGCATGTCATACGCATGCCAGAGATGCAAGTGTGGTAAGGAGGTAGTCTATGCGCATGAAGGTATGGTGTGACCCTGAGTAGTATGTAAACTGTTTCTACCCAGGATTAAGGGCCCGCCACATGTCTCTCATTCCCACTGCCTCCAGGAACGTGAATAACCCTTGCATATAAGGCCCTCTCTCTTCCAGGGAATCACTATCTATTTCAAAATCTGAAATATGGTTACGGTCACCTTCCAGCAAAAAAAATCCCATTGAGGATTTGCAGCAGCACTTCCTCCAAGTCTCTGAGCATTTCGTGCTTTTAATGTGGGTGAGATGTACACTGCACAGATGTTTATCATTAGCCTGTTCCAGTCCCAATTGAGCCACATACATCCCCACACCCTCTGCCCAGGTGTGGTGTAGAGTGAAAGGTGTAGAATTCACAACAACATTCCCACTCCTCTGGAGTCTGAGTTGAAGCCCATATGGACAAACGTTGAATACCCCTGTATGCTTAGCATCTTTATCGCAGTCCCTTTCAGGTGGGTTTTCTGCAACATCATAATGTCTAGGCTGTGACGCCCCAAGTATTGCATAACAATTTCTCTCTTAGTTTTGCTTCTCAGACCATTCACATTCCAAGACACAAAGGTTAACTTGTCCCCTCTGCTACCCAGGGGATATGATTCTGCAAGGCACTGAAGGCTAAGTCCCTGTCATCCAGGGGCACTTCTCCCGCCACATGCCTGTGGTGGGACCCAGTCTTTAACACAGCAGAGGGCTGGTAACAGAAAAACAATTCTCTTCCCAACACTCCCAAACCCCGCTCCCTTGTAACAGAGGTTTCAAACTACCTGCCAGCCCTTATTTGCAGGGTCCCAGGCACCCTAAAACGACCCAGTTATGTTAGCAAGAGCTCCTACTCAAACAAGTAACACAGAGAAGTAGTCCCCTGTGTCAGACACAACAAACACATTTTCTGGTTGGCAACTCTTAACTCATTCAACAACATCAAACAACAGTCTTGAGGCATGTCTTTAAAGGTTGGCCGGAGTTGGAGTTGCCCAGGCTCGGGGAATCAGGTAGAGATGCTCTCTAGTGCCCATATTTTCTGCCCTTGCAGGTCCTTATGTTCCGGATGTCAGTCCAGGAGCCCTTCGCTCTGCCGCTGATCGACCAGTCTCCAGCCCTCAAGTCAGTCCCAAACCTCCTCACATGTTGAAGGTCCAGGATTTGCCCTCCTGAAGCACCCACAGGCACGCCAAGTACATTATCATATGTATTTCACCTCTTGCAGCTTAGGGTTCCCTTCTCAAAAACTTTTTCAACTGTTGTTGGACCATAAGGATGAAGTCAGGCTAGACCTGCACTGTGGTGTTTTTGAATTGCCTTTTCCCCACAGAACATGCTGACTGCTGAATATCAACCTGTCTTTGTAACTGAAGATGCACTTGATAATTGTGCTTGGCGGGGGCACAGTGAAGGAAGAGGTGCCCTGTTGGAACATTTCACAGAGAAGAACTTCAATAGTCTCTTGGATTTTACAGTCTGTAATATGAACTCCTCCAAGAACAGTTCAACACTGGACCCCTTTTCCCTTTCCGGTACCCCCCACTAGCCAAATAATATTGTTCCTGGAGCTGCCCTTGCCGTCTTCCAAATTCACCACACTCTCTCTCTCTCTCTCTCTCTTCCTCTTTGTAAGTGCTCTACTTTAGCTTTCAGAGATTTTGATTCATCTTTAAATTGGCCAGTGTTTTTTCAGTTTGTGTAGTTCTCTCAGTGACATTCCTCAGGCCCGCAGTAGGGTAACTGCCATAGCCACTGTATCTAGTTTGGACTCCAGAGGCTCCGGCGTTATACAGATACCATATATGGTGGCCGTAACATCCCAGAGTGGCAGCTCCACCCAATTTCCAGCACCAGTAATCTCTTCTCCACCCGACACCTCAGCTGCATATTTATCATTCTTCGTCTGCTGTGAGGATCAGCCACTACACCCCTCCGCCCACCAGTCATGCTCATTAAACGGCATCCTGTGGCTTGTCGCTTTTCTCTTGCCCGTCCCCCCCAATTTTCCAGCCGCACTCGTTACTGTGTCCGACAGAGGCGGTACCCTGCCTCCTTTGTGTCCGAAAAATCTGCCTCTTAGCAAGGCCTCCTGCTCCGGGCTCTCCTCCAACTGTTGGATCTGGACGGGATCAGAAGCATTATTGCTTGAATTCTGTAACTACATTAATACAAATGAATTCAATATTAAAATGACATATGAATATATAAAGGACTGTAGGAAGCTCTGTATATACTATTTCAAAGTAAGAAATAGTGTGCACAGAGTCCACGGGTTACCCTGAGAGGTAAGATAGTGGCAAAAGTAGATAATTCTAATGCTCTATTTTGTGTTAGTATGGTCGAGCAGTAGGCTTATCAGAGGGTAGTGTTAAGCATTTGTTGTACACACACATGCAATAAATGAGGAACACATACTCAAAGACTTACTCCAGGCCAATAGGTTTTTATATTGAAAAATATATTTTCTTAGTTTATTTTAAGAACCACAGGTTCAATATTTACAGTTAATAATTTAAATTTAAGGTACTTCACTTAGATACTTTAGGAACTTTAAATGAAAGCAATATGACATACAGTCTTTGTAAAAATGGCAATAAGCTATTTTCAAAGTGGACACAGTGCAAAAATCAACAGTTCCTGGGGGAGGTAAGTAGAGGTTCGTTTTGGAGGTAAGCAAAACACTTACATGTCTCAGGTTTGGGGCATAGGCAGTCCACCGTTGGGGGTTTTAGGCAACCCCAAAGTTACCACACCAGCAGCTCAGGGTCAGGTGCAGAGGTCAAAGAGGTGCCAAAAACACATAGGCGCCTATGGGGAATAGGGGTGCTCCGGTTCCAGTCTGCCAGCAGGTAAGTACCTGCGTCCTCGTGGGGCAGACCAGGGGGGTTTTGTAGAGCACCGGGGGGGACACAAGAAGGCACACAAAGTACACCCCTCAGCGGCACAGGGGGCGGCCGGGTGCAGAGAGCAAAGCAGGCATTGGGTTTCAGGTACAAAACATTGGAGGGACCCAGGGGTCACTTTAGCAGTGCAGGCAGGCACAGGGCGGGCTCCTTGGGGAAGCCACCACCTGGGCTACGCAGAGGGTCGCCAGGGGGGTCACTCCTGCGTCGAAGTTCGGTTCCTTCAGGTCCTGGGGGCTGCGGGGGCAGTGTTGGTTCCAGGCGTCCGGTCCCTTGTTACAGGCAGTCGCGGTCAGGGGGAGCCTCTGGATTCTCTCTGCAGGCGTCGCTGTGGGGGCTCAGGTGGGTCGTCTCTGGTTACTCATGGGATCGCAGTCACCGGGGAGTCCTCCCTGTGGTGTTTGTTTTCTGCAGGTCGAACCGGGGGAGTCGGGTGCAGAGTGTGAAGTCTCACGCTTCCGGCGGGAAACGTGCCGTCTTTGAAAGTTGCTTCTTTGTTGCAAAGAAGTAACTGGTTCTAAGCAGGGCCGCTGATCACGTGAGTTTCTTGGTCCTTTAGTCCAGGGCAGTCCTCTGAGGCTTCAGAGGTCACTGGTCCCTGTTGGATTCGTTGCTGGAGCAGGTTTTCGAAGTTGGAGACAGGCCGGTAGGGCTGGGGCCAAATCAGTTGTCACCTTCCTCGTTCTCTGCAGGCTTGAAGGTCAGCAGTACTTCTTCTTTCTTCAGGTTGCAGGAATCTGATTTCCTGGGATCTGGGGAGCCCCTAAATACTGAATGTAGGGGTGTGTTTAGGTCTGGGAGGGCAGTAGCCAATGGCTACTGTCCTTAAGGGTGGCTACACGCTCTTTGTGCCTTTGGGGCACATCCCTAATCCTATTGAGGGAATCCTCCAAACTCAAGATGGAGGATTTCTCAAGGCAGGGGTCACCTCAGCTCAGGACACCTTAGGGGCTGTCCTGACTGGTGGGTGACTCCTCCTTGTTTTTCTCATTATCTCCTCCAGCCTTGCCGCCAAAAGTGGGAGCAGTGGCCAGAGGGGCGGGCATCTCCACTAGCTGGGTTGCCCTGAAGTGCTGTAACAAAGGGGGTGAGCCTTTGACGCTCACCGCCAGGTGTTACAGTTCATGCAGGGGAAAGTGAGAAGCACCTCCACCCAGTACAGGCTTTGTTTCTGGCCACAGAGTGACAAAGGCACTCTCCCCATGTGTCCAGCAACACGTCTGGTGTGTGGCAGGCTGGCAGGAACTGGTCAGCCTACACTAGAGGTCGGGTATGTATTCCGGGGGCATCTCTAAGATGCCCTCTGGGTGTATTTTACAATAAATCGCACACTGGCATCAGTGTGCATTCATTGTGCTGAGAAGTTTGATACCAAACTTCCCAGTTTTCAGTGTAGCCATTATGGAACTGTGGAGTTCGTGTTTGACAAACTCCCAGACCATATACTCTTATGGCTACCCTGCACTTACAATGTCTAAGGTTTTGCTTAGACACTGTAGGGGCATAGTGCTCATGCACCTATGCCCTCACCTGTGGTATAGTGCACCCTGCCTTAGGACTGTAAGGCCTGCTAGAGGGGAGACTTACCTATGCCACAGGCAGTGTGATGTTGGCATGGCACTCTAAGGGGAGTGCCATGTCGACTTAGTCATTTTCTCCCTACCAGCACACACAAGCTGTGAGGGGTCCCGGGGGTGGCATAAGACATGCTGCAGCTCTTAGAGACCTTCCCTGGAATCAGGGTCCTTGGTACCAGGGGTACCAGTTACTAGGGACTTACCTGAGTGCCAGGGTTGTGCCAATTGTGGAGACAAAGGTACAGTTTAGGGAAAGAACACTGGTGCTGGGGCCTGGTTAGCAGGGTCCTAGCACACTTTCAAATCATAACTTAGCATCAGCAAAGGCAAAAGGTTAGTGGGTAACCATGCCAAGGAGGCATTTCCTTACAAGGACTTTATAAATTTTTTGGAATTAGAACTTTTTACTAAAGACAATACAGTTCAAACAAAAATCTACTGTAAACCTACAGCATGTAATGTACTGTTACACACGGACAGTTCTCATCCCAATACTCAACTATCAGCCATACCTTAGGTGAGGTGACTAGGTTTAAAAGGAATTGTAGCAAAACTGACTCATGTGAGGTTGAGTTGGATCGCTTCGAAAATAGATTCTTACAAAGAGGTTGTTCAAAACAAACTATAGTGACAGCTAGGAAAAAGATCAAAGATATCAAGAACATCTCTAATGAGAAAACAAAAAAACCTAGAACCGTATCACCACAGAAATCAATATGGTTTTGCACACCTTTCAGTCAAAATAGTCATGATATTTATAGTATTTTACATAAACATTGGAATGTTCTGTTTACAGACTGCACTCTATCGCGCATAATACACCCTAAACCTAAAATGATTCACAAGAGAGGTAGAACAATAGGAGTTGTGGTTTGCAATAGGTACTTGCCTCCTATAAGGGATAGCACAGAAATGTGGCTATCTGGTAAAACGTGGATTCTATAACTGCAGTCATTGCAACTTGTGGGGTATAGCACTGCATTGAACCCTCAATTTTAGTTTTAATGGGAGCAATACATACATAAGTTGGGACTTTCATAAATTGCAACACAAAATATGTTGTTTATATATTACTATGTTAATGTGGTAGAACGTATGTGGGCAGCACAATCAGGGCCCTCAAGGAGAGAACTCAGGAACACATGTGTTCACTAAGAAATATTGATCTCTCTTCCCCTACAGTACGCCACATTAGTAAGGAACATCCAACATCGGCGATCCCAGTGATCAAATACGTGGAGATTGGCCAAACCCCTGTGCATCCTAGAGATGGCAACCGGATGATTGAAGTGAGAAAAAATGAGGCAAGGTGGCTAATTAAATTAAAAACCATAGAACTGGGCATGAATATAGATAATGAAATGCACTATTTCTTATAACTATATAGCAACTGTAGAAGATGTGATAAAGGTATATCATATGGTGAAAAACTTTCTTTGATGGTATGTTATTGGCATTATCAACGAATGGATGCAGACAGAGGTTGTCATTGTTTAAGAATCCAATAGCTGCTAATAATTGGGGATTGTGTCAAGAGTTTTGAAGACTCAAATGTAGATTCAGACAAGGATTTGTTTGGAAAAACCTTAGAAAATATCACAATTTGTCTAAGTTTATAAATGGTGTACCTTCCTTGTATGACACCTCTCTCATCCTATATACACACAAGGACTTATTTTCTTTTTTCTCTCTCTTTTTATCTATTTCGGAGATTTGGGATATTCAAATTACGTCCCTAATTAAGAGGTACTGTTGTACAAGTTACTTAACTTCGGTAACAAAATATCTGGTAGAGACATATTCTAGTTGCAGATTCCTTACCTTAGAATTTCCCTCAGACGTCAGTCTGGATACAGAGATTTTTCTTCGCGCAAAACCATTGCGCATCGGTTCAAGGCATCGGTCGACTCCACGGGCGTCGTAGTCGCCGTGATGACGTAGGGAATAGTACATAGACGCCGCCTCAGCGCAGTGACGTCAGTTTCTTTTAATGACTTTCCAACCCAGGCGCAGAGCCGCTGAGAACACTGAGACTGGTGCGCCACAGCTAAGGACCTGAAGGGGGAAATCCCTGTCCCTAGATATCAGTTCGGAAGCATGGAGGATGGGTGGGTCGGTAAGGAATCTGCAACTAGAATATGTCTCTACCAGATATTTTGCTACCGAAGGTAAGTAACTTGTACATCCGATAGACACTTCTAGTTGCAGATTCCTTATCTTAGAATAGATACCCAAGCAATGCCATCCTCGGAGGTTGACTGCGAACCAAGATCATACCAAGAAGTCCTGAAGGACCGAACTTAGTCACTGAACTAACAGCCGCGACTTTGGAAACCCCTCCGCACAGATGCCTAATTGAAGATAGTCAGTTGGTCCGCAGTACTTAATGATCTATCCCGTTCCCTTTACCATTCAGGCACTGTCTTTATTGTCCTGAGGAGGCCGGATTTGTTAAGGCCGAAACGCGTCGACTGTACCTTTCGAGGAGTGACTCTTGGAATTTATGAACTATGAGATCTAAGAACTTAAGGACTGTATCGGACTTTTTCTCGGTGACTGCTTTCTCCCACTGAGGCAAGATACGTTCCATGGACAACTGTCATCTCTTTCTTCTGTGACTGCAGGTCATTGGATGGCTCTGCAGACCACATTTAATATCTCACGGTGCTTTAATGGAACTTTTGTTTGATGATTTTTGCTATGTGTAATATGTATATATTGAATACTTTTATTAGTTATATATAAGATTCCTTTGGGTGCACAGGTAACCTGTGGGCACTATAGTTTAATTGGAAATAAAAGAAATCATTTTTCAGTGAACAATTGAGTTTTTCACTGCGATAGTTAAGTTCATATTTATCCCTTCTGGATACTTTTGTTTATATTATTGCTCTTCGCCAAAGCATAGCACATCTACATGCAAAGAAGTACCCAACGAAAGATGGTACGTTTTTGCAATGCCTTCCCTTTTTTCGCACCCACATACCCAACAAAGAGTTGTTGGTCAACACGGAAATCTTTAGTACGATTAAGATAGAATGCCAGCCCTCTTTTTGGGTCTAGACGGTGGAGTCTTGCCTCCTCATGGGAAGGATGTGGGGGTGCATAAAAAGTAGGCAGGGTGATGTGCTGGCTGACATGAAAAGGCGTAACAACCTTGGGAAGGAAGGAAGCCTTAGTGCGCAACACCACTTTGTCAGGGTGCAGACATGAATGGAGGTTTGGACGAAAGGGCCTGAAGCCCACTCACCTTGCGAGCAGAAGTGATGGCAACAAGAAAGGCAGTCTTGAAAGTGAGGAGCCACAAGGGGCAATTGTGCATCGGCTCAAAGGGAGTACACATTAAATAAGTAAGGACAAGAATGAGGCATGATAATTGGAGTGGGAGGAAATAAATGGGTGAGGCATTTTATGAATCTACTCACAATAGGAGATTTAAAGAGTGAGGGCTGATCAGGTAACCTAGGAAAGGTCCAAATGGCAGATAAATACCCTTTAAGGGTGCCCAAAGCAGAGCCCTGATGGGCCAAAGAAAGAAGGAACATAAGAACCTCAGATAGAGGGGCAGAGAGGAGATCAACAGATTTGTTGGTGCACCATGCCACAAATTTATGTCAACGTCAGGCGTATACCATTTTGGTGGAGGGACGCCTGGCTGCCAAGATAACATCACAAACTTTGGGTGGAAGGTCAAAAGTCGTCAACTGTCGCTGCTCAATCTCCAAGAATGAAGGCGGAGATTGGACAGGTTCGGGTGGAGAACCGTCCCCTGCTGCTGCAACAGAAGATCCGCTTGAAGAGGCAGTCTGAGTGGAGGGTCGATAGCCATACTCAATAGCTCTGGATACCATACTCTCCTTGCCCAGTCCGGAGCCACCAAGATGACTTGGTCCTGGTCGTTCCTGATCTTCTTGAGAACTCTGGGCAGAAGTGGTATAGGCGGAAAGGAGGCCTTGGAAACTCCAACACGCACAACAGCTGAAATTGCACGTTCTCTGCGGAGGCAAACAGATCTAACCAAGGCTCTCCTCACTGCTGAAAGAGACCGTACACCACTTCCGGATGGAGATGCCATTCGTGATCAGCTGTGCATCGATGGCTGAGTTCTTCCGCTCTGGCGTTAAGAGAACCTGCCAGATGTTGAACCACCAGGGTAATGCCATGATGTTCCAGCCATGTCTAGAGGCGTAGTGCCTCCAGACAAAGGGTCCAGGACCCTGCTCAGCCTTGTATGTTGCAGTACCACATGGCAGTAGTATTGTCTGTGAACACCTGCACTACTTTCCCTTTGAGAGATGGAGGAAATGCTTTCAACACAAGCCTGATCGCCCAGAGCTCCAAAAGGCTGATATGGAGACCAGACTCCGCCGGAGAACAGCAACCTCTGATCTCCGCCTCTCCCATGTGGCCGCCCCAACCCAGAAGGGACACATCTGTCACTATAGATAGATCTGGTTGGGGAAGGGAGAGGGATCTGCCATGGACCCAATGCGGATTCGAAAGCCACCAAGGCAGGTCTTTCGCAGTCCCCTCGGAGCTCTGGACCATGTCAGAGAGATTCCCCTGATGCTGCGCCCACTGAAACTTAAAGTCCCACTGCAGAGCCCGCATATGCCATCTGGCATGTATCACTAGAAGGATTCAGGAGGCCATGAGGCCCAGCAGCCTCAGTCAGTCTCACTAAAACCCAAGATGGAGGCTGAAAAATCAGAATCACAGCCTGAATAACTTGGACTCACTTTCAGGGAGGATAAGCCCGAAACTGCACTGTGTCCAGAACAGCTCTGATGAAAGGGAGCATCTGAGAGGGAGTCAGGTGTGACTTTGGCACGTTGATAATGAACGCCAGCGTGTGCAGGAGGCTCGCCGTAGTCTGAAGGTGGGAGATGACTTTCTGGGGCGAGTTCACCTTCAACAGCCAGTCGTCGAGATAGGAAAGACTGAGACCCCTAAAAATCTGAGCAGATGAGCTGCAACCACCGCCATCACTTTTGTGAGCCCCCAAGGGGCGCTGGTAAGGCCGATGGGGAGTACAGTAAACTGATAGTGCTCGCGACTTACCACGAATCGTAGGTAACGTCTCTGGGCAGGCAGGATGGGGATGTGGAAATAAGCACCATGCAAGTCAAACGCTACCCATCCTGTCTCCTGGGTCTAAGGCAGACAGAACCTGAGCCAAGGTGAGCACTTTAAATTTATCCTTCTTGAGGGAGTAGCTGAGGTCCGAAGGTCTAAATAGGACGTAAGCCCTTGTCTGTTTTCGGCACCAGAAAGTAGCGGGAATAACAACCACAACCTACTTCTGGCACAGGGACCTTCTCTATAGCTCCCTTGGCCAAGAGAGCTGCGACTACCTGGTGGAGAAGTGCAAATGATCCTCCAGAAGTTGGCTGAGTAATGGAGGCATGGCCAGTGGGGCACATTCGAAAGGGGGGGGAATAGCCCTTTTGAACTATCTGCAAAACCCAACTGTTCATAGTGATTGATTCCCAGAGGGAATCCTGCCGCCAAATGGATCAAAGTGAGGGGACGGACTGGAAGGGTTTGGAGGCTGCAACGGAGGCAGGGGTGGACTGGGCAGACCGCTGGTTCCCTGTCCCACACCCATGTGGGATTCCCCGGCACGCAGCGGCTGAACAGCATGGGTGGCAGGGTGGCTGGGTGGGGGACTTGACAGGGAGCCCCTTACGTAGCCATAAAAAGGGCTCAAAGCAGACTGCTGGGGGCAGGAGCAGCGGAAAGACCAAGGGACTGAGCCATACCCCGGGAATCCTTGAATCTCTCCAAGGCAAAGTCCGCTTTCTCTCCAAAGAGATGGGAGCCATCAAAAGGGCAACCAGGCGTGGCGGCTCTATGCCACTGTTGTAGCAACTGACCTGCCCAGAGAGCCAGTCGTGTCCAGCCCACATCAGATCATGAACTTTGCCGCATCTCTCCAATCGTTGACAGCTTGGAAGACGATGGCATGGGCCTCCTCCGGTATCTGCAGCAGAACTTGTGCAACCATATACCACAGAGAGTGGGTATAGCGGGCCAAAAGGCAAGCGGTGTTCATGGACCACAGCGCAAGACTGGAGGAAGAAAACATCTTCTTGCCAAATTGTTCCAGCCTTTTTGATTCCCTATCCGGGGGTGCAGAAGGGAAAGGGCCTGAGGAAGAGGAAGCCTGGATGACAAGACTCAGGCGTAGGGTATTAGAACAGGAATTTAGGGTCGTTCGGGGCGGGCTGATGGCAGCGTGCGATAGTCCTATTCACAGAAGCCTCTGTGTTGGGTTTGGACCAAGTACCCAAAAGGACATCGGTGAGGGCTTCATTGAATAGTATAAGGGGCTCAGATGTGGAAGGCCTCTGGTTGAAGCGTCTCCGTCAGATGATTGGACCTGACCTCTACAGTAGGTAGCTTAAGGCCAAGAACCTCAGCTGCCCTACTGACCACCATAGAATAAGTCGCTCCCTCCGCTGTAGCCACGGTAGGAGGAGACAGCATGCCAGCATCTGCAGAAGTATCCAGTCCACTGGCCTCGTCCAATTCCTGTGCCCAGTCCAAAGATGGGTCATCCTGGTATTCATAAGGGTCCATGGACCCCTTCAATCCTTCCCCGAATTCGGCCCCATAGGAAAAAGGGTCCGACCTGGGGTGAATAGGCCCCATCAAGGACAGAGGCGGCAGGGATAAGGAACGGGTTGACGGCGATAGTGGGCACTACAGACGTTGCGAGTGTTGATAATCGCACCAGCACCGGGGAAGGTCTCAGTGGTACGCCCGGCATCAGTGCGGATCTGCAAGCAGATCCGGAGGCGACCTTGGTGGCCAGAGCCAAGGCCGCCGGCAAGGAACCAGAAGCTCCCTCAACTGAATCCCTTGGGCCCAAAGGCATTGTATCAGGGTCAGTCCGTCCAAAAATAAAGCGCATGGCCTCATGTTTAAGATGGGCGGGGGTCGCACCAGCTCCCGGAAATTCAGGGAAGCGCAGAGCGGACCCAGATGCAGGCTCTGAGGACGGAGGCCTTGAGGGTCGACACTCCTCCTGCATCGCATCAGCTGATTGACGGGGGCGACGGAACCACTTTGACTTCTTCTTCTTCCCTGTGCGCGAAGATTTGGAGGAAGACGAGTGGTGGTGGCTCTGCGAACACTCTTGAGACCTTCCTCTCGAGCAACACCTGGACCTACGCAGAGCCAAGCGCCGGCCCGCCATGAGCTTGAGAGTACGCTCCCTCAAGGCCTTTGGGTGCATGGCCAAACACTCTGAGCACAACTTCGGGTTGTGGACGCGCTCCAGGTACCACAAACAAACCCAATGAGGATCAGTCACCGAAATCATGCGTGACAATCCTCGCACGGCTTGAAACCGGTCTTCAGGGACATTTCAAGACAAACTCGGTCAAAAAGAGACCAGGGTAGCTCTCTTCGGATCATCGCGTGGCGCGGAAAGAAAAGAACGGACATCACTACGCTGAGGTGGCATCTATGTACTACTCCAGACGTCATCACTGCGACTACGATGCCAATGGCGCCCGCGGAGTCAACCGACACCACCTACTGACGCGCAAGGGTATTGCTCGAAGAAAAATCTCCGGATCCAGTCTCACGCCTGGGGGAAATTCTAAGGTAAGGAATCTGCAACTAGAAGTCTCTGTCAAATTTCTTGTTATCAACTACAATTATTTTTAATAATTTATGTCCATCAAAACCTCTAGAGGAGACCACTGGATTTTATGGCACGATGCTCGACACATTGATACATAGCCCTTTTGTGGGGATACGATTTGATAACGAGGATATTATGAAATGAACGACTTAAGGTTTCGTATATACACCTTTCCACTCCAATATGGCGACCGACAGCACGTCGAAACATTCATAATTCACTTGTTGACCGACCTCTATTCAGTTATATTGCATTCTGGGCATTTTGCTTACTAAACAAACAACTTACACGATGTGTGCCACACCTGTTAACATACGTTATGGGTTTAAAAAAATACATTTATTGCATGCGGTTTATGCTTGGAACTTGGTCGATACGAACTTTAGATGTGGAGTTGGGTTACTTTCTATCTTAACATATGTTGCTTGGAGCTTGGTTGTTATTAACCTCAGATGTGGAGTCAGGTTATTTTCGTATTGTTGTACGATTATGGCTAAGACAATTCTATTGTGGACTATAGTTTATTCTTTATAATATACACATATGTTTGATATGTGCTTATAGGAGGAAAACATACAGTTGAAGTATATAAGATTTGTGCCTTTTTCATCATGGCGACCCACCTCATATTAGGACCGCTTGGAATTTGTTTCTGATTCAAGGCTCAATGAGCCGTGTTCTAATTGGATATTTTGCCCTTCAAAATGGGGTTGTTGTAAATGGTTCAGGTTTGCTGGCGTGTGCTATGGATATTACTTTGGGTCTCGCATATACTGACGGAAATATGGGTATGGTTATTTTTGTAAAAGCAAAGAATGTACTTTGTGAGTAATGGATATGTTTGAATAGCGAGTGTGAATATTACAATATCTAATCTATCTTTTATTGCATCTTCAAATATAAATGATATAATGTTAGTTCACCCGGGCTACTTTTCCAGTTTCACAGCTGAAAAAGCCGTGTAGTAATTGGATGTCTTGCTCCTTCTGAATTGGAGCTGTTGCGGAAAGCGTAGGCGTGTTAATGTGTGCCGCACAGGATTATTTTGGAGATTAAAATACGTGCAACATAAACATCTATAATGGTCAATACCACACATTTTAATTAAGTAGAAATTTATATATGGTGTTATGGCATGGTTGGTTGGATAGGTTTTGGAAGGATATGCTACTAAATTTTGTTTGAAATTGGTTAGGCTAGGATTCTTAGTACATCACTACAATGCTGATCTTGACTCTCTGATTTATTTTTGTTTGTCTTTTCTAGATGCATATATGTGAGCACTCAAAGTGTAGACTGTTACTGAAAAGAGTGAACTCATTTTGAAAATATGAAAATACTTATTGCGCATAATTTGAATCTTGCTGAATCATTCTAAAGAAAGTACAAGGTTGGTTTATTTGTAGCTTTTTGTAGCTTTGTAGGCATTTTTGGTGATATACATAGTCCAAAATATGTGCTTTTTTGAAGTGTTTCCCTTTTACTTCCTTAGTGGTTGCGTTTGTTTGGCTAAGATGTACTTAATGTGAAGAATAAGGTACAATTAGTCATAGAATTTATTTTTTATGGGATATTGCTGCCTTACTAAAAACTAACTTCACTTCTGTCCCTTAATAAAAGATGTTTTAATATATGGGATCACACGGTGCTTCTTTCCTAACTCTGTACTTATGTTTTACGTGGACATTAAGGTGTTGGAGCACTTTCTAATTCTTGTGTTTATCCGAGTGAGTATAACAAATATTTATTCTTATTATATGGCTAGCAAATGGTGATTATGGGGCGCATGGTGCTTTTAGAGAATGCTTTTAATACATTCTTATCACCGGTAGTCTCAATAGTAAAGCTTTTAATAACAACTTTGGAATGAGTCGACATATGGAACAGGTTGTTTAACCCCTTTACCACCATGGACGCAATGGTTACGTCCATGGCTGCGCCTGTGTGGCGCCATGGACGTAGCCATTACGTCCATTGAACAGCCCTCGGGAGAAGCGCTAGTGCTCCCCCAGAGGGCCCGCCTCCCCATGACGTCTGCGCGCAATCGAACGCTGACATCATGAAAGGTAGGAAAGACAGGGTGGAAGCCATTTGCTTCCAGCACGTCTAGAGGAAGGAGGTAAGTTTTACCTCTGGGGGGTGGGAAGGGAGGGATTACCTGTAAAAGAGGCATTGAGGGAAAGGAAAGGGTTTACCTTTCCCTGGATGTCTCTTTGAGCATTCCTGCTGCCCGATCGCATCACGAATGCCCTCTAGACACCATGGAATTAGTGTGTGTGTGCGTGTGTGTGTTTACTATTTTGGAGAGCGACCCCTTGGGCAAGGGTCGCTCTGCTTTGGGGGGGCAATACCTTTTTTTTTACTATTTCTGCCCCCTTGGGGGAAGATTGGCCTTATTTTTTAGTCCGATCTGCCCCCAAGAGGGGCAGAAAGCCATTAGACACTAAGGATTGTTTTTTGTTGTTTGTTTTTTTATGTTGGGGGGCAACCCCTTGGGCAAGAGTCGCCCCCAAGGGCCCAAAAGCACTTTTGGGCAGTTCTGCCCCCCCTCGGAGGCAGAATCCCCATAGCGCCAGGGATCATATGTTTGTATGTGTGTGTTTTGTGTTGAGGGTGTGGGGGGTGGCCCCTTGGGCAAGAGTCACCCCCCCAAAGGGGGCCCATCTAATGTAGGCCATTTCTGCCCCCCCCCCCCCTGGGATGCCAGGGATTTTTTTTTTTCTTTTGTTTTCTTTTTTTTTTTTTGTTGAGGGGGGGAGGGGGTATGTCCCCTTTGGCAAGGGTCGCCCCCAAGGGGCAAAAAATACTATTGGGCAGTTCTGCCCCCCTTGGGGGCAGATAGGCCTTCTTTTTTTTTTTTTTTTTAAGGCCCTTCCGCCCCCAGGGGGGCAGAATCCCTACAGCGCCCTGAATCGTGTGTGTGTGTGTGTGTGTGAGGGTGTGGGTGGGTGGGGGTTGCGCGGGGGGGATTTCCCTTGGGCAAGGGTAATCTAGGCCATTTTGGCCCCTCTTGGGGTCAGATTGTCCTAGTTTGTGTAAGCCCTTCTGCCCCCGGGGGTGGGGGTAGAAACCATGAAGACGCCAGGGATTTTTTTTCTTTTGTTTCATTTGTGTTGGGGGTGCGCCCCTTGGGCAAGAGTTGTCCCCAAGGGGCAAAAAGCATTATTGGGCAGGTCTTCCCCTCTTCGGGGCAGATCGGCCTATTTTTTGTTCTTTTCAGGCCCATCTGCTCTCAAGGGGGGCAGATTCCACTTTGCACCAGGGATCATGTGTGTGTTTTGGTGGGGGGGGGGGGGAGGGAGATGGGTGTCCCTCCAAAGGGGGCAATATATTCTATGCCATTTCTGCCCCCTTTTGGGGCAGATTGGTCTATATTTTGTAGGCCCATCTGCCCCCAAGCAGAGAACACTAGACCCAAGGGAACATTTAAAAATGGTTGGTGGTGGGGTGTTTGTCAACTGGCGAAGTATTTCCATTTATGATAATAACAGTTTATTTCTTCTTTTTGTTCTAGTTCAAAGCTTTTGCTGCCTTTGCTATGGCTTATTGCAGTTTTGGCAGTGGTTGTCCTGAGGTATGCGTAGTTGCATGTTTTAGGTAAGCAAATAAATTTACTCCAAAGGAGTATTGTTGCCATGCATGAATTACATGTTTGTAGGTGGTGTACTGAATGCAGGATTGTGTGTGAAATTGTCTGTAGATTTATGCACAATGATTATTGTGTTGTCTTATGTCTAATTTGCTTTGTTTCTCTTTTTAGTGGGATATCATTGGTGATTGATGAGGCTGTGCAGAGTAGTTGCTGGTGAGTCAAGCTTTTTCAGGCAAGTGAGTGGTATAGTTTTTGAGTTTATAACTCTTAGTGATAAAGCTTCACTTTGTTTGTTACTTATCTTACACAATGCTGGTTGTTGATGGTGCATTTGTCCAGTTAATGTTTGTAGGAAGAATCATGGCTAGCCGTAGGATGACCGCTCAGCAGGTTGGTGGTGTGCTTTTTGAGTTGTCTTCTGACCATGATTATGAGACAGACTCTGCATCTGAGGCAGAGGGGGAAGTGCAAGATTCTGGAGGTGAATTTTCTGTTAGAGAGGAATCATCTGATGATAAAGCCACTCTCAGTGCTGATGAAGGGCCTGTTTTAGAGGAGGACACTGATGTGCCGATGGTGCAGGAACCAGTGGCTGAAAGGCTTCCCATTGGAAGACCTGACACGTGGGTTGCACCAAACATGGAGCAGCCAGTTGCCTGCGTTTACTTGTTTCCCAGGGTGTCGAGTTAATACGGAAAACATTTTGCCTGTCAACTTTTTTGAGTTGTTTATGGACAATATATTTTTGGAAGAGACTGTTGAGCAGACTAATTTGGATACAGGGCAGTTTTTGAGAGACAACGCTGCCAGACTTAGGCCACAATCTAGAGCTAGCCGGTGGATTCCCACAAATCTGGAAGAGTTGAAAAAGTTCTTGGGTTTAACTTTTTTGATGGGGCTGTTAAGGAAGCCATCACTGTCTTCATATTGGTCTACTAGACCCATTGATGGCAACTGCTATATTTCCTGCCATCATGAGTCGAAACCGGAATGAGCTTCTTCTTCGGATGTTGCATTTTGTAGATAATGCTTTAGCCTTGCCACGAGATCACCCTGATTCTGACAGTCTTCTTAAGATTAGACCTGTCCCTTGATCATTTGGTAGATCAGTTTTCAGAGATCTATGTTCCAGGCGAAGAAATATCTGCAGATGAGTCTTTGGTTCTGTTCAAGGGTTGTTTGGATTTTAGTCAGTACATTCCTAGCAAGAGGGCACGGTATAGAATTATGCTGTCTGAAAGTAGTACAGGATATGTTTATAATTTCCAGGTCTACACTGGTAGGGATTCGATTATTGACACCCCTGGTTATCTATCACTTTTGGAGCCAGTGAGAAAATTGTGTGGGGACTTGGTAGACAAAGGTCACCATTTATATGTAGATAACTTCTACACTGGAGTTCAGTTGTTCAAAGTGGAGACTGTTGCTTGTGGCACAATCCGCTCCAATCAGAAAGGCTATCTAAGAGAGCTTGTCTGTAAAAAACTTGAGAAGGGACAGTGCAGTGCCTTGCAGAATGATGAGTGGCTAGCTCTGAAATTTGTAGACAAGAGGGATATGTACATGCTAAGTACCATTCATGATGAGAGTACTTCCCTATAATAAGCACATGGGTGGTGTTGATAGAGTAGATCAGAGGTTGGAACCTTACACTGCTGCTCGTAAGAATTATGTTTGGTATATTAGCAGTTCACTTGTTCCAATTGGCAACTTTTAATGCTTTTGTTGTGTTCAAGAATAGTTCTCCAGAGTCAAGGATGACATTTGTGAAATTTCAGGAGTTTATCATAGCGAGCCTTGTTGTGCTGGAACAGGCAAGAGTTCCTAGAGAAGCAGTGGTGGAGGATGTGGCTAGATTGAAAGATCGTCACTTTGCTGAGCACATTCCTCCCACAGCCCAAAAAAAAAAAAATGTTTAAAAAATAATAATAATTAAAAAAAAAAAAAAAAAAAAACACTTTCCTGCTAAGAGATGTAGAGTCTGTGCTCGAAGAGGTATCAGGAAGGGGACTAGGATGTACTGCCCTGATTGTCCTTCAAAGCCTGGGCTGTGTGTGGGTGGCTGTTTCAGGAGCTACCATGCACAGAAGAATTACTGGGAAACTCTGTGAGCGTAAACTGCTGTTTTATATTTTTATATGTTCAGTTTCACAGTTGGCATTACTGTTATGTATTCAGTTAGAGCTTTTGTGCTTTTAGTTTTGTACTTATTCATAATTAGTGGTTTATTTGTTGTTTAAAAAGAAAAAGTGATGGCAGTGTGCGTGGGGTGGGGTGGCGCTTGGCTGGCGGTGTGCGTGGGGTGGCGCTTGGCTGGCGGTGTGCGTGGAGTGGTGTTTGCCTGGCGGTGTGCGTGGGGTGGTGCTTGCCTGGCGGTGCCAGCCAAACGCCAGTCCACACACTCATCAGCTGGTGTGATTGCTGTATCAGGCATGTGGGCGTATGAAAGTGATGGGCCCTTGAGTGGTGCTGTCTGTCGATGCGAGTGTTGTAATGTGCTGGGCCTGTGGCGGGGGGCGTGAATAGTCTTGTGCATGTCATGTATAGAGCATGTGTGAATGGACTATAAAGCGGTTGGTGCCTTGTTGTGGCTTTACAGCTCACAAGCTGTGAGACATTGGTTCAGTTTTTGGCCTTTCCGTTATTAACAGTGCATTTCATTTTTGTGAAATCTCTTGTCAATAAAATTTGATCCACTGAACCATCACTCACCCTCGTGCCAAATCCAACCAGTATGTGTGGTAAAAATGACCCAACCTGCTCCGCTGTAATTAGGTGTCGCAGCACACCTGTGACACGCTAGGTGTCTCGGGTGGGACCCCGATGATGAAGCATGCCACCAACTTGGTTGGTGGTTGAGGGGTCTTTTTAACATAACCAAAGTGTGTTTCTTTTCACAATTTTAGTGTTTGGAACAACACATAAGTTGGTGGACACATCAAATGTATCTATTGCAAAACTACCTGTGTTGGGGGGGGGGGGGGGGGGGGGAAGGGGGAACACCTATGTTTTTGGTCCCAGGTGCAGCCTTCATCTAGGGAAACCTACCAAACCCAGACATGTTATAAAAATAGACACCCTAAGGAGTCCAAGGAGGTGTGGCTTCTCTGGATCCCCCAACACTTTGTTACCCAGACTCCTCTGCAAACCTCAACATTTGCTTAAAAAAAGCATATTTTTCTCACTTTTCTTTGTAGCATCACTGCTGTGGCACTAATTTCCTACCACCCAGAGTTACCCACAGTCTCCCAAGTAAAATGATACCTCACTGGTGTGGGTCCACAAAGCAGAATCAGCCTTAAAGATGTATAAAAGAAAAATATGTGCTTATCAAGTCGCTGTGCTATCCCGTCAATCTCTACAGGTTTTTGGCATTTTTCTGTTGCAGGCACCTGGGCCACCCACACAAGTGAGGTATCATTTTTATTGGGAGAATGCTGGGTGGAAGGAAATTTGTGGCTCCTCTCGGATTCCAGAACTTTCTGTCACCGAAATGAGAGGAAAAAGTGTTTTTTTGGCTACATTTTGAGGTTTGCAAAGGATTCTGGGTAACAGAACCTGGTCAGAGCCCCACAAGTCCCCCCATCTTGGATTCCCCTAAGTATGTAGTTTTCAAAAATGCGCAGGTTTGCTAGGTATCCCCAGGTGCCGTCTGAGCTAGAAGCCAAAATCCAAAGCTAGGCACTTAGTAAAAAAACAGCTCTATTTTCTTTGTGAAAATGTGATGTGTCCACGTTGTGTTTTGGGGCATTTCCTTTCGCGGCGCTAGGCCTACCCACAGAAGTGAGGTACCATTTTTTTCAGGAGACTCAGGGGAACACTTAGTGGAAGATTTGTGTGCTCCTGTCAGATTCCAGAACTTTCTGTCACCGAACCAGAACCTGGTCAGAGCCCCACAAGTCACCCCATCTTGGATTCCCCTAGGTGTCTAGTTTTCAAAAATGCGCAGGTTTAGTAGGTTTACCTAGGTGCCGGCTGAGCTACAGGCCAAAATCTACAGCTAGGTACTTTCCAAAAAACATGTCAGATTTCAGTGTAAAAATGTGATGTGTCCATATTGTGTTTCCTGTTGTGAGCAGCAGGCCTAACCACACAAGTGAGGTACCATTTTTATCAGGAGACTTGGGGGAAACACAGAATAGCAAAACAAGTCTTATTGCCCCTTGTCTTTCTCTACATTTTTTCCTTCCAAATATAAGACAGTGTGTAAAAAATACGTCTAATTTAGAAATGCCCTGTAATTCACATGGTAGTATAGGCACCCCGGAATTCAGAAATGTGCAAATAACCACTGTTTCTCAACACCTTATCTTGTGCCCATTTTGGAAATACGAAGGTTTTCTTGATACCTATTTTCACTTTTTATATTTCAGCAAATTAATTGCTGTATACCTGGTATAGAATGAAAACCCATTGCAAGGTGCAGCTCATTTATTGGATAAGGGCACCTAGGGTTCTTGATGAACCTACAAGCGCCAAATATCTCCGCAACCAGAAGAGTCCAGCAGACGTAACGGTTATTGCTTTCAAAAATCTGACATCGCAGGAAAAAGGTAAGAGTAAAACGTGGAGAAAAATGGCTGTTTTTTCAAGTCAATTTCAATATTCTTTTATTTCAGCTGTTATTTTCTGTAGGAAACACTTGTAGGATCTACACGAATGACTCCTTGCTGAATTCAGACTTTTGTCTACTTTTCAGAAATGTTTAGCTTTCTGGGACCCAACATTGATTGGTTTCTCACCCATTTCTGTCACTAACTGGAAGGAGGCTGAAAGCACAAAAGATAGTCAAAATGGGGTATGTCCCGGTAAAATGTCAAAATTGTGTTGAAAAATTGGGTTTTCTGATTCAAGTCTGCCTGTTCCTGAAAGCTGGGAAGCCGGTGATTTTAGCATCGCAAACCCTTTGTTGATGCCATTTTCAGGGGAAAAAAAACACAAGCCTTCTTCGGCAGCCCTTATTTCCCTTTTTTTTTTTTTTTAACGCAATTTTCACTGTATTTTGGCTAATTTCTTGGACTCCTTCAGGGGAACCCACAAAGTCTGGGTACCTCTAGAATCCCTAGGATGTTGGAAAAAAGTACGCAAATTTGGTGTGGGTAGCTTATGTGGACAAAAAGTTTTGAGGACCTAAGCGCGAACTGCCCCAAATAGCCAAAAAAAGGCTTGGCACCTGAGGGGGAAAAGGCCTGGGAACGAAGGGGTTAATACTGTCTTTCTGTGATGACATTTAATCAGCCCTGAGGAGGTCCTGTAATGGGACGAAACTCGTGTCGGCTGAACTCTCCAATCATTGGCGGAAAATATGCAAGGGGTGAACAGCTGGAAATCTTCAATCATTGCTTAAAAGATTTGCACAAGCTGTTAGCATGTTCCTATTGTTTAAAAATATGTACATATATGAGACCATAGAAAATACAGATGTGAATATTTATAAAGAGTATTTTTGTAAACTGATTTAGTAAACAGAAGGTAAAAAATGATATACACCCGAATGTCTAAGATTTGATATTTTTTTTACTTATTGCTTTGTGAAATCTGTGTACTTAATTGAATTACTCATATGGTTATACCAAATACCAGTCTAACAACTTGACACATAACAGTTGAGTTTTAGTATGCTCCACTATTATTTTGTTTTCTCCTTCAACCAACTTGGCCAGTCCCTGAAACTGCATTCCTCAACCGAGCGAGAGGCAGCAGTCACAAGTTGTGGTAGGTCCCCGAGGCTCTAAGGCCTACCCCAGGCTCAATCCACTGCGAATGGGGCCAAAGAACTATTTCAGGCACCCTATGTTGTTCTCCCGAGACGCCTCAGGTCTGAGCTGAGACACACTATTCCTCTGATCAGGTCCCCAACTTAGTCCTTGATTAGAAGCACAGGCCGTGCACCTCTCAAAAGTGACACCATGTCACTCTGAAAGTGGTGCGCCTGCCCTCAATTTTCGGACCCTGTGGGCCAATTCACGTGCTGTCCGGAGAGGGCAGGGGGCTGAGGGGGGAAAAGGGAAAGCCCCAGCGACCACTGAGAGCTTTATCAAAAAGGTCATACATATAAAGATTGAACCTGACCTAGTCATTGCTTAACTGGGACTCCATACTGCCTGCGAACCCAAGAGAATTAACTCATTTTAAACTATGAGAATTCATGCATATAGCATGTTCGTGGAAATATAATTGAAAACATCTCAATACCTGCATGGAGTAATTGGGTATACTACACATGTAGCACCAACAAAATCACATTTAAAAACGAAGATATACTTAGCCGCAAGAGACCTCTTAAGACTAAATTTGAACTACATATGCAAAAAAATAAAACTCCTTGATCGAACTCCCTCAGCATCCCACATACATTTTCTCCTTACTAGTTAACATGTTAGGCTGCATAAATTCAATTACATGCTTGAAATAAGAAAAAAAATACAAATTATCTTCAAGTGAAAGTCTCACATCTCTGCATACAGAGCATTCCCAACTCCCACTTGGCAAGTGGTACAGGACAATTTGAACAGGGCTACTGGTTTGCAAATTCCACTAGACATAGGACAGGTACTGCTGGGTCTGATCCCTACACTCTCCAAAAAAAAGAAAAAACAATTAGTAGGAAACGTCCTACTGAGCTACAGCTATAAAGTGGATGGATGCAGAACCCCCTAGATAACTGGATTGGCTCAGGGATGTCTATGAATGGAGATCAGCTGAAAAAATCCAAATGAAACACGTCCGCAGGGTTGAGAAACTGGAAGATGACTTGAGTATTGACAGCCATGCCAACTGAATTGAGGACACCTACTAGGGAGGCCTCCTCTAGGGAACCGGATGGAGATGGAAACTGCTGAATTTTGAAGGGTATTATGTTATTACAACTGCCTGAATTATCTCTCTGTGAAGCTGTACAATTTAATGTATGGGCATATTTGTAAAAGAGGGGGTTGGGGAGGGAGGGCTGTTCAGTACTTTTGTCTGGTATTATTGCTGGTAAATTCTTACTGCTTGTAAAATGTCTTGGATGCTTAATGCCATTTTTGCTAGTATCCTTTGAAAACAAAATAAAGATGATTAAAAAAAAAATAGAGCTTGTTTACAGTAGAAAGGAAAACCACAATCTCAACACTGCCTTTAACCCCTTTTCAGCCAGGCCTTTTCCCCCTCAGGTGCCAGGCCTTTTTTTGGCTATTTGGAGCAGTTCGCGCTTAGGCCCTCATAACTTTTTGTCCACATAAGCTACCCATGCCAAATTTGCATCCTTTTTTTTTAGCAAAATTCTAGGGATTCTAGAGGTACCAGGAGTTTGTGGGTTCCCCTAAGAAATTAGCCAAAATACAGCGAAAATTTCATTTAATGGAAAAAAAAAAAAAAATGGATAAAAAGGACTGATCGCAATCGGGCTGCAGAAATGCTTACAGAGACATGAAAGGAAAAGCTTTTCGTTTCCTTTCATGCCTCTGCCTGCCCCCTTCTCCCGAGCATGCTTCCAGCGCGATGGGAGGTGACCTCTGATGAGGTAGCATGCGATTGCGTGCCGACGTCATCAGACGTCAGGGGGGGGGGGGAAATCAGGGGTGGAAGGGGAAGCGATTCCCCTTCCTTCCTTGAGGGGAGGGGTTTTAGGCCGGGTGCAGGACGAGCTGGTGTCATCCTCGACACACGTCAACTGTGGCCGAGGGCTAGCCCAGCTCTTCCCACGCATCCAATCGGTTAAGTCACCCTTCAAAGCAAAAGCATCCACAAGTGATAAAGAAGCACTGGTAAAGCCAATAGGTCTTGCCTATGAGAGCAATTGGCCCTGGCTTTGTTTTGTAGCATGTTGTACAACCGGGTTTGCAGTGTGGCTAACACAAATGTTTTAAGAGTGCTATGAAGCAACTAGGGCTAATGCACCTTTTTCTTTTTTTTTAAGTGCTTGCGCTGGATGAATCATAGTCATTTTAAAATATATTTTTGATATGCTGCACACCATAACTACAAATCATTGCCAAAGTCGGCAAATCTCATGCTGTACAGCATGAACAAAAGGCAGTGGCAGAACTAATAACCTCAAAGGTGAGACCTAGTGGTGTTGACAATGCTTGTTGAGTCTTAGCACAACCTGTGTTTCTGAGCACATCAATCAATCTCCCCAAGCGTGGGAAAAAAGCATTAGGGAAAAAAAATCTCATCACATAAAGAAAGCAATTGCGCCCATGTATTAGTGGAAAATAGATTTGGAAGGAGATAACATCTGTGTCACAAAACTATCAATTTCAAAGGAGAAGGAGGCTTCATTAAGGTGCATGTTGCATACTTAAATGTAACTACAACCTTCAACCAGGTCGACAGTGCCTCAATCACAGCACGATGAGCAGAAGGAGATAAAGGAATCTGAAGCAATCAGTACTTGGTCCATGCTCCAGTCAGAAGAAGAGGACGTGAAGCCAGCATGCGCTGGGCAAATAGAAGGCAGCATATAAGAGTGACATTGAAGCCAACGAATGCTTAGCAAGGGCGAGTTGCAAGCCCCTTGCTGTATAACATTTTTCCCACAAGAGAGAGGCTGTCGCAGACGAGACCTAATGGCATTGCAAGAATACAAATAATACATTTCATGCCAGTGAGCAGGCTATACAGCAATAACCCACTGTAGTTTCAACATTCCACAGGACCAACTGAGAGACAAATAAGAGGTTGAAATGAACGATGTGGTTGACCACAAAATTATAAATCCAAACAGCTGTGTGCTTTCCTCAGGATACCAATAATAAGAAGATTGAGACTGTCTTATACTGAGTTTTATGCTCTCAAAATATACTTTAGCGCAGCACCCCTCCTGAATGTGCATGCTTAAAACTTTAACGGTAGTGCACAGGCCACTGTTTGAACATGTAGCTATTGCTGCCTCTTAGTCTGGATGCAGATATCGAATGAATCAACCAGAATATCCATCAGCTAAACAGGGTCCTAAAAGACTCGCAATGCACAAATACAAGTTGAATTGTGAATATATGTAACAATTCTACACAGTAATGCAGTGAGAGGTGATATGACAAACCCATCAAGTTAAAAAATAGAACATTCTTCTAGTGGCCATATTGAATGTGCTGAATTTCCTTCAAAATAGGTCTCTTGGCAAACAGATTACAATGGTCACCGAAAGGTAAACTTGAAGCTACTTAGGAACAATCGGGCTTTAATCTCAGTTTCTGTGCCACAGAGGGTAACAACAAGTAAACAAAAATCATTATACGCTTTCTCGGAGGGTCACAAAGACTTTCTAACAATATAAAACGGGACTGATTTATAATTTAAAATTAAAAAAAAAAAAAAGTCATATGTCAATAGATTCCAAAATATTATTCTCAAAGTTGGGAAACACAAAAGGATCCAAAGAATTAATCCTCAAGAATGTAAGATTTCAAATGCAATATTGTTGACACTGAGACAATTCGTGCTAATTTTGCTCTGCTTCGTTGCCGTGAGGCTTGATTCATATTAACCCCGTCTAAATAAAATTATATGGTGTGAATTATGGATCAGTAGCAGGCACACCCACCACATTTGTATTGCACTATATTTAAAGGAAGGCCCAGAAAGCAATCAATGAATTACTTAGGATCTTGATCAATATGTTTTAGCCAGAAATTATCTGAGAACCTTTCCACAGCTTCAGGCAACACCATACTGACAGGTTAAAATCAATGATCAACCTTTTCAAAGAGACAGTTAAAAATATCAAAACCTTAGTAATATAGAATTTGCCATGTTAAGAGCTTTTATGGCTCTGGTTTCCCACAGACCAGACTTACAAACAACTTTGAGGGCTCTCAACCTGACACATATTAACAGGTAATCAGTGTAATCGCCAAGAAACTCATTTTTTTTTAGCTGCCAAATTCAACCAATATTAGCAAGACCTCTGCGCATACCATATGTGCCCCAACACTGAGGCCTCAGCCCCCTCGGTAGGGAAACTTCCGTGAACTCACATGTCTGCCAGGGAGCAAGAGGCACTAGACACTGACAATACCTACGATGGACTAGGGAATGCATCAAAGCCTCGTGCAGCCCGGCTGCCCTCATGCTCACTGAGTTTGCAAAAGCATTTATTATGGTCAACTCGACCTACCTATAGAAAGTACTTGAGGGAACGGGCTTTGAGCCTAGTTTCTGGAGTTATGTAAAGATTCTGTACTCGGACACCCATCCTCGAGTACGGGTCAACTAAGTGCTATCAGAAGCCTTCCCAGTGATGGAGGGCACCAGTCAACGACTCTCTTACCCCCCCTTCTATTTGTACTCGCTACTGAGCTGGCGGTGTGGGTCCCATGTGATGCGCAGGTGTGGGGCTTCAATTGGGGTCTGGCCATGGAGGACCGCATAGCATTATTTGCGGACAACATCCTGTTATTCATGTCCAAACCAGTGGAGACTGGGCCTCGGCTTCTCCAGATCCTTAATATCTTTGGAGATACCTTGGGTCTCAGGGTTGATTGGTATAAGTCCCTTGTGGTTCCGCTGCAGGGAGACCATCGGGATGAAGCCTGGCAATTCCGGATTTCATTGCACAGGTTAGCTTTCCTTACCTGGGGGTACACATATCATAGGAACCAGGCTTGACATAGAGCCTGAATTTGTGCCATGTGTTGCATAAGGGGGAAGGAGAATCTTGCGTGCTGAATTGCCTTACCTCTTACTACAGTAGGGAGAATTGCCTTATTTAAAAAAAGATGATCCTTCCTAAAATCTTATAAAACCTTCAAAACTACCCGATGCGCATCCCCCAGACGTGATTCGACTCCGTACAAGCCCTGAGTTGCAAGTTCATTTGGACGGACAGGTCCCCCCAGCATATCCTTTGGCAAGCACACAGGGGTGCCGCCATGGCTGATGTGCGCCTCTACAAATGGGCCTCTCAACTACTCTGTATCAATGAATAGTTGCATGGAGGGTGGGACGACCCAGCTTACAGAGGTGAGTTAGCCCTTCTGGGCCTAGACAGCGTCCTGCACATCCTCTATGGTACCCTATTTCCTCTGACATTCTTGAGGTCACTCAGAAGGCACTTAGATTGTGTAGAGGACTGCATTAAAATAGTTGGGTTGGAACCACAAGCTGACTACAGAAACTGCTATGGGCAGGCCGATGAATGGAACAGGTATCCACTATGCAAGGATTCAACAGGTGAGACTCCAGTGGGATATAGAAGCTCAGAGATGTTTGAACAGTGACCATACGAAGGTGTTCCACGAACTCCAAGAGGCTTTCCATATGCCCCACTCCCAATTTTATCAGTATTTACAACTCAGGCACACACTACACGTTTACAACAATGCCCTCCCCTGGAAAATAAGATTATTTGGGGCAGCCTGGGTAAAGGAGGGATTTCCCAGATCTACAACTCCCTGGTAATAGACACCCCTCCATCCCTGGCTTTTCTGAAGAAAGATGTGAAGGACGTGTGGAACAACTAGATGAAGCAGACAGATGAGATGGTTGTATGTCCCACTGCACTTTGCCAATTTCTGCTAGACTCTGCTTTATACAACTCAAATATGTATATCAAGCAAACAGGACCCCTCTCAAGTTGCACAAAGTTGTACTTCTTGCGACCTTTATGTGTCTCATGTATAAGAGTTTGGTGTGTGATTATGTTTTCATGTGGTCTGGCCCTTTCCTGTGATCCAGGACTACCCATTTGGGGGGAGTGGGGGCCAGATGGGGTGTCTGGATATGTTGCCTGCTGTGGTGGTCACAACTGTTGGTAAAGATCCCAGGATCGCCCTAATGGGTATACTTGATGACCTGGTGAGAATAGGCATGATGGTTGCTAAAAGGTATTGCCCGTAACTGGACTTCATTGGTGGCCCCCTCGATCACGGCCTGCACTCAGGGCATGGACTGGTGTAGTAAATTAGAAAAACGAATTCATGAGACTCTGTGATGCTATTAATTGTGTTTGACCAATGACTTTGTGTTTCACCACTGCGCATATTAGTTGCTCAATGTTCACCAGTAGCACATTATGGGGGTCATTATGACCCTGGCGGAAGGTGGTGAAGCGGGGATAAGACCGCCAACAGGCTGGCTGTCTTTTTTTTCGAATTATGACCATGGTGGTTACCGCCATGGTCATCCGCCGCTTCTCCGTTCCGCCTGCCAGGGCGGAGATGACCGCTGGGCTGGAGACCAGGGTCTCCAGCCCGGCGGTCGTCACTTTACCGCCGGCGTTATTTGGACCCGGCTTACCGCCATGGATTTCCTGAGGTTTGAACCGCCATGAAATCCATGGCGGTAAGCTATATCAGTGCCAGGGAATTCCTTCCCTGGCACTGATAGAGGTCTCCAAACCCCCCCACCGACTCCCTCCCCTACACCCCCGCCACCCCTGCCACCCCCCAAAGGTGGCAGGACCCCCCTCCCCACTTCACTCATCCACACACGACACGCACGCAGGCACCACCAACACACATACATGCACACCTACATTCAAACATATACGCACACAACCATGCAGACATATCTACAGACATACACGCACTCATTCCCACACTCACGACACCCACGCAAGCATACACGCACTCAGACATCCCTACTACATACACACACGCACACCCCCATGCACCCACACAACACAACACCCACCCCACCCCCCTCCCCTAACGGACGATTGACTTACCTGGTCCGTCGATCTGCCGGGAGGGGACAGGAGCCATGGGGGCTGCTCCGCCGACACCACACCGCCAACAGAACACCGCCACGCCGAATCACAGGACGTGATTCGGAGGGCGGTGTTCTGTTGCCGTGGCGGTGGAGCAACCTCCACTTCCCCGCCGCCCGCCAGTATGGCTGTTGGCCGCTCTCCGTCCGAAAAAGGACGGAGGGCAGCCAACAGTCATAATACGCCGAGCGGCAAACCGCCACTACTGGTGGTCTTCCACACGGCGGTCCCTTGGCGGCCTTGTTAAAAGACCGCTGAGGTTGTAATGACCACCTATATGTTTTGTTCAGTTTAGCTGCCTATTGGCTTTAACATGGAGTTAGCTATTACATTCTGTATTCAGGTCAGCTGCCTATTGGCTTTAACATGGCATTAGACATTACATTCTGTATTCAGTTTAGCTGCCTATTGCCTTTAACATGACATTACATTTGATATTTAGGTTAGCTGTCTATTGGCTTTAACATGGGGTTAGACATTGCAGTTGAGACATTGCAGATGAGCTGTGTTTTTTCAAGCTGTGTTTTTCCACAAGATGGACCAAGCTGTTTTCTTCACACCAGACCTTAGCTGATAAGAGCACGTAGATTTTGTGTTTACCTCACAATCCAGTCTGAGAGCGAATGAGCTTGGGAGAATTGGCCACTCTCCAGGGTTCTTCGGTTCTCAAACTGAGTTTGCTTTTAAGGATGACTCTAGGCTACAGAAGGGGTAGATTGAATCTGCTTGACTTCAGACAGGAACGGAGATGTCAGTTGCCTGTCTCCCGTTTGGGTAGAAAATCTCTTTCTCGCAGTTGACCGGAGTCATCAACTTGCAGACCCCAGAAAGATGAAGCTGAATATAGGCCCTACAGCCTTGCCCATACAGTGATTAATTTTGACTTTTATGCTTTGCTTTGAAGTTATGCTATAATATAATTACATATATTTGCTGTGTACATTGCAACTGAGAAGTACTTTGATATATTTTGCTTTCATTGCTGAGACTACTTTTGAACGTGTGCTTACAATCCACTAATTTTGTCTCTCACGAACCTTGCGGTGAAGAAATAATAACAATAAATGTCTTCTTGAAACTCAGAAGTGCATTCCAGAGAGGTTCTGTAAGCTCGGTTATGAGATAAGGGCAGGAAAGCAGACCAGACTCTGGGATGCCCCCGAAAGTAAGACAGAATTTGGAAAAAGTGATGGGAAAATCATCATGGTATGTCGACCAAGTGATCCTGGGACATTACACCATTGTACCTCAGCGTTCCGTGATTTTCACTGTTGGCTGGGAGGGTGATTGAATGTGGATGTATTGCATGGTGATCACTTGCTTGGGACAAGCAAATATTCGCCTGCTATTGTACAAAACTGAAATAAAATTGTCTATCAAAAAAAGAGGCTTCAATTTAAGAATGCGAGATGGGGGGGAAAAAACAAAAACATAAGTCTCTGTTCCTGAAAGTAGTAGTTTCGGAGATGCGTTAGCAGCATTAAGGATGAAATAACGGTTTGAGCTTGTTCCCAGCTCTTCTATAGTCATACACCATGGCTACGTCTTGGTGGGCACTTTCTTCTTTGTAGTCAACTTGCATCGATGTATTTCACACAAATAATAATAACCAAATGCTGCTGGGTCTACGTGTCCTCAGAACACAACATTCTGGCGACACATAATATGGCAGATGCTGTTCAAGCTGGGTATATAAATGTTTTCAGATGCCTCATAAAAGCAGGCTATGCACTCCGAAAAAGCCTCAGAAGTTGACTTTTAATCTGAAAGGCTGTCCATTAGTGGTGCCATCTGCTGATTCTGAATTAAATACATTTCATAATAGGGAAAATGTATATGTACTTGGGCTCCATGTCTATATAATTCATCCATTTCCCTGAAGTAATGGGGATAGATTTGATTCAGCATCTAGAACTTCTTCAGAGTACACCCTGTCCAGCTTAGAAATCTACACTAGGAAGGTGGAGATCTCAGTGCATTTTGAGGAAATGCTGCAACAGGAGCTCCGCTAAAGGCACTGAAGTTTTACTGTGCAGAAACCCTGTTTAAAGTGCGTGGAAGAAAAAAAAAAATTTATATACTATAATCTCCCAAAGCTGATGTTTGTTTCTGGGAAAAAATAAATGCCCTTAACACTGTAGGAGTTTTCCCCCAGTGTGCCATTTGTTTGTTTTAATGTTATGGGTCACATGGCTTTAACCCCTAGGGTGCCTGGGAGTAACTGTTACGTCCTGGGCAGCACCGCTCGGGTGCCCAGGATATAACCGTTACATCCAAACAGGGGCCCATGGGGGAAGCGCTAGCCCCCCTCCCCTGGGCAGGGGTGGAAGGGGAATTGCGCACGCGCGGGGACCTCATCAGAAGCCTGCGAAAAAAGCGCTGAAAGTTCACCTTCCAGCGCGGATCAGAGGAGAAATGCAAAAGCATTTCTCCTCCGATCACGTGGAGGGGCAGAGAGCCATGAAAGGAGAGGAAAGGCCTTTCCTCTCCTTTCATGTCTCTCTCAGCATTTCTGCTGCCCTATCGCGATGCGATCGGGTAACAGAAATGCCAGTAGACACCAGGAAGTTTTTTATTTTTATTTTATACCTGCGCAGAAGGGGAGCGGCCCCTTGGGCAATTTATGTATAGACCATTTCTGCCCCAGGGGCAGATCGGCTTATAATAACTAGGAAGTAGGCCGATCTGCCCCCCCGGGGGGGGGGGAGAAACCTCTAGACACCAAGGATTTTTATGTGTGTGGGGAGCGACCGCTTAGGCAAGGGTCGCTCCCTTGGGGGCAATTTTACTTTTAGGCCATTTCTGCCCCCCTTGGGGGCAGATCGTTCAATTCTTATTAGGCCAATCTAAACCACTAGACACCAGGGATTTTTTTTTTTTTGCCTCAATTTCACGCAACGGGGCGACCACTTAGGCAAGGGTCGTTCCTCTGGGTGGCAAACGTATTTTAAGCCATTCAGATCAGCAGATAAGCCTATCTTTTATTAGGCCGATATGCACCAGGGATTTTTTTTTTTGTGCCTATTTCACGCAAGGGGAGAGACCCTTCAGGCAATGGTCTCTCGGGGGGGCAGGAGGGCTGGGAGGGGGCAGTGGGATTTATTTTAGCCCATTTTTGCTCCCCCTTGGGGGCAGATCAGCCTATTTATATCAGGCCAATCTGCCACGGGGGAGGGCAGAAACCACTTAGGCACCAGGGATTGGGATTCTGTATGTGTTTTTTTGGGGGGGAAGGGGGGGGCAGTCCCTTGGGCAGGGCTCACTCCCCATGGGAGGCACATTACTGTTGGCCATATCCTATTTTTGGAAGGCCCATCTGGAAGAAAGCCCACCAGATTTATTTTTCTCCAAATAAATGGGCCCTAAGTTGTCTGCCCACCGGTGGGCAGATGGGGCAATTACCCCGGATCCACTCCCTGGAGGAGGGGTGGGGCGTCAGAAAACATAATAGATGCCAGGGAATTAAAAATAATATAAAACAGTGGGGTGGTGGCTACCAACCAGTATGGGCCTGGTTATGCTCCCACCTCAACTGAAGGGGGTAACAGGCTTTCAGCCATCCCTCCGCACATTAAAACATCTTATCTCACGACAAGCAAGAGGACATTTGATTATTTGGGGTTTTGGTTTTACATTTGGGCCATGAGAGCTTGGCTAGCTCTCAAAATCGTCCTACTAGGAATGGTGAGGGCTGCACGTTTTGGACTTTGGGACACTGCCATGTAGAAAAATCCACAAGACCTAGACACATCTGAAAACTAAACATCTGGGTGATTCCAGGGTGGTGTGCACCATTTTCTTACCTATAATGCCCTGCAAACCTCCAACTTTGCAGGAAATCACACATTTTTCCCATATTTTTGTGATTGAACCTTCCGGAATCTGTAGAAAATTCCTACCACCCAGCATTGTCTCATCTATATTGGTAAAAATTCTGCAGCAATTGTCAGTCTAAAAAGGTTTTTTTTCCCAAACTGCCCTTTTGGGCTTGCTTTGGTTCCCCCTCATTTCAACATGTTTTTTGGCTCTTCCCTGTCACAGGCACTTGGCCCATCTACACAAGCGAAGTATAATTTTTACCGGGAGACTGAGAGAAACGTTGGGTGGTAGGAAATTTGTCCCGGTGCAGTGATCCCACACAGAAATGTGAAATGTGGGAAAAATTTGATTTTTTTAGCTAAATTTGAGGGGTTGCTGAGGATACTGGGTAAGAAAACATTGAGGGATCCACGCAAATCACACCGTCTTGGACTCCTTCGGGTGTCTAGTTTTCAGAAAATGCCTGGGTTTGGTAGGTTTCCCTCGGTGGCTGCTAAACCCAGGACCAAAAACGCAGGTGCCCCCCTGTAAAAACAGGTCGTTTTCTATTTGATAATTTTGATGTGTCCACATAGTGTTTTGGGGAATTTATTTTTACTGGCACTAGGTCTACCCTCACAAGTGAGGTACCATTTGTATCGGGAGACTTGGGGGACTTGGGGGAACGCTGGGTGGAAGGAAATTTGTGGCTCCTCTGAGATTCCAGAACTTTGTGTCACCAAAATGTGAGAAAAAAGTTTTTTTGGGCCAAATTTTGAGTTTTTCAAAGGATTCTGGGTAACAGAACCTGGTGAGAGCCCCACAAGTCACCCAATCTTGGATTCCCTTAGGTGTCTAGTTTTCAAATATGCGCATGTTTGGTAGCTTTCCCAAGATGCCGGCTGAGCTAGGGGTTAAAATCCACAGGTAGGCACTTTGCAAAAAACAGGTCTGTTTATTTTGGGAGAATGTGATGTGTCCATGTTGCGTTTCCTGTAGCGAGCATTAGGCCTACCCACGCAAGTGAGGTACCATTTTTATTTGGAGGCTTGGGGGAACACTGAATAGCAAAACAAGTGTTATTGCCCCTTGTCTTTCTCTACATTTTTTCCTTCCTTCCTACAGAGTGTGTAAAAAAAGACGTCTATTTGAGAAGTGCCCTGTAATTCACATGCTAGTATGAGCACCCCAGAATTAACCACTGCTTCTCAACATCTTATCTACTCAAATTACACCTTGCTGAATTAAAAATGTTGTCGTCTTTTCAGAAATGTTTAGCTTTCTAGGGTCCAGCATTGGTTTCACACCCATTTCTGTCAATAACTGGAAGGAGGCTGAAAGCACAAAAAATAGTAAAAATGGGGTATCTCCCAGTAAAATACCAAATTGTGTTGAAAAATTGGGTTTTCTGATTCAAGTCTGCCTGTTCCTGAAAACTGGGAAGCTGGTAATTTGAGCTCTGCAACCCTTTTGTTGATGCCATTTTCAGGGCAAAAACCACAAGCCTTCTTCTGCAGCCCTTTTTTTTTTTTTTCTTTTTTAAATCAAAATTTTCACTGTATTTTGGCTAATTTCTTGATCTCCTTCTGGGGAACCCACAAAGTTTGGGTACCTCTAGAATCCCTAGGATGTTATAAAAAAAGGATGCAAATTTGCCCTGAGTAGATTATGTGGACAAGAAGTTATGAGGGCCTAAGCACGAACTACCCTAAATAGCCAAAAAGAGGCCTGGCACCTGAAGGGAAAAGGTCTAGCAGCGAAGGGGTTAAAACACAGACTCAAACAGGACAAAAAATATGTTGGAACATCTACCCTAAACAGGGTGCTTGGTCTGAACTACTCTGATGTCCTAATGTCAGCCAGTCAAAGAGGCTCCACCAGTAGAACCATGACAGTTCTCCAGACTCTATAAACAAAGAATTGGAAATGCCAATTTTGGAAGGTAGTCTATTTTGACACATTTGTACAACAGTACCTTGTCCGCTGAAGATCTAAATAAGGGCCCTAGGCCTTTCCACTGCTTTCTTTGATAATGTTATGGTTTGGCTGTATGGGTTCAAAAGATTACAGCTGTAGGAGCTATTAGTGGAAAAGGTGCAGTGGCACAGGGGCCTAGGGGTGAGGAGGGACCACCATACCCTCCCAAATTATGGCTGTCTTTTCTTACTGAATCAACACGGTTGAACTGGCCTTTCCCATTCCTGCATTGGGGAACCATGGTATCCTTATAACACCACTACACAATTCTTTCATGTGCAGGACAGAAGTGTCATTGTTCCTCCCTGTTGTGGTGCATCATAATGCCGTCCAACAGAGAAATTCTTTGTGGAATGGATTTAGTTAATGTAGGTCAATGGTCTGTCCCGTTAGAAACATTGCTACAATCTGGTTCCTCAAACACTGCAATGTGTCAATGGCCCCCAGAGTGTGAAAACTCCAGATAACCATTCTGAAGATCCCAGACAGAGAAAATGTCTCAAGGGCAGCGATGACTGGCTTGCCTCTCATGGAATGAGGTGAAAGGGGTCTAATTGCCTTTTTTAAGTAAGTAGTATTTGAGCAGATCATTAATCAATGAATTGTGAAGCGAATCTGAAATAACGTAGATATTTCAAGAACTTAAAAAGGCTGCTAGGAGCTGCATTTTTCTTTAGTCTTATCAAGACAATGTTTTAAGACTCTTAATATCTTGGCATGAAGTGACCTTTCTACTGAAATGATTCTGGAAGAATAAGGACGATTGTGGGAGGATGTCCAGATATGGTCTGTCTTGCCGTTGTCACTGACAGGTCACTCAGACATCTTTAAGATGGTGTCCCTTCCTCAGTTTCTGTATCAACTACAGAACTTCCCCTATGACATTCCGCAATGATGGTTTTGTCAATTGAACACAATCCTCACTGTCTTCGCTTGGGAGCAAATGTTTACAGTCCACCTACTGTGGGAGAACTGACAGCAGTGGTTATCGAGTCAATCGTGCATCACATCTTTTGACTATCAATGACTGGCAGTATGGTACAAGGGTGTGGAATTTTAAAAAAGTATCTACGTGTCCATGGGACAGGTTGCTTCATAAATCTACTTGTCCTGCAAAAAAGTCTACTGGTCCCTTTGGTGCCATGTAGTGCTGTGACAAGTTATGGCATTAATCTCATTTTGTAAGAGCTCTGATAACAGCCTCTCCAATTATGCCAGGGCTAATACTACAGTAGGCCTTAAATACTAGCAATTTCCTTATCTTGCCACCTTTCCACAGTTCTACATACTGGGGCTGGAGCTAGCAGTAAGCAATTGTTAAATGGATGGAATGCTCTTTTGAGTCTGTGCAAAACTACTTATTTGCATGTTTTAAGGGTCAGGTCTTCCCTAATCATTGCCCATACTGAGAAAGGTTGGAAATTTCCTCCTGACAAGTGGCAAAAGTAAAACTTCTTCCAGGTTGGGAAATAAAGTGGTTAAAGGGAAAGTGAACTTCTAAACACTCAACAAATTTTAGCATGAGCAAATATACACCTGCATATTTGCTTGTTCTAAAATACAGTTCATAAACATTTCCTAGTAGTATGATTACCTGGTCTACTCCTGTAAATTGTTGAATTCAAGAAATATGTAAATCTGCACTAGTGCAAACACATACCATGGGTGGACCTTTGTGACTTTCTTCCACAATTTGGCCCATAATTTGGTCTGGCATTAACCAAGACCTTTTGTTTTTTTAACATTCAATGTTTCGCTCTATCCAACTATCCGCTGGCTTCACTGCGACTGATCCTACATGCTAACGCGCTCCTTTACGTGCAGACATTTGTATTTTTTTCTTAGTCATTATTTCGATAATTCTGGCATTATGGGCTTTGTTCCTGTTCAAATAGCAAAATCAATCAAATATGTTCATTAAAAAAAAGAACAAAAAAAATAACAAAGACTACATGATTTGCATAATGTTAAATCTGATACTGCTGTAAAAGAAAGATGCACAAAATAATGGTGCAACACTGTACAGCATGGTGAGGTATTAAGCTTGAACCTCATTAGCCCTTCTAGTTAATTTTTTTTTTTTTTCAGCAGAAACCATAACTGTGATCAGGAAAATGAATACAATCAATAACAAAAAAAAAAGAAAGGTA
The DNA here is from genome assembly GCF_031143425.1 of Pleurodeles waltl. NCBI lineage: Eukaryota > Metazoa > Chordata > Amphibia > Caudata > Salamandridae > Pleurodeles > Pleurodeles waltl. The sequence goes on from NC_090446.1 coordinate 604,615,987, forward strand.
CAGTAAAAGAATATGTAAAGTTAAGAAAATTGTTCGATCATATTAACTATTTCTTTAAAATAATACCTAAAAACCCATCTACGAACCTACTTTTATGAAGTAACCCTGCAAAACATCGCCTATTTCTTTAAACAAGCATACGATTTAAAGTGCGATGTAATGTCTCAATATCATGCATAACAAGGCCAAACAAAGTCAAAAGCCACCCCCCAACTCTCCCCAACCTCTTCTCCAATCTCACAATCACAGAACTCATTAGAGGGCTGGTTGGGTGAAAACGTAGACATACAGGGTAAACATCTAATCGAAATTTGAGATATTAAGTGTGGCGTGCCCTGGTAAAATTGTGTTAATAAAGGTATTTCGCCTCTCGCAAGCATATGTGGGAGTTAGTTATTTTTAGCTGGAGACCTAGGGCAGTGCTGAGTGGTAGGAAATTTGTGCTGGAACTGTGATCCCACAACTTCTCTGCACAGAAATGTAAGGAAAGTGTGACTTTTTAGCTAAATTTGAGGTTTGCAGAGGATTCTATGTAGGAAAATGTTGGGGGAAATCAAAGCAAGCCACATCTTCCGGGACTCCCTCAGATATCAAGTTTTCATAAACATCAGGGTTTGGTAGATTTATGTAGATGACCCGAGCCTGAGACCAAAAATGCAGGTGGTCCCCTAGCTATCACAAAATTACCTGTTTTTAGAAGGGGAGGTACCTGCGTTTTTGATCCCGGGCTTGGCAGCCATCTAGGGACACCTACCAAACCCAGAAATTTCTGAAGTCCAGGGAGGTGTGGTTTGTGTGGATCCCCCAGTGTTTTCTTACCCAGAATCCCCAGCTAACCTCAAGTTTAGCTTAAAAAAACATAAAACATTTTTCTCACATTTCTGTGTGGGATCACCACGCCAGCACAAATTTCCTACCATCCAGCATTCCACCAGTCTCCCGATAAAAGTGCTACCTCACTTGCATGGGTGCCCAAAGCAGAGTCAGTATAAAAACGTATTTAAAAAACTGCGCTTATGAACACGCGTTTGTGCCCCCTCAATCTCTACATGTTTTTGGTTGTTTTGGCCCTTTTCCCTGTTTAGGTATCATTTTCTTCAGGAGGCCGAGGGGGACGCTGGATGGTAGGAAATTGGTGCTGGCATGGTGATCTCATACAGAAATGAGAGGAAAAGGTGTTTTTTATATGCTACATTTGAGGTTTGCAAGGGATTCTGGGTAAGAAAACACAAGCCACACTTCCCTGGACTTCCCCGGGTGTCTAGTTTTCAGAAATGTCTGGGTTTGGTAGGTTTCCCTAGATGGCTGTCACGCCCAGGACGAAAAACCCAGGTTACCTCCTTGCAAAACCAGTTTGTTTTGTGAGAATTTTGATTTCTCCACAATGCCTTTTGGGCCATTTCCTGTTGCAGGCACTAGGCCTACCCACACAAGCGAGGTACCATTTTTTCAGGAGACTGGGCGAATGCTGGGTGGAAGGACGTTTGTGGCTCCCCTCAGATTTCAGAACTTTCCATCAAATAAATGTGAGGAAAATGTGCTTTCTTTAGACAAATTCTGAGGTTTGCAAAGAAGAGAAAGAGAAGCCAAATAAATCACCCCATCCTGGAGTGGGGTGGGTTGTGATTAACTGGAGTGTGGTCAATTGGGTTTGAGTGGGATGAATTTGAGTGGGATGGATTTGATTGGGGTGGATTTGATTGGCGTCAGGTGGATTGGAGTGGGGCACATTCTTTGGGATTGGAGTGGGGCAGGTTGTTTTGAATTCAAGTGGGTCAGATTGGAATGGGGTGGCTGAAACAGATTGGAGTGGGGCAGGTTAAAATGGATTGGAGTGGGGCAGGTTGTTTTGGACTGGAATAAGGCAGACTGAAGTTGGGTGGATTGGAGTGGAACCAATCAATCAATCAGGAATTTGTAAAGCACACTACTCACCTGTGGGGGTCTCAAGGCGCTGAGGTGGGGGGAGGGGTGGGAGGCCCTGCTTCTGCTCAAACAGCCAGGTCTTGATAAGTTTCCTGAAGGTAAGGAGGTCTTTGGTCTGACACAGGTGGGTGGGAAGAGTGTTCCACGTCTTAGCGGTGAGATGCAAGAATGATCTGCTGCCGGTCGAAGTTCTGCAGACGTGTGGGACGGTTGCAAGGGCAAGGTCGGCTGAGGAGAGATGCCGGGTCGGGGTGTAGAAGGACAGCCGTCTGTTGAGGTATTCTGGTCCGATGTTGTGCAGTGCTTTGTGGGTGAGGAGTTTGAAGGTGATTCTCTTATTGACTGGGAGCCAGTGCAGGTCTCTCAGATCAGAATGCTCTGGATTGGAGTGGCCAGACTGGAGTGGGATAGACTAGTAGGGTGGATCAGAGTGGGGTGGTTAGGATTGGAGTGGGGCGAATTGCTATGCATTGGAGTAGGGCAGACTGCAGTGTAGTAGATGAGAGTGGTGCATATTGTTTTCGATTGGAGTGGGGCAGATTGTTTTGAATTAGAGTGGGGCAGATGTTTTGGAGTGGTGCTGATTGTTTTGGATTAGAGTTAAGTGAACTGGAGTGGGGCATATTAGATTGGAGTGGGTTAGGAGTATTGGAGTTGGGTGGGTCAGACAGAATTGGAGTGAGTGGTTTGGACTGTAGCGGAGTGGATTGAGGCATACTGCACGATTTTTTAAATTACACATCATCAAGAAACAACATTGCATTGCAATATTTCGAACAAGATAATCGTTTGAGAAGAACGCCCACAAGCAAAAACTAAATAAAACATGAGTGGAAGCGCGAAAAGATGACTTGGCAAAATAAAATAAACTTAGCTATAAAAAAAGAAAACTTAATAATTTGTGTCCTGCTGGGCACGTTTTTGCCAATCACAAGCCTTCTGTTTGCAGGGCACTAGAAGTTAAAAAGAACAAAATAGTACCCTCAATCTCATCGGGAGCAGCGGATGGGCACTGATTAAGTTGAATCAATCAGTGCTTGATCCCTGCGCCACAGAGAGGAAAGGAAATGATGCCAGGCCTGAAGTGGGTGAGTTATGAGGCTGTAAAGAAGAGTGCCGCGCAAGCCAACAAATGATAAGCAACAGTCAGGCTCCAAGCCCTTTACTGTACACACCAGTCTCATGAGCGAGATGCATGCTCCAGCGCATGCACTCACAGACTCGACCCTAAAAATGTTGGGCATTGACTGCTGGAGTATTACTCCTACATTTGAATTACATTTCTGACTTTCTATCAATTCTCACAGAATTTCAGTATTGCGCCTAGTTATCGACACAGGCAGCAGACAGCCATGATTATAAGCATGTATACGTTTTTAGGCGCTGTTGAGAAATGCATTCAAAACTGAACGTGTGGTACTCAGGACTACGTGTACCCTCTAGAAATCATATCAAATCAAGAAATATTTTATACTGATAACTTGGAGTTTTCATTGACAGGGCTAAGGTTAGGTGTTGCTCCTGCAATATTTCTCTGATACTGGAGTTACTTAAAGGAGATATTGGTGGTTGAGCTGCTCTCCCTCTCACCGTAATGATTAGAATATCTTTAGGTAAAATGATGTACCTTTCCAGACTTCTTCGTGCCCTCCACAGCTACCATATACAATTTCAAACTCGTTCTTCAAATGTCTCCCTGCTCTGGGTTGGATGACTTCCTACGATGTCTCTGAGCAAATGTTGTAAAGCTGCACTTGATAGAGAACTGTGAATGATGGCCATTGTACTGTATTACTCAGCATCCCACTTGGTTGTAGTAAATGAGTAACTGATTGTCCTTGATCAGACACTGCTCACATGACTTAAGTCTGAGCTCTGAGGAGACGCCCCACTTCATTTTATGTATGCTGGGCGACTTTCATCCAGGTGCCATCGCCACTCACAGCCTCCCACTTCCCCCAAAAAATAAAATACATCCATCATCATAAGAACAGGTCGAACTTTCCTTTGGGTTCCAGGATTCAACAGCATCTTTACTAAAGAAACTGGTATATGACTGGTATCATGACTACTGCAGGTTTCTGCAAAGGAGGGTCTCACAGGGTGGGACAGTACAGCCATTATAAACTCAACAAGCATTGCAAGGCTAATCTGTCTCTTCTATGTAAGAGTTATTGGCTTTGTCAATGTATTTAAGCCATGTTGCATTGCTGTGCAGCATGGTTGAAAATTAGGGAAAAAAATGATATGACGCAACCAACTCTGGTCACGTCATAGCAAATGTTTTTGGGAGGGCAGGGGAGGACAAGCAACAACATGGGAGGGTGACATCGGCAAGCAACAATGAGAGAGGGGTGGGAGGTACCAGGAGAAGCAACATCGCGGGAGGTGGCTGGTAGGGATGAAGAACCAACAACTCATGAGGGGGTGGGAGGGACAGTACACCACCAACAATGCATGCGAAGTGCAGGGCATAGTAATTGCGACAGGGCAAGGAACTGTAAGAAAAAAAAAAGTACATCAGAATGCGTGAGCAGCAGAAGTGTCTACATGGGAAGCAGAACTTGGGCTAAGTTCCAGGGAAGTACAAACATACAATGAAGAAGTGAAGCCAGCACACGCAGACCTAGGAAAAGCAAGGAAATGAATGACAATGAAGCCAACCACTGCTAAGCAATGGTCGGGCTCTAAGCCACCTATAAAGCTCACAACCGACAGTGTATGCGCGGTCACAAGCAAGACAAAGGCATCACTCGCTAAATAACACTTATTTTTCCTTTTCAGATCTGTAGAAAGAATTTGAATTTCACAAAACTCAATTTCATCAGCATTTGCAACTAAGACATACATTCATCCTATATCTTATAAAAGTTGAGAATATCCCAGGACATATCCCCTTAGAAGCCTAGTTAACTACAAATACATCAGATAATAAACAGTTAACACACATGTACAAATTCCTAGTTATTAATACCCCAGGGGCTGAACCATTGGTATTCTTCAGAAGCAGACACAGGGACTTTGAAGGAAGTGGATTGGAGGGAAGCCCTCATGATCTCCAGAGAAGTGGTTGAATCCGCCAGATTCAATTTACCTAAACACAGAAGATGCATGTCACATGTAAAGAGCTAAGGACACTGATAAGCATTTCTGCCCCACCATGCCTGTGTTTGCAGCCAATGAATGAGGATTTTCTCCATGCCTTGGAGTTGAAAGGTGTGTGTGTGTGGGTTGGGGAGGGGGCGTATCGTCCTGTCATTTTGGACCAAGGTTGAAAGGGAAATTATCCGAGACCAGTCCCTCTCATACTCACCTCAAAACTGACGTTGTTACAAATTCCAGGTGACTTGGGTAGTAAGAGGCACTAAAGTCTTCTTCAACTTAGATCTGGTCCTGGGTCTACGTAACATAACACAGAACCGGTGTGAAGCAGACACACTTTCTATAGCGAAGAAGCTTAGAAGCTACTTCTAAGGGAAGTTCACAGGGATAAATATATACACATTATTTGAGGATCCCATTTATGAAGAATGCAGTCTTAAGCACAAACAACTGAATATTTGAGGCCCATAGGAAGTACTGTTTGGGATGTGGAATTTATTAAAATATCTACTTGTTCATGGGACAGGTTGCTTCTTAAATCTACTTGTCCTGTAAAAATATCTACTTGCCCCTTTGTTGCCATATAGTGCGGCAACAAATTATGGCAGCAATTGCATTCTGTAAGAGCTCTGATAATAGCCTCTCTGATTATGCCAGGGCTACTACCATAGTGGGGCTTGAATACTTGCAATTTCAATCCCTACTGTAAATATGTGTTTATTTTGCCACCTTTCCGCAGACCTACATAGTGGGGCTGGAGGAAGCAGTAAGCAATATTTCCAGGGCTGGAATGCCTTTGAGTCTGCAAGCCTACCAACTTGTATGTTTTAAGGATTTTCACCAGCTCTTCTCTAATCTTTTCCCATAATAAGAAATTTTTGAAATTTACTCCTGACAATGGCAGAAGTAGAACTTCTTCCCGGGTTAGGAAAAAAGTGGTTGGAGGTAAAGTGAAATTGTAAACGCTCAATAGGTTTTCACATGAGCAAATCTACACATGCATATTTGCCCATGCTAGAATACAGTTCTCAAATATTTCATAGGAGTACGATTTCCTGGTATACTTCTTGTGAATTCATGAAAGCCACTAATTCAAAGACATATGTCATGGGTGTACGTTTGTGACTTTCTTTAGGAATTGAGTCCCTAATTAGGTCTGGCGTTAAAGACATTTTGTTTTTTTATTAAACTTCTATTTCTCTCTCTATCAGCTAGCTTTACTGTGAGTGATCACATTCTGCTCTTCCACAAGGAGCATATTGGCCCACAAAGTAGTTTTGTTCAGTGCCATGAACTACAGAGGCAATCAGTGGTGTAACAAAACTGCAGTGGGCCCTTTTGCAAAGAACATGGAGGGGCCCCCTCTTTACACTTACTCAGGGAAGGTGCTGTGCTGAAAGGGCCCCCTGGAGGGGGGCTGCGGGGCCTCTGTTATGCCACTGGTGGCAACGTGTTCTTTTAGAAATCAAAAACTTTTTTTTGTTGTTTTTGCTAGAGTTTGTTACAATGGTGAGGGCCTGGCAGCTCCCACAACAATAAAGTGTTTACAAAAGCCATGTCAACACAAGGCATGAATTGAGGAAACTAAAAGACTCTCAAAAAAAATGTCAGATCGGTTGGCTTTTTCAGTGCTTGTTTATTTTCATGCTTCCTATAATATCACTGAAAACGGTTACACTGATTTTCCATTAGGAATATTTTTGGGAAATACTAGCATGCATCAACACATTTTACTAAATAACACTTCAAAGAAATAGCACTTCAAATTTCATAGTAGCATACCTTTTTTTCCTAGTTGCTTTTTTTTTTTACATATTTTTTTTTTAAAGCTAAGAATCCGCACTCTTGCTTACAAGCTTCTTCAAACACTTGCATCTAATCAGAGAGCATTCTGAGAGCATTAATTATACTTAGCGTCATATTGTTTAACTTTTTAAACATATGTATACTTTTTTTTTTTTTTTTAACCTCTGTTGCTAATGCAGTGTGACCTTAAAACATTTATTTACAGCGCTCACCCTAATAATGAAGGTTTTCAATTAATAAACCATAAATACAAGTTCGAACAGCATTAACATATGGACACACATTACCTCAACTGCAGACAGTTCCCCTCTCTCTAAACTGCCAGCCAAAGGGTATGTGCTGCAGGGGGTTGGGCCTACTTGTCCCAAGGACAAAACAAACATGAAAACTTGTTGCCCTTGACCCCAAACAAGATTTCCGGGCGTCAGGCGATAGGAATTCTGCATCCCTGGATCACCATTATGCATTTGCTTTACTATTTCGATGCTCCAGGTTTGTAAATAAGATGTTGAAATACATCCGATGTGTGTCAACTGTCAAATGTCACATTAACTCTTGTGCTTTAGATAACATATATATCTAAATATGCACCAGCTCATGTATTATCACTGCATTTGTAGTAAAAATGACAATAAAATAGATAAAAAAGGAGTAGTAAAATAGAGTTGTAACCCGTTATGTTTATTAATGTCTTACGTTAAGAAAAGAGGTCTACATGGACCTATCAACGCGACAGATCAGCAAGCATATTAAAACTGACTTATAGTACAGAACTGGCATTCAAAATGAGTTTGTGCACTAGATAGAGGCTGTAGCAGAAACTTAAGGAGCACAATTGTGGAGCATATTTGTTTCCTACGTACTCTGAGGTCTTAAGTGAATACAGACCTCGGTACTCAGTCTAATAACTGTAAGACTGGAGGGGCAGCTGATCAGCATTACTGGAATCATAGCTTTACATTCTATTTTATCCTGGAGGAGGCTGCAGAGGATCTAACCTGTTGATGTAGAAACGATCCCAAATTAAATATGTCGCTAAACCTCAATTTAATAATTGGTTGCAACCAAAGGAGAAAGTAAAGGGAACTATAATTTAAAATGGAAACCATGCACACTGTGGCCAAAGCATCTTTCTTTGTTTATGACTATTTGCATATGTTTGGATGTGGGTAGTCTACTCCAGTTTAACTGCATTATAAGCTACATAGAATTCTAACTAACTATTTTATTTCCTGCTCAAAACCTCTAGAATTGTAGATGTAGGGGAGGCAAGAGAGGAACAAATATGCACTTTAATCTCCTTTGAACACACACTATTACACAAGGGAGATGAACTGTGGCCTTCTTTTTTCCTCTGCGCATGTCAAAGATAATTGTGGGGCAGAGCCGGCATTACCATTCCACCTTAACTTCAATACAATTAACTGTATCTTTATACATTTCAGCAGCAGTGATGACCACATATAAGAGAAGAGGGAGAATATATAAGGCTTATGTTTCACAAAGTTTGTGGAAATGATGAAACTGGTCCCGCCCAGATTAAGGTACAGGAAATTTTTAAATTTCCAACCAAATGATATTTAATTTAGCATTTGCATATTTCAAATGTATTTTTGTTTTATTTTACGATACAAAAGATTCTAACTTTGATGTGTTGTATCTTTTTGGTTTGTTTTTTTTACTTTAGAAGCTAAAATGTATATTCTCGCGGCATAAAGCAGAGCACAGTAAATAGTCCGGAATTACTTTTCCTTTCCAGAATCAGGAAATTGCTATTATGTATAACTTGATTTAAGTGGTGACATTATTTTAGTCCTACAACACAGAATATCAAGATTGCCTTTGCTGCCTCTTCAGCTAAACACAATAACTGAAACCAAAATTGCCAAATTCATCAAGACTGAAACATCAGATGTCCAAACATCCCTCCTACCACAGACATTTTTCCTAAGATCTCTGTCCAGTACACCGGCAAATTTAAAATAATCAGCCGAAGAGGGATACACAGGTAAGTGTGATACAGTAGTTCTGATCCCCCATCATATAACAACTGATGTAGAAATAAATAACTATATACACACACACACACACACTCGTGAGGCCAAGCGGGAGCACAGAGAACTAAAGTGCTTCTTTTCTAGCTGAAGCCACAAGCAGCATCTATAGGACTGCAGCACAGGGATGTGAAATCGGCACCCAGCTAATCCAATGCCACCATTCAGTCATTTGGAACAAAATGGTTCCTTAAACGTAGAAGTAGTTTTTGGATTCACATGCTGTGCATTATTCCGCCATCTAGTGGTCGGTCCGGAAAGATGTGTTCTTATGTTTGTTTCCACGCTTGAGGCATCCTCGACCACTATTTGGGGCTTAGTCTGTCCTCTGTGTGATGTCAGACTGCACCCCGGAAGCTCCTGTGTGTGCCCTCCAACTTCATATTTTTTTACTTCTTCCTTTTTCTTTTATTTGTTTTTTGTCTTCCCACCTGTTTGCTTCTAATCCATTTCTGGGGAGATGGGTAGGCCGCATGTGAATCCAGAAAACTCATCAAGCTGCAAAACTACTTGTACAGGTAAGAAACCATTTCGTTTTGCAGTATGAATCCTTTGCTGGATTCACATGCTGTGCATTTGATTATACAGTGGTATCCCCTTAGGATGAGTTGGCAAATAGGTGCCACAGTCCTAGGCTTCTGTCATACTAGTGCTTCCTTGTTCATTTGAATGTCCACACAGTAGTGTTTTGCAAAGGTGTGGGGCAAAGCCCATGTCTCTGCAGCGCAGATTTCCTCGATGCGTGCATTTGGCAGATACACCAGTGTGGCACTCTTCTTCCTGGCTGAATGCACTCTAGGTCAGGCAATTGGATGTTTCCCAGCTTTTGCGTAGCAAATTTGGATGGTGGCAACAATCCATCTGGCGATAGTTGCCTTGGATACTGGTGATCCCTTGTTTTCTTTGGCAAATGACATGAAAAGCTGCTTTCCCTTGCAAAATGCTTTGGTCTCCTGCAGGTAGTACATTAATGCCCTTCGAAAGTCCAAAGTGTGAAGGGCCCTTTCTGTATGTGTTTTTGGCTCCTGAAAGAAAGTTGGTAGAGTATGCTTTGATTAATGTGAAACTGTGTTACTACCTTTGGTAAGAATTGAGGATTAGTTCTAAGGACCACCTTGTCCTTGTTTATCTGTAAGTATGGCTCCTGTACTGTTAGTGGTTGCAATTCACTAACTATGTGTAGCGATGAGATTGCTATCAGAAAGGCTGTCTTTCGGGTGAGTGACTTTAGATCTGATTTGTGCATGGGTTTGAATGGTTCTGTTATCAGTTGCGTTCACACCGTGTTGCGGTACCAGAGCGGTGCTGGTGCTGATCATGGTGGTGCCTCTTTCTTTGATCCCTCTAGGAATTTCTTTAATACTGTTGATGTAAAGAGGCTCGATTCTGATATGCCCAAAATGTATGCCACTATTGCTGTAGGATGTTCCTTTATTGATGCGTAAGTCAGGACACGGTCTAATCGGTGGGTGAGGTATTTCAGTAATGTGTCCAGGTGTGTCCTTAAGTCCTTCTTGTTTGTGCACCAACTGATATATCCTTTCCATTTATGTGCGTAGCATTTCCATGTGATTGGTTTCCTTGCTTACCTCAGGATTTCCATTGTCCTTGGAGGGAGCTGTAGGTGGCCGAATTCAAAGTGTTCAGGAGCCAAAATGCTAGGTTGAGTGTGACTGGCTCTGGGTGATATACTTCTCCATGTTGGATTATCAGTAGATCCTTCACTGGTTTCAGTGTGATCATCTGTGCCCTGGACTTCTCCAGTAGACTGGAGTACCAGGTCTACCTTGGCCATTGCGGGGCTATGGGAATGATTTTGCTACTCAAGTGCCTTGCATCGCCAGCAAACTGTGGACTAAGGGAATTGGAGGAAAAGCATATGCAAATTTCCCTGACCAATTTATTGGCCGGGCACTCCCCTTTGACTGGGAGTTTGGAAACCTGGAGGCGAAGTATTGGCATTTTGCATTTGCTCCTGTGGCGAACAAGTCTATGTTTGGTGTGCGCCAGGTGTTGAAAATCTTTTGGATGACTTCATGCTTTATTTCCCAGCTGTTCACTTTTCTGCTTAGTTTTTCTGCTTCTGTGTTGAGTTCTCCTTGTAGGTGAATAATTTGGAAAGTTATCATGGCTGTATTGCCCAATGGTAAATGTCTTGCGCTAGCTTTGACACAGTGAGGGGGAAGGATTTTGTTCTCCCTTGGTTGTTAAGGTAGAACATAGTAACAATATTGTCCGTTTATAACAGGACTGTTCTGGTTGTCAAGTGTGTTTGGAAGGCTTTTAGGGCTAGGAAGACTGTTTTCAGTTCTAGGTAGCTGATGTGTTTCACTGCATCTGAGTTGTTCCATAGGCCCCGTATCTTTAGAGGGTCGGTGTGAGCTTCCCAGCAATTGTGTGATGAGTCTGTTGTTATGGTCACAGCTGAAGCTGGTGACTTGAAGCTTTCCCTATACTTATGTTGGTTGTGTTCCACTGTTGTATCTCCTTTTGTATTTTTTGTGGTAATAACCACTAGATCCTTCCAGCCCCCTGTGTCTTGTGACTATTTGCATATGTAATCCTGTATGAGGGCTCAGTGGTATGCATTATGCCATCATGCCCATGAGTGTCAGGACAGTTCTCACTGTCGGAGACTGAGCCCTCTGGTATACGTGAGTTTGTTTCTCAATGGCTTCTACCCTCTTTTGGACTATTTACACTCTTGCCCTCCTCTAGTCTAGTGTAGCTCCTACAAACACCTTTACCTTCTCTGGTCGAGGTGATGACTTCTTCAGCTTTATTGTGTACCTCAGGCGTAATGTGTGCATGACAGTTTGTACATCCCTCTTGCATTTGCTCCTTGATTGCGCCTTTATTAGCCTGTCGTCCAAGTATGGATGAACATGGATTCCTTGCCTTCTTAAGTGTGCTGCTACTGTAAAGAGGACCTTGGTAAAGACTTTTGGTGTGGTTTTTATGCAGAAGGGCAGCACTGTGAAATGGTAGTTTTCCTTGTCTAACATGAACTGGGGATATTTCTTGTGGCATTGTTTCACAGCAATATGTAGGTACGCATCCTTTAGGTCTAGGATAGCCATGTCATCTCCCTCCTGCAGGAGTGGAATACCCCCTGCAAGTTTGTCATCTTGAAGTGTTGTGTTCATATAAATTTGTTTATAAACCTAGGGTCCAAGATTGCCCTTAAGGCAGATCTTGTTTTGGGATTAGGAAACATGAGGAGTAGTTCCCCGTCCTCCTCACCGGTGTTGGTAGGAGTGCTAAGGCTCTCTCAAAGAGTAGCTCTTTCACCTCTGTTCAGAGTTGCTTTAGTAGTTCTCTTTTGGAAGACCTCACCTTTGGAGGTCTTTGTGGGGGCTGTTTGTTCAGGTCTATACAGTACTCAAAGCGGATGATATTTAGGATCCATTTGTCTGTGGAGATGTTTCTCCACTCCACTGGAGAAACCCCTTGATTCTGGCCCCCATGGGTGTTATGTGTTTGGAGTCCTTGACCTGGGAGTCAGTTGTTTGAATTCCAGCACCCCTGGGGTGGGGGGGGCGTGTCCCCTTTCTCTTGCCCTTCCTAGAAAGGGCTGCTTTGCTGGGTGCTGCCACTGTTAAGCCTGTGGCTGGGTGGCTTGGAGGGAAGACCCCTGTTGGTGGATTTGTTGCTGCCCTGCACTAAAAGGCGATCTGCGCGTGAATCTTCAGTTAAGGGTGCCCTTTTTATGGGTGCCCCAGAACTGTAGAGCCCCTATGGCTATTTCTGTCTTGATGTCCTTCTGTATTTGTTTCAGGGTGTCATCCACTGCCTGTCCGCACAGGGTGCCCCCTGTGAAGGGCATATTTACTATTGATGCCTGTACCTCTGGCTTGAAACCTGAGATCCTGAGCCAAGTGTCTCGCCTTAGAGTGGTACCTGTGCACATCTATATGCTGGCCGTATCTAGTGCATCTATTGCTGACTTTAGGCATGCATCTGCGATGCCCTTCCCTCCTGAATGATCGCTTTTCTTCTTCTATTCCTCTGGGAGATGTTGCATGAGGACTTTAATTTCCTGCCATTGCTGGTGTCCATAACGATTCATGAGGGCACTGAAGTTGGCTATTCTCCAGTGTGTGGCGGCGCCCCTCTCCATTTTTTTCTTCCCACCAGGTCCAGTCTCTTCCTTTCCTTTTCGGGTGGTGGACCCGTGAAGCGGGACGCTGTTTCTCTTCCTCACAATGGTTCTAACGATGGAGTCTGCGGGGACATTGGCGTTAATGTATTTGGGGTCCTATGTGAAATGTTTGAATTTTTTCTCCACTCTGGGCATGAGCTGGTTCCCTAAAGGCCTCCTTACCCTGATGCAGGATGCTGGGCAGCATGGGCAAGTAAAGGTTTTCCTTTTGGGGTGGCAATAGAGTCTCTGGGAGGAAGCATGACCCCTCCTCCCCTTATTCTTCCAGCTGTATCCCATAGGTATCTGTAGCCCTTTTAACCAAACCTTTGTACATGGCCAGGTCATATGGTGGAGATAGCCTAAATGTGTAATTGTCCATAACTTCTTTGGGTGAATGGTCGTCAAGATCCTGCCATTTGTCCTCAAAATGGCTGGGATTGTCAAAGCCCTGAGCATACTCATTGTCTGTTTCGAAGAACTGTTCCTGTCGTTTCTTATGTGGTTTCGGAGTCGCTGGTGCCTCCAGCACTGAATTGGCGCCCTCCACTGCCAGAGTTGTTGAGGTTTTTTTGCTAAGATGCAAAAAATGTTCAAAGAGTTCTTGAATTCATTTTGTCTCTGGATGAGAGTGCCCATTTCTGTTTCGAGCTTTCTATTTTTGTTTTTGAGCTCTTGTGCCAGTAGGTCTGCTTCATCCAACGTCAAAGCTTTCTTTTGGGGGTTGCGTGCTACGGTCTCTTCAATGCTCTTGCCTTCTCCCGCGCTCCCTTGCGTTCACAGGCTTGCGATCACAGGATTGCCCCCTCCCTCTTCAATCTCTGTAGGTCGTGGGTCCGCTTTCTTCCCTCGGTGACCCGGATGGTGTACGCAGGTGTTTTTCTGTAGTGTGCCCAGATGGGCACAAGGCTGTTTCCCAGCGTTTCCACTCGGTGGGGTGCAGCGTGATCTCCCTTCTCCTCTTGCTGGTATGGTCGTCTCCTTCGATGTAGTCTTCCAAGTTTCATTTTATTTTTTTACTTTTTAAAACATTTTTTAAAGATGTTTTCGGAGCTCCTCCTTCATGCTTCCAGACCCAATGGCGGAAAAAAGAATCTGAAGATGGAGGCCAAGCACAGGAACGTCCATGGGACCTTCAGACGTCACATAGAGGACAGGCTAAGCACAAATGGTCATTGACGACGCCCGAAAGAAGGTAAAAAAAACTAGAACACAACTTTCCAGACCCAACCACTAGATGGCGGAATAATGCACAGAATGTGAATCCAGAAAATTATTTATTCTGCAAAACTAGGCTAGACTTAACTTAGGCCAAAGTGAGCATCCTGTCCATGTCCTTCTTGAGGAAGAAGTTCAGGAGGTAAAAGTCTAGAGCAGGGTTGAAAGCCGCCGTCCTTCTTTGGCACCAGAATGTAGCTGGAGTAGCAGCCAGTCCGACCTCTGACGCCAGTATCCTCTCTATGGCTTCCTTCTCCAAGACAGCATGCACTTCTTGTTAGAGAATTGGCAAGCAACCGTCTAGAAGCCGCTATGGTGTAGGTGTCCTATCTGGAGGTGTGGAGAGAAAGGGCAGGGCTTATCAGTATTTGGGCTATGTCGGCCGGTGGAAGCCTAAATCACAAACTTCTCTGGTGTTGGGGACTACAGAAGGAAATATGGGTTCCCCGGTGCTGTTATGTGCCCTCAGGCTATTTATGTATTGGGGTTGCAAGATCCTGGCTTTGCCAAAGAGCGCAGGAGGGTGTCTGTGAGGATTTTGTTAGATGGGAGCAGTGGTTCCGAAGAGGTCTGCCCTGGTTGCAGTACTTCAGTGAGTATATTTGTTTTAACCTCCACTAAGGGAAGCTGGAGATAATGAACTTTTGCTGTTCTCCTGAACACTTTGGTGAAAGGAACAGATTTTGCCGTAGAGTTCAGGTGGAAGATTCAGTCCAGTGTTTCTGGAGAGGTATCAAGGCCACTGGCCTTCTGAAGGTCCAGAAATAGATTCTCATCATATAGTTCTGATTCATCATCACAATGGTCATAAGCTTGTGACTCAGGGTCTGAAAATCTGTAGCAAAGGAAGCTTATCAGAATTTTGTGGAAGTGGCTGAATTGTGTGCAATTCAAATCGATGTTGTGGCGGATTCACTTCAGATGCCGAAAGGGCTATGGGTTCACCCTTAGGCGCCTCTGCCGGCGTCGATGCACGGGGGACTGGCGCAGTATTGTGCACAACTGAATCAGCCAGCAGGTGTCGGCCTCAAAGTCAGGACTGACCCAAAGCAGGAGTCAAGAGGCAGAGGCAGAGTCAGAGAAGGATCAAACACTGGTCACCCAACCTAATGCCTCCTCAGATCCATGGAGCCCAAAGGCACCCCAGAGGGATCTGAAAGGGTAATGAAAATTCATAACATAGCCTCTTTGAAGGCCTGAACCTGCTGCAGTATCGCCGATGGATCAAGGAACTCTTGACTGGATGGAACTAATGTAGGAGTCGATTCTGAGATCCTGGGGTACCCTAACATCCATTCAACACCTCCTGACAAGAAAAGCGGGAAAAAGGGGAGCCATGCGTTGACTTCTTGTGTTTCTTGCTTTTTACTTTCCTGAAACTTGATGTGGGATAAAGATCTCCCTCTGGAACAGCCTCAAGAGCCAAGAACTCATCTGAGTCTTCAAAATCGATTTGGCCTTTCAAGCTTCCCTACTGTGCTTGGGGATGAAGAGATTGGCCTTGCAGACACAGACAGCCTTTCGTTCATCTGAGGTGAGACATCAACACCAGAGGTAGACCTCCTACAGGTCCATCATTGACATCTGTTTCTGACAATCATTACATGCTTTGAACCCCATTGTTTTAGAGGGGAAGAGATGTTCCTAGCACAGGGGTAAAATCTTTAGAGAAATGTTCTTAGTCAAGTGACAGATACAAGCTTCAGATCCACACCAAAAGGCGTGGAAAGAAAGGAACTGACTTCGACACAAGAAGGTTGCTTATGCAGTTATATTACTATCCCGAAATCACTTCTGGGAAGGATGCAACTGATGCAGAGCAAACAATGCTGCCTACCTACATGCAAGGGAATTGCTGAGAAAAATCTCTGGGTCCAGTCCTGCACCGTTGAGTATTCAATAAGGTGAGGAATCCGAAGTTAGAAGTATCCAGGTAAATAATTAATTTATGCTCTATGCTGACATCTGTCCCTGTAAAGGTGATATGACTAAAATTGGGGTTCTGTTCACTTAAAAATTTTGCTGAAAACTTGGATGGGAACAAAAAATACCGAAACCCCTACAAAAACAGTCTGAGAGGCACTGGAACTCACAATTGGAAATTTGAGTAATAAGCTAAATAAACTCGGAACTGTGCATAAATTGTCAGAAGGTAAACTAAAAAAGCTGTGTACAGAGAAAAGGGTCATAAAGGAAACCTTGCATCAGGCCATTTTTGCCCAGTTTTTCTGAAGGAATAAGGGAAAGATCCTACACACATTTTGCAAAGGAGCAAATTATATTCCGTAGCTGAAACATTTTGTTTTAAATTACATTAAATCTTGCCTGTGGACTGGGAGGTTTATAAAGACAAAATTGTATATAATTTACTCTACACTATATGCAATGTCTTTAATGTTTACATGGACAAATTGTCTAATGCAATTTACCACTAATACAAAGTAACATTCCCAGTAGAGACACCCAGTGTTTCAATCTCCAAAGGCTACTCTACATAGGACTCGCAGTGGCCTACGAGCTCACACCATGTACTGGTTATGCGCTGTTCCTAAAAGTGAGTCCAACACGTTGTCCAATTACATTCTCAGTGACTAACCAATATGGTGCAATCTTTCATCTCACAATCAATAGTTGCTTATCAGTAGTCCTCCCAATCTGGTGGGCTTACCAAAATGTAATACTAAACAAGCATTGGCAAAGCCAATAGATTGCATCTTTGTTTTTTCTTTTGCATTCTATCTTAGCAACTGGATTATAAATATTAGAAAAACGTTACAATGATGTTTATTCTAAAGTTGAAAAAACCGTTAATATTTGTTTATGCTTGATATAGGCTGAATTAATATCCCAGGGTTCGAAACTCGTTATTTAATATAGCATTGTATTAAAGTATGTGTAGTGGGTACATTGCCACTGCACCTGCTGCACCATTCAACTCATGACACTTTTAACTGCAAGGTGACTGCAATTGTGACTGCACGTTTAGTAGTAAAATATATCAATATTTGGGATTTAGAGAAGCTGTGACAACTTTTGGCCCTGGTGCCACTACACTTGCTGCACCATTCAAATCATGACCTTAATGCCGGAAAGATAACTGCACTTGTGACAGCATTTTTAGAAGTAAACTTTGGTAATAATTTGTGTTTAGTGGGGTTACTAGAGGTTTTGGGCACAGTGCCACTGCACCTGCTGCACCATTCAAATCATGACCCTAATGCCTGGAAGGTACCTGCACTTGTGACTGCCTGCTTAGTAGTAAAAGTTAGCAGTCATATGTGTTTATAGGGGTTCTGACACCCTGTGGCCACTGCAGCTGGTGCACCATTAAAACCATGACCCTAATGCCCACAAGATAATAGCAATATTTGGTGTTTAGAGGAGTTCTGACAATTTTTAGGCTGGTGCCACTGAACATGTTGCACCATTCAAATTATGACCGTAGTGCCTGCACAATAACTGCACTAGTGGCTGTCTGTTTAGTAGTAAAATATTGCAATATTTGGTGCTTGGAGGAGTGATGTTTGGCTTTAGTGCCACTGCACCTGCTGCACTATTCAAATCATGACCCTATTATCTGCAAGGTAACTGCACTTGTGACTGCCTATTTAGTAGTAAAATATAGCAATAGCTGGTGTTTAGGCGAGTTCTGAAAACTTTTGGCCAAGGTGCCATTGCATCTGCTGCACCTTTCAAATCACAACCCTAGTGCCTGCAAGATAACTGCACTTTAATAAGTCACTGAAAGAGTAACAGCACGAAATAAAACATCACTCAATTAAATAAATTACTTTTCTTTAAATGAGTGGCTAATAATTTAAGAAACAATCACACAAATAATTGTAATATTTACAACTGTTATTCATCAGAAACGTGAATCAGAAAGTGACCTGCTAGCCAAAAAACAGTAAGTAAATTAAAGCAACGTTGGAGTGACGTTTGAATTAACAAGCTTGAAGTTCACGTAAGTAAGGGGCGAAGAAGGCGAGGGTTTTAAGCCCCTTTAAAAGGTTATTTTTTTTAGTAACATTAGACTTCCCAAGTGCTGTGCAGGTGAAATCTAAAAAGGGGCCGCTTACTTTTTTTGGCTCAAAAACATACAACACTTAACGTAACCACCTCACTCACATATGCACATTAATGGGAACAGTGACCATGGAACTGTAGAAATTGTTTTACAGTGTGTAGAAATTCAGGCAAGAGCATGTCAGTTTCATCAGCACAATCAGTTTTATGATGCTCTTCTATTCTGATGCAAAAATTACAACTCAACTCAGCAAAAATATAGGCTATCACTTGATTCATGCTGCACAAATATAGAAGTAAAGATAATAGGAGTGTGATGTGTAGGTGCATTAATGTGATTATGGCTTTCAAAATCACTAATTCACATCTTTTATGGATTGGAGAAAAAAGAAAGGGGAGAGTGACATCCAATGGAATGAGGAGACAAGAATGAAAGGAACATAGTTCTATTATACTGGTTGCTTAAGTAGGACTTGCAACACTAATACCACTTCAAAATGCTATGAGGGGGCAGAAATTACAAAAAGTGTCCTTTAGGACAGTTGTTGTGGCTATAAAAGTTAGACTTGGACTCGAAAAAAGGCAAATAGTGATATATATTTCATAAGAGGTATCTTGAGAAATATCAAAACTTTAGTTCAAGTAGAAAGAGACTACCTATAAAAGTATTCAATTACTTCAGTGTCTGACTGTGTCCCGGTTTTAACTAAATGCCTTATGTGATCTATTTCTGTATATTCATCTCCCACGGAACAATTCAAACCTGGATAGATATTCAACAAATTTTAAAATGACACCAATTGACCTGGCTTATTGATCCAGAACGCACTGAACCTAAACATGACCCTATACCAACAATACACATCAGACATATCCCCGGACACCTCCACGGACAAATGGGCTCCGAGCCACGTAACTGGCTAAGTGTTTACCACCTCAATACCCACTCAATATCAGCGTTAGTAGTACCCTGTTTTAAATCAACAAAACTTACACTGCATGTGCCCTTATCACAAACACACAACACAGCTCAAACTTACATAGATTAACACACATGCCGAAAGGCTCTTACATAACCCACAGCTATACAAATATTTCTATGTAGTAAATTTGAGAATAAACATATCCTTATTCAGAAAGGATTAAATGGAAATTTTACCATAGTAAATGTATTTTGACGCCATTTTGGAAAATTCTCACAAAGAAAAAACAGAATAGGAGCATTTGGACTCTGAATGAAAATTTTTGAAGTACACTTTCTTTCTTTAAAGCCTTATAAAATACATTTCAGACGTTGGTTTTTGTAAACTCTACATATAAGAATACTTATCGGAACAAAAAAGTTCACCCATAGCCTGATAAAGGGATTAACATACACCCAATTGCTAAGATACAAATTTATTTAATAAGACAAACAACAAATTGAAAATACTCAAAGAGGTCATTACGACAACTGAGAGACAGAGAATATCAATAAAAAAACACAGAAAAGTGTATAACTTCTTACGTCACTACTAACGCTCCTCAATACACACAAAATATACCCTGCCAAAGCATTTAGTCTGCCTGACAGCCTTCTGGCCTTTGGGAAAGCTTGTTTCTTTTGTTCTGTAATGTTTTTGTTAAACTTTATTGTCCAGTGAGCTGATGGACCTCCAACCTTTTAAAAAATTGCTATAGTAAAAAATGGTCTTAAAAGTACATTTGTTATTGTAGTCTGTAGCACTACAGAGAACTACTGTCAGGAGGATGTGCTCTTGGTAAGAGAGCAGAACACCATCACTCACAATGAAGTTAGCAGGGGTGTGGAATTTTATCAAATATCTACTTGTCCATGAGACAGAATGCTTCAAAAAATCTACTTGTACTCTTGATGCAAAGCAGCTAGGTGACAAATTATGTCAGCGCTCTCTTTATATCAGAAGTATGATAATAGTCACTCCGAACATACCACAATTCATATTAGATCATGGTTAGGATTTTAATAATGCCCTGAATTTGGAACACTTCTACAAATCTACATACTGGGGTTAGAAATAGCTGTGGTTCCACAGCTGGAATGCCCTTTGAGTGGGTGCAAACCTCAAACTTACATAGTAAAGAGAGTTCATCAACTCTTCTATAATCTATTCCAATGATGGGAAAGATTGAAAATGTACTCTTGTGAAGGGCAGAAGAAAATGTTTTTTTCAGGGTTGGAAAACAGTTTTATGAGACGTGAAACGCTTAGCGGATTTTTTTCAAGAGTAAACATATATGTGAATATTAGTTCATGTGCATACTTCTCTAGACATATATTTTTCAGGCCCAATTCCATAAGTTCTGTGGAATTCAAGAAACATTTATATCTGCAAGAATCCATAGACATGTCCCAGTGATGCACTTTTGCGACTTTCTTAAAGAACTGGGCCCCTAATTAAGTCTGGCGTTAGCAAGACCTTTTTAATTTATTAAAATAATAGCTTTGTATGTACTTTCAACCAGTCCTCTCCATCCATTCTTGTGTGTATCATTAACATTAATTACGCCTACTGCGGCAGACTGCATGGGGGTTGGGATCAGCGTACTTCAGCCACTGGCTGTCTTCAGCATTTTGCTCTTTCACAAGAAGCACATCAACACACATAACTTAGTACCCTTCAAGTGCCAGAAACCCCTTTTTTACAGACCAAAATAATATTTTTGCTTTTAGCCATTTGTTTTTTTCCTTTAAATATTGGTGGGGCAGGGCAGCTCCCAGAGCAAAGATTTAAAAAAGAAAAACATATAAAACAAAATATACATTAACCCCTTCGATCCCAGGCCTTTTCCCCCTCAGGCACCAAGCCTTTTTTTGACTATTTGTTCGCGCTTCGGCCCTCATACCTTTTTGCCCACATAGGCTACCCACGCCAAATTTGCATACTTTTTTTTCCAACATTCTAGAGGTACCCAGACTTTGTGGGTTCCCCTGAAGGAGACCAACAAAAAATGGGGAAAAGGCTGCAGAAGAAGGCTTGTGGTTTTTCCCCTGAAAATGGCATCAACAAAGGGTTTGCACTGTTAAAATCACCAGCTACCCAACTTTCAGGAACAGGCAGACCTGAATCAGAAAACCCAATTTTTCAACACAATTTTGGCATTTTACTGGAACATACCCCATTTTTACTATTTTTTCTGATTTCATCCTCCTTCCAGTCAGTGACAGAAATGGTTGTGAAACCAATGCTAGGTCCCAGAATGCCAGACATTTCTGAAAAGTAGACAAAATTCTCCACTCAGCAGGGGGTAATTTGTGTAGATCCTACAAGGGTTTCCTACAGAAAATAACAACTGAAATAAAAAAATATTGAAATTGAGGTGAAAAAAAACGGCCATTTTTCTCAACGTTTTACTCTAACTTTTTCCTGCGATGTTAGATTTTTTAAAGCAATATACAGTTACGTCTGCTGGACTCTTCTGGTTGCGGGATATACAGGGCTTGTAGGTTCATCAAGAACCCTAGATACCAAGAGCCAATAAATGAGCTGCACCTTGCAATGGGTTATCATTTTTTACCGGGTATACAGCAATTAATTTGCTCAAATATAAAGAGTGAAAAATAGGCAGCAAGAAAACCTTTGTTTTTCCAAAATAGGCACAAGATAAGGTGTTGAGAAGCAGTGGTTATTTGCACATCTATGAATTCCGGGGTGCCCATACTAGCATGTGAATTACAGGGCATTTCTCAAATAGACATCTTTTTTGTTTTTACCCACTGTCTTACATTTGGAAGGAAAAAATGTAAAGAAAGACAAGGGGCAATAACACTTGTTTTGCTATGTTGTGTTCCCTCAAGTCTCCCGATACAAATGGTACCTTACTTGCGTGGGTAGGCCTAATGCTCATGAAAGGAAACGCAACATGGACACATCACATTTTTACATTGAAATCCGGCATGTTTTTTTGCTAAGTGCCTAGCTGTAGATTTTGGCTTCTAGCTCAGCCGGCACCTAGGGAAACCAACCAAACCTATGCATTTTTTTAAA
Source organism: Pleurodeles waltl (assembly GCF_031143425.1). Lineage (NCBI taxonomy): Eukaryota > Metazoa > Chordata > Amphibia > Caudata > Salamandridae > Pleurodeles > Pleurodeles waltl. Next base: position 604,638,267 of record NC_090446.1, read on the forward strand.
ATGGACACCTAGGGGAATTCAGGATAGGGTGACTTGTGGGGCTCTCACCAGGTTCTGTTACCCAGAATCCTTTGCAAATCTCAAAATCTGGCTATAAAAATGTTTCCCCACATTCTGGTGACCAAGAGTTATAGAATCTGAGAGGAGCCACAAATTTCCTTCCACCCAGCGTTCCCCCAAGTCTCCCTATAAAAATGGTACTTCACTTGTGTGGGTAGGCCTAGCGTCCGTGACAGGAAATGCCCCAAAACACAACGTGGATACATCACTTTTTCCCAAAGAAAACAGAGCTTTTTTTTGCAAAGTGCCTAGCTGTGGATTTTGGCCTCTAGCTCAGCCGGCACCAAGGGAAACTAACCAAAGCAGCGCATTTTTCAAAACTAGACATCTAGGGGAATCCAGGATGGGGTGACTTGTGAGGTTCTCCCCAGGTTCTGTTACCCAGAATCCTTTGCAAACCTCTATTTGGCCACAAAAAAAAAACCTTTTTCTCACATTGCACTGACAGAAAGTTCGGGAAAGTTCGGGAATCTGAGAGAAGAACGAGTTACTTACCTTCGGTAACGACTTTTCTGGTGGATACATTAGCTACCTGTGGATTCCTCACCTGATGAATACTCCCATGGCGCCAGCATTTGACGGAAATCTTCTTACTAGTCTCTGCACGTCGACGAGGACGTCACTCTAGCCCACGCGACGCCGTCTGACGTCATACAGGCAATAAGAAGTCCTCGCCGACGTGCCGATGACAGTACCAACATTTTTTACGTGCATGAGAATAATAATAATAACCCAATGCAATGAAAGAGCAAATCAACATCTCTTAATATTGTAAATCACACAACATTGCAATAAAATAGCTGTAGATTTAATATAACTTTTTTTTTTTTTTTTTAAACAAATAAATATATTTATACATACGAATCATGTATATACCCAATATATATATAGATTTATATATAAATATACACATATATACAAATATCATACATGCAAAATGTATTGCAACTTTGAAGACCAAAAGGAGCACACTCAAGGATTGCTTGGAGAGACCAAAAAGGCAACGGGGAGGCGGGTGGGACCGTGAGGAATCCACAGGTAGCTAATGTATCCACCAGAAAAGTCGTTACCAAAGGTAAGTAACTCGTTCTTCTGATGGATACAACTACCTGTGGATTCCTCACCTGATGAATAGAGTCCCAAAGCAGTACCACGCCCGGCGGTGGGTGCCTAAATGGTCAAACCAAGAAATCCTGCAGCACTGACCGTGCAAAATGACCGTCCCTTCTGACCTCAGAGTCCAAACAGTAATGTTTCACAAAAGTGTGAAGGGACGACCAAGTTGCGGCCTTGCAGATGTCAACCACAGGAACACCCCTGGCCAAGGCCGAAGAGGCCGACTTAGCTCTGGTGGAGTGAGCTCTAATGCCCTCAGGCGGATCCTTCTTTGCCAAAGAGTAACAGATTTTAATGCAAAGAACAACCCACCTGGAGAGTGTTCTCTTGTGGACTGCCTTTCCTCTCCTCTTGCCCACGTATCCGACAAACAGCTGATCCTCCAGCCTGATATCCTTCATTCTGTCGATATAGAAGCTCAACGCCCTTTTTGGGTCCAGGCGATGTAGTCTTTCTTCCTCCTTTGAAGGAAGAGGCGGAGGATAAAACGTGGACAAAGTGATTGTCTGAGCCAAATGGAAGGGTGAAACAACCTTCGGAAGGAAAGCAGCCTTGGTCCTCAACACCACCTTATCCCCATAAAACGTTATATAAGGGGGTTTAACCGATAAGGCCTGCAACTCACTCACTCTCCTTGCAGATGTTATAGCTACCAGGAATACTGTTTTAATAACCAAATATCTTAAGGGGCAAGAATGCATAGGCTCAAAAGGGGACCCCATAAGGAAAGTCAGGACCAAGGACAAATCCCATTGAGGCATAACGAATGGTTTTGGAGGATATTGATTCAGAAGACCTTTCAAGAATCTGAGAACAATAGGGGATTTAAATAACGATGGTTGGTCTGGAAGACAAATGAAGGCTGACAAGGCCGACAAATAACCCTTAATGGTAGCTACTGCACAACCTTTCTGCGCTAGAGACAGTGCAAAAGACAAAACATGTGACAGATGAGCATGTAAGGGATCAATCTGTCTCTCTCCACACCACATAACAAATTTAGACCACCTATTAGCGTAGATAGATTTAGTGGAGTGTCGCCTGGCCGCTAAGATAACATCCACTACATCAGGCGGGAGAGAGAAGGAACTCAGGTTGCCCCGTTCAATCTCCAAGCATGTAGGTGCAGACTCTGGAGGTTGGGGTGTAAAACCTGCCCCTGCGACTGCGAGAGGAGGTCTGCCCTGAGAGGGAGACGGAGCGGAGGGCACAGTGAGAGTTGGAGAAGGTCGGAGTACCATACCCTCCTTGGCCAATCCGGAGCTATTAAGATGACTTGGGCCCGGTCTTGGCGAATTTTCCTCAACACTCGAGGAATCAATGGTATGGGGGGAAACGCGTAAAGCAACTGGTCGCACCAGGTTATCTGAAACGCGTCCCCCAACGCTCCCTGCATCGGATACTGGAGGCTGCAGAATAACGGGCAATGCGCGTTCTCCCGAGTGGCAAACAGATCTATCCGAGGAAACCCCCACATCTGGAAGATTAAACAGACTTGATCTGGATGGAGACGCCACTCGTGGTCTGCCGAGAATTGGCGACTGAGACTGTCCGCACGTACATTCAAGACCCCGGCCAGATGATTTGCCACCAAGCAAATCTGATGGTCCTTTGCCCAGGACCATAGCCGAAGAGCTTCTCTGCAGAGAAGGTACGACCCTACTCCTCCCTGTTTGTTTATGTACCACATCGTGGTAGTATTGTCCGTCAGGACCTGTACCGACTGACCACGAAGGGATGGGAGGAAGGCCTTGAGAGCCAAACGTACAGCCCGTAACTCCAACAGATTGATATGAAACACCTGTTCCTCTGGAGACCAAAGCCCTTTGATCTCCAGATCCCCCAGATGAGCTCCCCATCCTAGGGTGGAGGCATCCGTTATTACCGTGGCCACTGGTGGCGACTGCGCGAACGGCTTCCCCTGTGAAAGATTGTTGCCCGCAATCCACCACTTCAATTCCACAGCAGCATCTCTGGAGATCTTGACAGTACCTTCTAAATCTCCCTTGTGTTGAGACCACTGCCTTCGGAGGCACCACTGAAGAGCCCTCATGTGCCAGCGAGCATGCGTGACCAACAGAATGCAGGAGGCGAACAGACCGAGCAGACGAAGGACCTTGAGGACTGGAACTACCGCTCCATTTCGAAACATTGGAACCAATTCCTGAATATCTTGAATCCGCTGAGGCGGAGGAAAGGCTCGACTCAATGTTGTATCCAGTACTGCCCCTATGAACAGGAGGCGCTGAGAGGGCTCCAGGTGAGATTTGGGCACGTTCACCGAAAAGCCCAGGTCGAACAACAACTGGGTTGTTGACTGCAGATGATGCGACACAAGCTCCGGGGACTTGGCTTTGATCAACCAGTCGTCCAAGTAAGGGAATACTGCTATCCCCTTCCTTCTGAGCTCCGCCGCAACCACTGACATCACCTTTGTGAAGACTCGAGGTGCTGAAGTAAGACCAAACGGGAGGACCGCAAACTGATAGTGCTGCGACCCTACCACAAACCGGAGATACTTCCTGTGCGACTTGAGTATCGGGACATGAAAGTAAGCATCCTGCAAGTCGACAGACACCATCCAATCTTCCTTGTTCAACGCCAAAAGCACCTGTGCTAGGGTCAGCATCTTGAACTTTTCCTGTTTGAGGAACCAATTCAAGATCCTCAGATCCAGGATTGGTCTCAACTGACCATCCTTTTTGGGAATCAGGAAGTATCTTGAGTAACAACCTCGACCCTTTTCCTGCTCTGGGACCAACTCTACCGCGCCCTTTGAAAGGAGGACTTGAACCTCCTGTTCTAGCAACAGGAGGTGTTCTTCTGAACAATAAGATGGGCGGGGCGGGATGAGGGGCGGGAACTCCCGAAAGGGAAGGGCGTAGCCTTTTCCCACAATGCCGAGAACCCAAGTGTCCGTTGTGATAGACTTCCACTTGTGGAGAAAACGCTGTAATCTTCCCCCTACAGGAGAGGAGTGAGTGGGAAACGGTGGAAGCCTAAGGCTGCTTCCCCTGCTGCACCCCTCCAGAGGACGAGGAAGAGGCAGAGTGCTGTTGAGAGGCTCCTCTGGTACGGACCCCACCCCTCCCCCTCCCTCTAAATGACCTATAGGGGAGGGAAGAGGCGGGTTGCTGGAACCTCCCCCGAAAGGAAGAGGAATAAGAGCCACGCCCAAATCCCCGAAACCTCCTGAAAATTCTAGAAGAGGCAGAGGAAGAAGGAGCTTGCAGTCCTAACGATTTGGCTGTGGCTCTGCTCTCCTTAAATCGTTCCAAGGCTGAATCTGCCTTGGCTCCAAACAGTCTGTCCCCATCAAACGGGAGGTCCAGCAGGGTCGACTGCACATCCGCAGAGAACCCTGAGTTTCGGAGCCAGGCCTGTCTTCTTGCCACCACAGCCGTGCCCATCGCCCTGGCCACCGAGTCGGTCGTGTCCAGCCCAGACTGGATAATCTGGGTCGCGGCAGCCTGGGCATCCGAGACCACATCCAAAAGACCCTGGGGAAGCTCCGTGAATGAAGACGAAATATCATCCATCAGCGCATGGATGTACCTCCCCAGAATGCACGTGGCGTTGGTGGCCTTCAACGCCAAACTGCATGACGAAAATATTTTCTTGGACTGCGCATCCAGTTTCTTGGAGTCTCTGTCTCCAGGCACCGTCGGGAAGGAACCAGGCGCTGACTTTGAGGAACAGGAGGCTTGCACCACCAAGCTCTCCGGCGTAGGGTGTCTAGAGAGAAAGCCAGGGTCAGATGGTGCAGCTCGATACCTCCTGGCCACAGCCCTATGAACGGCCGAGGAAGACACCGGCTTCTTCCACACCTCCAACACCGGATCCAGCAAAGCCTCATTAAATGGCAAGAGAGGCTCAGCTGCAGCAGAGGCCGGATGCAATACCTCTGTCAGCAAATTCTGCTTTGCCTCTGCCACCGGCAAAGGCAGGTCCAAAAAGCTCGCTGCCTTCCTCACCACAGCATGAAAGGAAGCCGCCTCCTCCGTATATTCCCCTGGAGATGAAAGGTCCCACTCAGGGGAAGTGTCCAGCCCACTGGCTGTATCCAGACCATGCAGTCCGTCTCCAGAGTCCTCAATCACTGACGCCTGACCAGGTGAAGTCGGTGACGCCGGAGAGGGCAACGGCGTCGATGGATGCGGCGTGACCGTGGGGCTGACCTCCCAAGTCCTCCGACGCCGAGCCGAAGGTGACCTCGAACGAGACTCCTTGCTGGAGTGACGTCGTGAGTCTCTACGGCGCCGGGAGTCTCGATGACGCCGGTGAGACCTTGGCGAAGAAGACTTTCCTTCTTCTTTGACTTTGCCATGAATAACTTGGCCTCGCGCTCTTTGAGGGCCTTCGGATTCATGTGTTGACATGAATCGCAAGTCGAGACGTCGTGGTCGGAGCTCAAACACCATAGACAGTCGGAGTGAGGATCTGTAACTGACATCTTGCCCCCACACTCTCGACAGGGCTTGAAACCCGACTTCCTCTGAGACATTGTTACCGCAGAGAAGACTACGCAGCAGACAATACACTGTAACCACGAAGGTAACAGTAACTCCCTCGAAGATAACCGTTTCGAATGCACGGAAAAAAGGGAACTGTCATCGGCACGTCGGCGAGGACTTCTTATTGCCTGTATGACGTCAGACGGCGTCGCGTGGGCTAGAGTGACGTCCTCGTCGACGTGCAGAGACTAGTAAGAAGATTTCCGTCAAATGCTGGCGCCATGGGAGTATTCATCAGGTGAGGAATCCACAGGTAGTTGTATCCATCAGAAGCCACACATTTCCTTCCACCTAGCGTTCCCCCAAGTCTCCTGATAAAAATGGCACCTCACTTGTGTGGGTAGGCCTAGTGCCCACGAAAGGAAATGCCCCAAAACACTATGTGGACACATCAAAATTATCAAGTACTAAACTACCCGTTTTTGCAGGGGCCTGCGTTTTTGGTCCTGGGCTCAGCAGCCATAAAGGGAAACCTACCAAACCCAAACATTTCTGAAAACTAGACACCCAAGGGAATCCAGGGAGGTGTGACTTGTGTGGATCCCCCAATGTTTTGTTAACCAGCATCCTCAGCAAACCTCAAATTTAGCTTTTAAAAAAAATATATATATTTTTTTTTAAATCACATTTCTCCCACATTTCTGTGGTCGAAACTGAGGGGGAACCAAAGCGGGTCCAAAAGGACAGTTTGGGAAAAAACATTTTTAGGCTGACAAGTGGGGCAGAATTTTTATCGGTATAGATAGGACAATGCTGGGTAGTAGGAATTTTGTGGATTCCTGCAGATTCCGGAAGGTTCCATCACAAAAATGCGGAAAAAAATTGTGATTTCCAGCAAAGTTGGAAGTTTGCAGGACATTGTGGATAAGAAAATGGTGCGGGGTGCATGTGAAGCACATCACCCTGGACTCCCCCAGATGTTTTGTTTTCAGGTGTGTCTTGGTCTTGTGGATTTTTCTACATTGCAGCATCCGAAAGTCCAAAATATGCAGCCGTCACCAATCCAAGTGGGCCAATTTTGAGACTTAGCCAAGCTCTCATGGCCCAAATGTAAAACCAAAACCCGAAATAATCAAATACCCTCTTGCTTGCCGTGGGAGAAGATGTTTTAGTGTGCGGGGGCGAACTGAAAGACTGTTACCCCCTTCCGTTGGGGTTGAGACATAACCATGCCCATACTGGTTGGTAGCCACCACCACACTATTTATTTTTTATCGTTTTTCTTAATTCCCTGGCATCTAGTAGACTTTCTGCCCCCTCTCCCTACCCCCCAGGGTGGATCAGGGTTAATTGCCCCATCTGCCCACTGGTGGGCAGAACAACTTTGGCCCCATTTATTTGGGGTGGGGGTATGGCCATACCCTCCACCCTCTTATTTTGAAAAAAAATCTTCCTTGGTCTTTGGTGGGCTTTCTGCCCCCCCACCCCCTTGGGGGCAGATAGGTCTTCCAAAAATAGGCCTATCTGTCCCCAAGGGGGGCAGATATGGCCAACAGTAATGTGCCCAATGGGGAGCATCCCAAACAAAACACACACACACACCATTCCCTGGTGCCCAAGCAGAAAAGGCCTAGTAAAAACATTTCCCCCCCCGGGGAGCGACCCTTGCCTAAGGGGTCCTCCCCCTTATCAATATAAATTAAAAAAAGAAAAAATTCCTGGTGCCTAATGGCTTCTGCCCCCCCCCCAAAGGGGCAGATCGGCCTAATTAATATAGACCGATCTGCCCCCGGGGAGCAGAAAAGGCATAATAAAAAAATTGCCCCCGGGGAGCGACCCTTATTTTTTTTTTTAAACCCTGGTGTCTAGTGGCTTCTGCCCCCCGCAACCCCAGGGGTAGATCGGCCTAATTAATATAGGCAGATCTGCCCCGGGGGGTAGAAAAGGCCTAATAAAAACACTGCCCCCGGGGAGCGACCCTTGCCTAAGGGGTCGCTCCGCTTATGAATATGGAAAAAACAAAAAAACATCCCTAGTGCCCAATGGTTTCTGCCTCCCCTAGGGCAGATCAGCCTAATTAATATAGGCCGATCTGCCCCCAGGGGGCCAGAAATTGCCCCCTTGGGGAGTGACCCTTGCCCAAGGGGCCGCTCCCCTTCTTTGTTTACCTAAAGTAAACAAAGTCCCCGGTGTGTAGTGGGCATTCCTGCAGCACGTTTGCTATGCAATCGTGCAGCAACAATGCACAGAGAGACATGAAAAGGGAAGGAAAAGCCTTTCCTTCCCTTTTCATGCCTCTCTGCCTCCCCTGCCCCCAGTACTGAGGAGAAACTAATCTGTTTCTCCTCGGGTTGCGCTGGAAGCACTGCTTCCAGCGTGGCCGGAGTTGACCTCTGATGAGGTCAGCGCAAGTTGGCCCGCTGACGTCATCACACGCCACTGGGGTAGGGGTGGGGGGGGGGCAAACGATTCCCCTTCCAGCCCTGGCCTGGGGGGGTGGAGAGAGGCCCTCAGGGGGGGGAGCGCCAGTGCTTTCCTCGAGGGCCTATACCAGGACATAATGGTTATGTCCGTGGCACCTCAGCGCCGCACCACCAGACATAACCATTACTTCCATGGCGGAGAAGGGGTTAAGAAAGTCAAAAGGCTGGCAATCTATGCTAGGCCTGTTGACTTTGCTGATGCTTGTTTATTTGCATGTTCCCTATAATCTTACTGGAAATATTACATTCATCAAAACAGGTTTTACTAAATGATGCTTCAAAGAAATGGTTCCTTCAATTGCACAATAGCTTAGCAAAATGTTTTTCCCCCACAATAATATTTCTATTGTGTACATTTTATTTTGAAAAAACACAAACGCCAATCTTGCTTTCAAGATTCTGCCTCTATTTGCATCTGATCAAGTAGCATTCTGACAGCATTATAAGTACCATTAAATTGTAAAATGTGTGAATACATTTTTATTTTTTCTGAAACCACTGTCAGTAATGGACACCAGGCTCACTGCATTTCCTTTGTATTAGTGAACCATATATAAAAGACTGAGACACACATACACACAAAAGAAATCTTCGTTTCAGGCAATGCTTTTTTACAGATCCATAATGTGGTACTGTAAACTGACACACAAAGGGTTTGTGCTGCAGGGGGTTGGGCCTACTTTTTCCAATGGACAGAATAAACATGAGAACTGGTTGTCCTTGACCTCAAGCATCATGTTCTGGGTGTCCGGCTATAAAAATTACCAATCCCGGATTTAGCCAAAGGCTTAAGTGGGCTGGTCCAGGCCTCATTATGTATGCTGTAGTAGGCAGAGAAAACTGATTGACACAGCAACAGACCAATGAATGAAAAAGGATGTCTGAACCCCCCCCCAGAAGTAACTATGATTTAACATAGCACAATTTATAGTTCTTGGCTAACTACAGACCTAAACAAAACGTACCATACACATACAGGCATTAAGATAATCAAAAGCTTTTTTACATGCAATAAACATTTTATGGTGTGTTTTTCTTAGTGTCCAAATGCACTGTATAAATTTGGCCAAAACGACAAGAACAGTGAATATACTGAAGTTGAAACATAAATCTGAAGTACAAACAAACAACAACTGTTTCATCTGGAAAGGCGCAAGTGCAATGTGCCACCTACCAACACATCCAACATTTCAATTAGTAGATCAAGTAAAAATTATTATCAAGAGGAGGAGATTGTAAGTAAATTCTGAACCAAAACAAGAACATACTGAATGAAGACCTTACCACCAATAGGCTTATATGTGTGAGAAAAATCAGCTGTGTTTTAACACATTCTTAATTGTATTTGAAGACCTTCAAGATGCCATAAAAACATTATCAATCAGCATTTTGGTTCCGTAAGGAAACAGCAAGTCTAATATACTTCCGGAACTGTGGAGGAATCAGTGCTTAAGGATCCGTTCCCACATGCTAGGTGCAATGGTGGATGATTTAGCAACACACAGGTAATTTATATGCAAGACATTGGAGACAAGCATCCTTACTCGAGTAATAAAACTGGTTGAAATCAACAGTTGTTAATTTGACTCGGACTATGACTGAGGAAAACGCTCTTTCAGGTATGATAGTAAAAATATTAACATATTTATCTAGTTGCCAAGGGATTTGTTTTCAGTTTCTGAACTTCAACCGTAACATTATCTATTAAATAACCTGGGTACACTGCACTGAAAAAGGTGTTTACAAGCTCCAAGTGCGTCAAAGGCAGGTCCACTTGCAGACATTGATTTATTGTAGTGTGCGAATTTAATTTGCACAATAACTGTTAAATTTGAGAAAATTAACTAAATAAACGTTATACTTAACCTGGAGTTTTGAATACCTTAAGTAGAGCTTCTCTTACATTGCTCCTGGCACTTGGAAGAAGGCACACACACACACCTGCTGAACGCAGAATAACCGTGTACGGATGGTGTGCAAATACACATACCTGAACAGTGTGATCTCAGACTACAGCATTTTGCAGTCCAAGTTACATTCACAGCATTATCCATCTCATCACCAATCTACGTATGACACGTCCACATATTAGCTCAGATATGCCACCGACATGCGTTCACAGCTCTGTGTCAATGACACATATTTGGAGAAGATACTGGGAAATATAACAGCTAAATGAAGGTGTGCAATGGGCGACCTCATACCAAAAAAGAAAACAGACAGAAATTGGGCACACAGCCATAAACACAGTACTCCACAAAGATCCGGAAAATTATCTAACAGGCAATTATTATCCAATGTAACCAGCAACTAAACAATATATTTGCTGATTCAAACCTTGGTGACCACTAACTATTCAGTGTGACTCGCCTCTAAAAATTATGAAACGCTATCAAACAAAAAACGTCAACATTACATTTTGACACCAATCAAAAGAACACACCCAACATAAAATCCAATTTCCAATAGAGCATCCAGTTTCAAATAGTGATGAGGGCAATACAAATAGTGGTAAAAGCATGCAAATACATATAACAAATATGGAGGCTTGGTAACAAACAGACACAGGCCAACTTCCTCTATCCTCCAACAATACCCAAGATCAAAATATCAGCACACACCATTCCCTTGTTCCACCTCCCTTAGCAAAAGCAGATAGACTGTGTCCACTGCAGAGGATGCAACCAATAATGACAAGGGAGTAATTACACTTACCTCTTAAAGTGGAGAACACAGTTTCTGGGAGCAATGACCATTACAGTTCAATATGAAAATGTTCCCAATTACACTGTAGTACAGGCTCACCACCCCCATTAAGAAGTCTCAAAGAGTCTCTGGTCACACCCTGTCTTGCCCAGATGCCATCAGTGTATACACACAAGCATTGGGGTTCAAGGGAATGTACCCCATGATCTACTGAACTGCATGCCCTGCACCCACTTTTGCACAGTCAACACCCTCTTTATCTTTTACACTGTGTTATGTAGTACTGCAATCACTAAAAAACAAAGTGTTTTCACTGATATTCAAAAAGTTACAGGAGGCACAAAGGTGGCAAGCCAGATTACATAAATCTTCCTCACATCAGGTCATCATCCAAAACCTACTTCTATCACCGAGTTCTGCAGCCGTTTTCCTGCTCTCCCACCGTGTATATTAATGAGGCTTCCTAAGTGCTGCCTTTCCAAGGAAGAGGGATCTTAAGCTGTGCCTAACAACTGCTGTTAGTAACTCTAATTTACATTGAAGTATGGCTTACTGTTCTCAAAATTTCAAGAGGCTTCTTCACCATTTTCAAAAAGCATGTGCCGGATTTCCTAACATACAGGATTAAAGATGCAACAGTTAACACAGTAGTCCTACTTTCAGGCCCCTTCATGGTTCCTGCCAGACGTGACACTCGCTTTTGGGAAAGTACTGGGATACAATAGCCCAAATGTGACAAAGCATGTGTTGCTTGGCCGAGTCTGTTCACACTGCACTGCAGGACACAGCTTTGCATCTTTTCCATCACCTTCACCTCTACAGCAAAGTGATTGTTGGTCATTTTAAACCATTAAATCCAGACTGTCTTATCTGCATGCCACCAATGATTCTCAATAGTTGATACTCTACTTTCTACTGAGCCATTACAGTGACGACTTTTCTGTATTTACTGTGTATGGATCAGGGGATGCAATGGTATGCATGGAATTGTTAGCTCAAGCGTCAAAGCCAAGACTCTCGGTGCCCACTCCAGAACCACAAGAATAATGTGGGCCCGGTCGCTCCTGATCTTCTTGAGAACTCTGGGCAGGAGTACCATGGGCAGAAAGCTGTACAGGAGGCCTGAACTCCACTTAAGAAGAAAAGCGTCTCCAAGCGATGGTCGCCCTGGAAAATCCATCGTGCAATACTGCTGACATTGAGTGTTCTCTTCGGAGACAAACGAACCTGACCAAGGCTCTCCCCACTGCCTAAGGACTGCCACCTCAGAATGGAGACACCTCTCGTGATCAGCTAGGCATGGGCGGTTGAGTTCGTCCGCCCTGTCATTCAGAGAGCCTGCCAGGTGCTGAGCCACCAGGGTTATGCCCTGCTTTTCCAGTAATGTCCAGAAACGCAGGGCATCTTGACAAATGGTCCACAACCCCACCCCACCCTGCTTGTTGCAGTACCACATGGTGGTAGTGCTGCTCGTGAACACCTACACTATCTTCCCTTTGACGGAGGGAAGTAATGCTTTTAATGACAGCCAGATCGCACGGAACCCTAGCAATTTGATGTGGAGTCCAGATTCCGCCAGAGACCAGGGTCCTCTGATCTTCACTTCTCCCAGATGCCCACCCCTCCACCCCACCCCAGGAGTGACTCATATTGATTCTTCTTTTAAAACTCTGTTCAATATAACTATAAACTTGGACCCAGAGCAAGTGTTGACACTCTTGAAGAAATTCATTAAGGATACCTTCCTGCAATACAGGTTGGATGGCAGGAAAACTACAGAAATGAAAATCTACTGTTGGTATATATGTCCTTTTACCTGGGGGCAAGTAGAGAAGGATACCTATCAGGCGTTACTAATATGCAGCATCGGTTTGTCCTGACAAGACACAGATTGGGAATAGTGTGCCACTTAGTAACATTTCCAAGGAGGAGGTCCTGTCCCCATGAGATGGACAGCTGCCACTGTGATGGGGTTAGTAAACCGAGCACTCTGCAGTTTATGTTGATCTGTAAATTTTATTGTGCACCTTAGGATTGTTTACCTTAATCCCCTATTTATATAATGTAATAATAAAAGAACATATCTGGTGGCACTGGAATTTCTATTAAATTTAAATAATCCCCATGCGTGCTATAAGATGGCACATTATATTTTAAATGCCATTCATATGTTAGGGAAAGCTTCAGTTTTTAGCTTTAGCAAAATCTTGATATGAGTAATTGATTGTGCTGTTTTGTTCACTCTAATTGTTTTTAATTTGTTATGATAAATGCCATTATGAACTTGGCTGGGTATGTGTTGAATGTGTATCTATTTATTTACTTGTAGTTTTATGGCTATTCTGTATCTGCATTATTTGGGTCTGTATTGAGTGTTATCTATTTATTTTCTGTACTTTTACGGCTATTTTGTATCTGCCGACTAAAGTTTTCTAAACTGAACTGACTCATCTGTCAACACTGTCAGCTCTGGGTAGGGAAGGGAGAGGAGTCTGCCTTCAACCCAAACAAGATCTGCGAGCCATCACTGCAGGTCTTTTGAAGTTCCTTTCGAGATCTGGACCATGTCGGAGATTCCCCCGATGCTGCGCCCACTGGAACTTCAGGTCCCACTGTATAGCTGCATATGCCATCTGGCATGATTCACTAACAGGAAGCAGGAGGCAATGAGGCCCATCAGCTTCATTCTCACCTAAATCCATCACAGTGTCTGAAACATTTTTTTCATAACCTGAATTTCCTGGAATCGCTGCTAGGGAGGATAATCCTGAAACTATACTGTGTTCAGAACTGCTCCAATGAAAGGGAGCGTCAGAGGAGTAGATGTGACTTTGGCACATTGATAGTGAACCCCAGCAAATGCAAGCGGTCCCCTGTAGTCTGAAAGTGGGAGAAGACAGCCTGGGGCGAGCCCACCTTCAGCAGTCAGTCGTCAAGGTAAGGGTGGACTGATACACCTAATCTCCGCAGATGAGCTGCAACCACCACTATCTCCTTGGTGAACACCCAAGTGGCACTGGTAAGACCAAAGGGGAGCACCACGAACTGAAAGTGCTTGTTGCCTACCTTGAACTGCAGGTGACACCTGCATGTCCAACACTACTAGCCAGCCTCCTCGGTCTAGGGCAGATAAGACCTAAGCTAAAGTGAGCATCTTGAATTTCTCCTTTTTGAGGAAGAGATTGACGGTTCAGAGGTCTAGAAGGGGGTGAAACCCCTTTTTCTATTTTGGGAATCAGAAAGTAGAGGGAACAACAACAGCCTACTTCTGATATTGGGATGCTCTCTATAGCTCCCTTGCCCAAGAGAGGAGTAAAATCCTCTTGGAGCAGCAAATATAAATTATGCTCCGTCAGTAGCCCCTTCGAATGATCTGCAAGACCCATTTGTCCGATGCAATGGGCCGCCAAGGGAGGAGGAGATGTTGGATTCTCCCGCCAACTGGGCACCCATGATCTTGCAGAACCAAAATAGGAGGGCTTGGAAGCTGCAGCTGCCGGAGGGTTTATGGTGGACAATTTCTGCCTAACTGACCCATGAGGCTGGAATGCACGACCTCCTCACACAGCTTGGCGAGCTTGCGCAGTGTGGTGGCTGGCATATGGATGATGCTGTGGCATGCACCTTCCATAGCCACAAAAGGGGAAAAAGGCAGGCTGGGGATGAAGGGTCACTGAGCGGCCCAAGGACTTTGCCGTATCCTGAGAATCCTTAAAGCGCTTCAGCACTGAGTCTGCCTTTTCTCCGAAGAGAGGAGTCCTATCAAAGGGCATGTCCAGGATATTGGCCTGGACATCCCCCGAAAGCCAAATGTTCTCAGCCGGGACTGGTGCCTCAGGGCTGCTGTTGATGAAACCGCTCTACTAAGTCAGCCATGCTTACTCCATACCTAATGGTGAACATTGCTGTATCCCTCCCATCTTTCACTACTTGGGAGAGCGTGGCCTGTGCGTCCTCTTGGACCTGTGGCAGCACTTGTGCAACTGTATCCCACAGTGTGTGGGGAATAATGGCCCAAAAGGCTTGCAGTATTCACAGACCGCATTGCTAGACTGGCGGAAGAAAACATCTTCTTTCCAAAGGTCTTTTGGATTCCCTGTCCAAGGAGTGGCAGGGAATGCACCATGAAAAGTTGAGGCCCGGACCACGAGGCTCTCAGTAGTGGGGTGTTGGCAGAAGAAACTTGGGTCACCTGGGGTGGGTGATGACAGTGGGCAAATGTTCTGTTCAGAGGAGCCCTTGTGCTGAGCTTGGACCAGGTTCTCAGCAGGACATCAGTCAGTGCTTTGTTGAAGGGGAGTAGGGGTTTTGAAGAGTAAGTTCCAGGTTGAAGCACTTCCGTTAAGTGGTTAGTTTTGACCACCATCAATGGAAGTTCGAGGTTGAGGACCCCTGCTACCTTCTTCACCACCCTAGCATATGATGCTCCCTCCTCAGTAGCAGGGGGGGAGCAAACCAGTATCTGGAGATGTGTCCAGTCCACTGCTGTCTCCAAGTTCCTCATACCAGTCAAAAGATGTACCTAACTAGTATTCTAAAAGGTCCAGTGACCACCTCCCATTCTTCTCCGAAGCCTAGCTGCTCTTAAAAATGCTTAGGGAAGGACCAATGGGCCCTGACGGGCCAGAGTCACGTTGAGTGGCGCCCTCCAACGCGGAGTCATCAGGGAAGAGAATGGGGCTGGCGATGCTTAAAGCAATAGAGTCAGAACCGAAAAAGGTTGCGTTGGCAAAACCGGCACAGGTCTGGATCCACGAGACCCCATCCAAGGCCAGAGCAGACTGCGTGCAACACAATGTAGCCTTGTCTGACTCCAAGGGCCCAAAGGCTTTCCAGACGGGTCAGCCCAGTCAAAGACAACGCACATGGCCTTGTAAAAACTTCTTGGGTGAGCGGGAGTCACTCTGGCTCCCGGAAATGAGAAGAGACGCGAAGTCTGACAGGACAACAGCTCAGCAGAACCGCCCCTGGAACGCCAATGTTCTAAACTTGCCTCATCTGCCGATGGAAAGTCCAAGACCGCTTCAACTTCTTTTGTTTCTTGGGCCTCTTACCCCAATGTCCTGAGGACTACGAGTGAGAGGAAGAGGGCTTGAGGCTCTTGGAGTGATCCTGAGATACCTTCTCAACCGGGACAGAGACCTCCTATAAGTCATGCAAAATGGCATTGACTACCAGGCCACAAGCAGCGTTAGGGACCACTCCCTCATGCCATTTGGTGCCATGGCCCGCAGTCCAAGGACCACTTCGAGCTGTGGTTGCGCTCAAGACACCATAGGCACACATGCTGCAGGTCTGTTACTGATATGCCACGCTAACAGACGTCACACAGCTTAAACCTTACCCTACAAGATGACATCCTCGACACACTTCGAAAACAGTCGACTAAAATGTCGAAAAATCCTGTAAAAAACCGACAGAGGGATGAGCTCTTTCTCCAGATCAGCACTAACTGGCACGGAAAGAAAAAAACTTGCATCCGTGTGGTGCCTAGATAGGTGACTACAATGTTACTTCCGGTGCAAATGCTGCACGGAACCAAACAAAGCCACACAATGGCACACAGGGATACTGCCCATGCAAAAATCTTTCGGATTCAGTCTGACGCATGGGAAATTCAAAATGTAAGGAATCTGTAGCTAGAAGCCTCTCTCAGAGGTCTTTCTTCAAAGCTCTCACTAGAGAAGGTCTTACCCAAACTCACAATTGGTAATGTCTCACACACAGAAGGTATCTTCCCAAAAGCAATCAAGACAGGCCAGATAATCCTATTCCTAAAAAACCTACCCCAAACCCTGAAATCCTCACCACCTTCCAGCATATACCTCCCTTACCCTTCACCAGCAAGACAAAAAATGTCTACATTAAACTCCAAAATCACATTACTGCTAATCACCTTCAGCAGAGTTTCCAATCTGGCTTTAGATCATGCTGCAGCAGGGAGACCGCTACTTTACACATTGTGCATATTGCCCCAATAGCCAGAGATGAAGAGGAGCCCAGACTCTTAATATAGCCTTCAACAGTCAACCATCACATCCTCATCCACACCACTAAACCAAAAATGAGATTCAATGGCAATGTCTTTCACTGCTATTCTTCCACCCATCACCAGTTTCACATATGGGCACGTTCAGAACTCAAAAGATCCCCATCAACTGCAAAGATTCCCAGGGTGCAATCCTGTCCCATTATCTTGAACATCTGGCGATTTACTCACAGGTAACAGCATCAAAATTCACCAGTATGCCAATGATACACAACTCTGCTTGAAAATCTTTTCTGCTCCAGACATCCAAGTCATCAAAGATGCCTCTTCCTCATACAAACTTGATGTACATTCCCTACCTGAAGTTCAACTCCATCACAACAGTATTTCTCTTATTTGCCAATAGCAATAAGCAAGAAGTAGTATCAGTATCAAAACCATTATTTTCGGCTCGAAGGCCATAAAAGGTAACATAAAAAAATAATACAACAAAGTAAAACAATTAACAGAATCCCCAACTTATGAGTCTAAAATAAATAAACAAATTGTTAAAAATGAAATATACATGACATCCATTCATAATAACACCAAACTCAGTCTAAAAACAAATAACATTTAGATGGAAAACTAAATATTATACAATCTTTTGTCATAGACGCAACATCAGCAAAACAAAATTAGTTGAGTGAAACTTGAGGAGCACAAAACTTGGCCCTGTGTCACCACGTGACGGACAAAAAATAAGTGAGAGTGAAAACCACTTGCCTGCTTAAGTCAGTTTTTAGCATCCTGAGGGCCACTTTGTGTTCTCTAATTTCCTACTTCCAACAGAGCGGGAATATCCAGCGACATCTGTAGGGTTCGTAAAATGGACAAAAGAACATGACATGTTCAACAGACTATGGGGTCACTACACGCCGGGCACTGTCCATCAATATTCATCAAACTGTTTACCCATCTTACAGTAAACGACTCCAGGGGAAGCGTTCCATAATGAAAAAGCAGATAAAGGCGCCGGGTCTGCGGGGCTCAATTTCGTACATAAACTCATACCTATGGAGGGTGTCCTTACCTAACAGAAAAGCATCTGTCAATTCACTACGGCTGACCCGAGACTGCATGAGGGTATCTTTATGCTGCCAGTAAATCAATTAAACACCTGCTTCAGTTAGTAGTGTAGCCTCTACCAGGTTGTTCCACAGATTGGCCAGCTCTATTTGACTTAGCTTTGCTTCGACAGACAATCCAAGAAATATTACATGAGCCTAAAAGGCTAAGGATTTCTTGCAGACCTTCTCAATAAGCAATGAGCTCAGGCGTAACCCAGATCTTTCTCCAATATAAAATCGGACAAAGCCCCACTTTATCCGATATGGGTCTCACACCTAGGTCCAGCCTAAGGGGCAACGAGGGTGTGCTGATAAGAACATACACCAATGAGCGCCTACAGCGATTCTCCAATATATCAAGAGCGGGCCCCTGAAGGTAGCCCCATAACTCAGTTCCATAGATGGCAGCCACAAGGCCTGACAATGTACTTGCAGTAGCAGATAAACAGGACGAAAGGAGGAATTGTAGGTCATCATAATTATACCTCCCACCGCTTGCTCAAGTGTTATAGCCTACGTTGGGTAATGAGGACCTGCCACCCTAGGCGCTCAGAAAGGGTAATGCCCAAATAGGTAAAGGTGCAACCTCTTTCAAGCGGGCTCACTGCAAGTTTTGGACAGGCCCTGGCGTGTGGCCTAAGTTGAATATGTGGAAATTGTCACTTACCCAGTGTACATCTGTTTGTGGCATGTAGTGCTGCAGATTCACATGCTATGCATTATTCCACCATCTAGTGTTGGGCTCGGAGTGTTACAAGTTGTTTTTCTTTGAAGAATTGTTTTCAGAGTCACGGGATCGAGTGACTCCTCCTCTTGGTCATATTGCGCATGGGCATCGACTCGTTGTTAGATTGTTTTCCCGCAATAGGGTGTACGAAGGAGTGAGAGAGTGTAAGAATATAAATGTTCTATAAAAATAGTAAGTAAAAGTAGATGTCCATGCAAATGTATATACATATGTACAAATAAGAAAACTGCAACGACTACAGGCTTCCGGGGAGGGAGGGTGCATGTGAATCTGCAGCACTACATGCCACAAACAGATGTACACTGGTTAAGTGATATTTTCCGTTCAATGGCATGTGTAGCTGCAGATACACATGCTATGCATAGACTACAAAGCAGTTACTCTCCCCAAAATTGCGGTGGCTAGCCTGTAGGAGTTGAAGTTGTTTGAACTTAATGTTCTTAAGACAGCTTGATCAACATTGGCCTTGATGCTTTGAACATATATCTACACAATAATGTTTTGTAAATGTATGAGGAGTAGACCATGTGGCAGCTTTACATATGTCTAACATTGGTATGTTTCCTAAGAATGCCATAGATGTGCCTTTCTTTCTAGTGGAATGTGCTCTAGATGTGATCAAAAGTTGTCTTTTTGCCTTAATGTGACATGTTTGTATGCATTTAACAATCCATCTTGCTAATCCTTGTCTAGAGATAGGACTACCTTTATGTGGTTGTTGAAAGGCAACAAAAAGTTGTTTTGTTTTTCTAAATTCTTTGGTTCTATTTACATAGCACACTAGAGCGCTTTTGAGGTCAAGAGTATGAAGGGCTCTTTCTGCAACTGAGTCTGACTGTGGAAAGAAGACTGCCAATTCCACTGTTTGGTTTATGTGAAAAGGTGATACCACTTTTGGCAGAAATTTGGGATTTGTTCTAAGTACAACTTTATGTTTGTGTACTTGGGAAAAAAGGTTCTTCAAGAGTGAATGCTTGTATTTCAGTAACGCTTCGCAATGAAGTAATGGCTACTAGGAAGGCGACCTTCCATGTTAAAAATTGTATCTCACAAGAATGCATGGGTTCAAAAGGTGGGCCATGAGTCTGTTGAGTACGATATTTAGATTCCAAGTAGGAACAGGTGGTGTGCTAGGGGGAATATTACATTTTAATCCTTCCATGAAGGCTTTTGTAACTGGAACTCTGAAGAGAGAGGTGTGTTGAATAGTCTGCAGGCATGCTGATATTGCAGTAAGATGGATTTTAATGGATGAGAAAGCTAGATTTGATTTCTGCAAATGAAGTAGGTAGCATATAACATCTTGAATTGATGCTGTAAGTGGATCAGGATTTTTAGATTGACAGTAGTAAACAAATCTTTTCCATTTGTTAGCATATCATTGCCTAGTTGTAGGCTTACATGCCTGCTTGAGCACTCCCATGCATTCTAATGTAAGTTTTAAGTATCCAAGATCTATGACTTCAGGAGCCAAATCGCTAAGTTGAGAGCACTGGGGTTTGGATGCCTGAATTGTCCTTTGTTTTGTGTTAACAAATCCAGTCTCTTTGGAAGTTTGGAGTGAGGTACTACTGACAGCTCTAGGAGTGTGGTGTACCAATGTTGTCGTGCCCACGTTGGGGTTATGAGTATCATAGTGGGAGAGGTCTGGTGTAGTTTGTAGACCAGAAAGGGAAGTAGTGGGAGAGTGGAGTGGAGGGGGGGGGTAGGGGGTTATTGTGGTCTGAGGCACAGGGTCCTGAAATTAACGCCCCTTAATTAAATTGCTGAGATTTCACCATTGAAGGGACTTGCGCGTTTGGCGGTCCAACGACACTAGATCTTGCAACTGACCCTGTGCTTGAGACTATTGCTGTAAGAGGCACTGTTGTAGTGTTCTCATGTTTAGTCTTGCATGCGGTACTATTGCTATGCAGGATGCCATCATAACTAAGATTTTCATAATAAATCTTAGAGTGTATTGTTCATTTGGCTGTATTTGTGGTATGAGATTTTGGAAAGCTTGTATCCTTTGTGTATTTGGATAAGCTAAGGCTCTTTGCATATTTAAAATAGCACCTAGGTAAGGTTGCGCCTGTGCTGGCTGAAGATTAGATTTTTGGTAGTGGAGAGTGAACCCTAGTGTATGTAGGGTCTCTGTTACGTATTGAGTGTGTTGTTGGCACTGTATAAAATTGCTTGATTTTATTAGCCAATCGTCTAGATATGGAAAGACATGTATGTGTTGCCTTCTTGGGTAGGCTGCCACTACCGCTAGACATCTTGTGAATATCCTTGGAGCTGTTGCTATGCAGATTGGTAGAACTTTGAACTGATAATGTTTTCCTGCTATCACAAACCTGAGGTATTTTCTGTGAGCTGGATGGATGGGTATACGGAAATACACATCTTTGAGGTCTAATGCAGTCATGAAATCTTGTCTTTGTAGTAGTGGAATGACATCCTGTAGAGTTACCATGTGAAATTGTTCTGACAGGATATATAGATTTAGAGATCTGAGGCCTAGGATGGGTCTGAGAGAGCCTTCCTTTTTGGTTTGGGAATGAGAAAGTATAGTGAGTATACTCCTGTTCCTTGTTGAGAATGTGGGACCAATTCTATTGCTCGTTTTAGTAGTACTGATTGTACTTCTTGCTGCAATAGAATATTGTCTTCTGGGGACAGCTTGTGCTAACATGGAGGAATGTATGGAGGGGTAGAATTCAATTCTAGGCAATAGCCATTGCAGATAATTGACAATACCCAATGGTCTGTGGTGATGTTTTGCCAATGGGAGTGGAATTGCTGCAGTCTTCCCCCCACAGGAGATGTGTGGTTGAGGGATCGTAAATAAGTCAGTTTAGATGGGGTAGTGGCTTGTTTTGAAGTTTGGAACTTGCCTCTGTTTCTAAGGTATTGGCCTGTGTAAATCCCCCTCTCTGGTATTGCTGTTGCTGTTGCCCTTGCTTTGCCTGGAAGGCAGAACCCTCAGTGGAGTGTGTCTTGAATACTCCTCTGAACTGTTGTCTGCGAAAGGAGCCTCTGTAGGGTGTTGTGTATACTGCTCCCATTGCTTTGGCAGTGTGAGTCTTTCCTCAGTTTTTCTAAGGCCATATCAACTTCAGAGCTAAACAAATGCTTTTTATCAAAAGGCATGTTGAGCACTGCCTGCTGGATTTCTGGTTTAAAACCAGAAGAACGTAGCCATGCATGTCTACGTATAGTAATGGCAGTATTGACACTTCTAGCTGCTGTATCTGTAGCATCAAGGCAGACTTATCTGATTATTGCTAATGGCCTGACCCTCTTCTACAATTTTCTATGCCTTTTTTTGGTGTTCCTTTGGGCGGGGCTGTAGGATTTCCTGCACCTCGTCCCTGTGGGCTCTGTAGTACCTCACTACCAAGGCTTGCGAGTTAGCAATTCGCCATTGGTTGGCCACCTGTATGGCCACTCTCTCGCCAGCAGCATCAAATTTCCTACTCTCCTTATCAGGGGAAGGAGCATCCTCTGATTGGCTATTATCCCTCTTTATAGCTGCAATTACTACCACTGAGTCTGGAGGAACATTGGTGTGTAATAATCAGGTTCTGTAGGAGCAGGTTTATACTTTTTATCAATGCGTGGAGTTATTACTCTAGCTTTGACTGGCTCACTAATGCCAGGTAGCATAGGAAGGCATTGATATCTTGAGTGGGTGGAGGATAGAGTGTTAAAACAGAAAATCCTCTTCTAGAGGCTCAATGTGCATAAGCACCCCATGGTATTCTGCTGCCATGGAAACAACCTGCATGTATGCAGTAGTGTCATCTGAGGGAGAAGGCTTAGAAGGGTATAAATCAGGTGATTGTCAGGAATAGGACCTGGGTCGTATAGATCCCAAGGATCAACTGTATCACCATGTGAGTACTGCAAATGAGTTGGTGATGGTAAAGGTGGTGGGCTAGTGGGTGGAGGTGAAAAAGAAAGTTGTGGTGAATGAGGGGGAGAAGTATGGGCAGGTACTAGCTTCTCCTTCTGTTTATAAGTTTTTGCTGGTGGTTGAGCAGTGTCTAACTGTTCCTAAAAGGACCCGTTTCCTTTTGGTTTGTAGAGGAGGTGCAGTAACTATTCTGCTAGTCTCTTTCGGGATGTTAATCCTGGACTGTCTTTCATCCATAACCTCAAGGATAGGCTGAATCTCAGTGTCCTCATCAGAAGGTCTATAAGAGATTGTTCACGCAGCCAACATGGCCGTCCGGACGTAATTCCCAGAGGCTCCGCAAAACTCCTCACAAAACGTAAAAAGGGGTGTTATTGTGGGAGTGCTCCACCAGTAATGCCCCGACGACAGTGTTTTGGAGTCCCGGGGGTGAGGTGAGACGTGGTGGGGGTGCCCAGCAGGCGCACCGGCCGCTCTGGGAGGCGAAGTGAAGAGGCGGGCCGGAAAGAGGGCCGGGAAGGCCTCAGGCCTGCGGCCCAGTAGAGGGCCTGAAGATGAGAAGGGCAGCTCGGGCCGGGGACATGGTGGCACCCTTTGGTGACAGGGGTGGGGGCCACCGGGCTCCCTGGTGCATCGAGCAGCCGCGGCCAGAAGGTGAGGCACGGCTGCGTCCTGGACGGCGCGGGTCCTAGGGTGGTCCCGGCGAGGAGAGGAGACCGGGATCCAATGGCGGTGCCCCAGAAGGGGGGGGTCAGCCTGCAGCCCCAAAGAGGAGAGTGATGGTGTGGCAGCGGGCCCAGTGGTGGGGCACATTTGCAGTTGCTGCCTGACCTCAAGATGGCGCTAGAGGCAAGGCGCAAGGAGAATCCTGGTGCGGCCCCTTTGGGGACCATGGCCGAAGGACGGCGTGGTAAACCCCCTTCTCCCCTGAAGGCGACTTAGTTGGCAGTCTCTGCGCTGTGAGGAGCACCCCAGTGAGGAGATTAGTGGTGGCAGTAAATGGAACTGCGAGCAGGGGCAGTGATAAGAGCACGTAAGCGACAAGACCCTGGGGGGCACCTATGCCTAGACGGAGACTACAAACCAACAGGGTCTCCAATGATGTCACACCCACCAGAACAGAAGGGCCTGCCTCACTGCAGGCAGGTGGGATGGCACAAACGAAAGAGGACCTCCTGTCGTTCCGCCGCACGTTTAAGGCTGAATTGAGGGAACAGCTTATGGCCGACATCAAGGCTACACTGGATGCGTTCCAATCGGAAATTAATAGTGGCTGGCCTCTCTCCAAGCTGATGGGGACTTAGTGGGGACCCATACTTTGGATCTTGAAGCGCGGCTCCAACAGATGAAACAACAAGTCATCCCTATGGAGAGAGAGAGGTCACACACCTTAAATCGCAACTCCAGCTCTCCATGCTCAAATGCGAAGACTTGGAAAATTGCTCCCGCTGAGAACATTAGAGTGAGGGGGCTGGAGGAGGGCAGCGAGGAAGCAGATCGGGAGGCTTTTGTGGAGGGTCTCTTCTCCACCCTCCTGGGTGATGAGCATCCTGCAGTACAGGTGGAAGGTGCATAGGGTGGGGAGTCGCTCCACCAGCTAGGGAAAGAGGCCCAGAGACATCCTGGTGAAACTGAGATCATTCAAAGTCAAGGAACACATCCTCCAATAGGCGCAGCGGCAGGGTTCCGTGTCCTTCCAGGGGGCACAATGCACCTTATTCCAGGACATTGCTCCAGCAACACTGGTCCGCCGGCTGCAGTTTAGTCCGGTTATAGATGTACTGAGATTCAAAAATATCAGGTACAGATGGACATTCCCCTTTGGCCTAGCTTTTGATCTCAACAAGTTATACCACTTCTCAGACTTCGGGGAGGCAGCGGCCTCGCTGGGTCTACAGGAGAAGAGCGCAGAGGTCAGGCTCACTGTACCAGGAGAGTCGCAGAGACAGGAGGACCCTTCCACTTCTGCCAATCAATGGAGGCAGCCGAGGAGGGGGAGGAAGACCTCCAAGAATTAAAACCCTTTGCATGGCACGGGACAGCACCAAGACAAGCGAGGGGTTGGGGGAAATCCCGGGTGGTGGCCTCAAGGGAGCTCTCAATGTGCCTGGGGGGGGGGGGGGAATCCCCCAATGGGGGGAGCCCAGGGCATTTTGGTTGGAGACAGTAACGACCACCAGAAGAACAGTTTGGGCGTGGTCCCCATCACACCACAGGCGAGCAATAGTGGAGGACCCCACATAGGACATTGCCATGGCTTTCTTAAGCGGTCTGGTGGGGGTGGCAGCGGATGAATACCCCGTCTCTGCCATGAAGATCACAGAAAGGTTTGAGAACCAGCGACCTGTTGTTTATGGGTTTTTTTTTGTTCTGAACTTTATTCTATGTTTGGTTACCGTTTGTTGCCTCTACTTAACATGGGAGGTCCGCCTGGGAGGGCTGGGTATGGAAGTGGTCCGAATGGCAGCCAAAGGGAGGTGCTCAGGCGAGGGAATTTTGGTCACAACGGTAAGATGTTAGATTTGCTATCATGGAATGTTAAGCGGCTGAACTCACCCAATGAGCGGTCGCAGTTGAGAAAGTTCTTTGATGATCACCACTATGATATTGTGGCCTTGCAGGAAACACATCTTAAGAAGGGAGAGGGACATCAATAACACCACAAACAGTACCCACAGGTAAGCACTGCTTCAGCGTCAACAAAGCATTGTGCGGTCGGCCTCCTGTTCCACAGGTCCATACACTTCCAGATTCAGATTTCCGGGACGAAACAGGATAAGGATGGTAGATTTCTAATGGTCAAGGGCAGTCTGAGGGGGGCAGTCGGGGTTGTACGGTGGCTACTCTATATGCTCCCAACAGTGGACAAACGCAGTTTCTCTTGATCTTCCTGGAAGGGCTCGAGGGCTTTGTGGAGGGAGAGATAGTGGTATTGGGTGAATTTAACTTGAATTTGGGATGCCGCTCGGGACAAAACCCATCCCCAGAGAAAGCTTACAAGTGTTTTAGCAAAATCAGTTACAACGGACCTCAACAGGCTAGGTCTCTGACTCTTGGCGTACCCTTAATCCCACGGTGAAGGACTACACTTTCTTCTCCCACTCTCTCAGATCCTATTCAAGGATGGATTGTATATTTTTGAGTCGACCCCTTCGCCAGACTCTCCGATCGGCAACTATTCATCCGATTATTATATCTGACCATGCCTCGGTGGAATTGGGTCTGGAATGGTCCCTCGCGCGCTCGAAAGTCAGGCGGTGGTACTTCCCAAACATTTTAATCCATGACCCAAGACGACTCGGGGAGAGCTACTAAAGAATTTTTCCAGAATAGTAAAGCGGTGGACACTATCCCCCCTCCCCCACCACTACCCGGGACGCTTCAAGGGTGTCATTAGGGGCACATGCATCTCATTAGCATCTTTGCTATATCAGTTAAAATCTGAAGAAAGACAGGTTTTAGAGAGCAAACTGAAGGTAGCTGAAGAGGCCCCATAAGCTCTCCCCTACCTGGCAGGCCCAGGGGAAGGTGACTTCCATTTAAGGCAAATTGCAATCCATATATAAGAATAGAGTAGAAATTGCACTGTTGAGACTTCAGAAAACTCATTATGAAAAAGGCAATAAAATAGGCACACTCCTTGCTAGGCAATTACGCGCTAAACAAGCTAAGGACTATATAGCTCAAGTGAATGATGAGACAGGGGAACATTATTCCGATGAGGAGAAAGCGTGAGCTTTTAGGGAGTTCTATACCCGATTATATCAATCAGATAAGCCAAACACCCTCGCTCAAGAGAGCTACCTATTACACACCCACCTTCCGCAGGTTTCCCGGGATAATAATGACGTCCTGGCGGCTCCGTTAACAATGGATGAAGATCAGGCGGCCATCGACTCTCTTCCACTACGCAAAGCGCCCGGTCCCGATGGGTACACTGCGCATTTATACAAATCCTTTAGTGCAGATCTAACAACACCTTACTGACCTGTTCAATTATGTAAGAACGGAGGATGCACTATCCTCTACTATTGTAGAAGCCCTGATCACACTAATTCCCATAGCGGGGAAGGACCCTCAGCTCTGTGTCTCTTATAGGCCTATCGCCCTACTCAATCTCAATGCAAAACTATATTCCAAAATCCTAGCCCGGAGACTTGAGGAGGTGCTGCCGGATCTGATTCATCATGATCAAGGGCCGGCAAACGCACGATAATTTGAGAAGAGTCATTTACAAGATGGAAAAAGTAACAAAGAAACAGGTACCCGCGCTGCTACTGACGCTCAAAGCCAAAAAAGCATTCGATAGGGTGGAGTGGTCCTTCCTGGTGGCGACTCTCCAGCGCTTTGGGTTAGGGGGAACAGTTCATAGCAATGGTGATGAGCAACTACTCGGGTCACCGGTCACGAATACTGGTAAACAGGATGGTATACAATTTTTTTTTACTTGTCTTTGGGAATGAGGCAGGGATGTCCTCTTTCCCCTTTGCTTTTTGCACTTAGTGTGGAACCTCTGGCGGCAAGGATTAGTGCTTGTCCGGACTGTCAGGGAATCCAGTTTGGCCTCGACCACCATAAAATGTCCGTGTTTGCCGATGATATTTTGCTTTTTGTTACTGAACCACGTACGACCCCGCTGACAATCCTAGAGGAGATGGCTCTTTATGAACAGGTGGCGGGCTTTAAGTTGAACAACGGGAAATCATATATCCTTCATTTGACAATACCCTCTGCTGAGATGGGAGTGATAGCATCCACGTCTCCATTTGTTTGGGCCAAAATAATTACATACCTGGGAGTCAAGCCCACACCTAGGTTGCCAACCTGTTTAGAGCCAACTATCCACCCCTTATTAGGACCTTGCGAGCGGAATTTAAAAGATGGTTGTTGCTCTGGCTTACATGGTTGGGTTGTATCAATATCATTAATATGACGGTATTCCCACGCTTCTTATATCTGTTCCAAAGCCTGCCCATCGACATTCCTAAAGACTTTGTTTTTTTTTTTTGTTTTTTTTTTACAGACGCGTACAATGTTCACTTGGTTTATATGGCAAGGAACTAGAGCCAGGCTTTCCAATAAATAGCTTATGTGCTCAAGAAACAGGGGCACTTTGGCACTCCCAGATCGCCTCATGTATTATAGGGCGACCCAACTCCGTGTCATTGCTGAGTGGTCACTCTGAGAGTCGGACAAGTTGTGGCTCTACATGGACAGGGCAGTGACGGGGCGGACATTATGGGATGTACTTTGGAAGCCCAAAGGGGCACATCCAAAGAATGCATACCTCAGTACCCTCACCGCTACCAACCTTAAGGTGTGGGACACAGTGACAAGAGCCTATGAGATTACAAATTTTCCCCCACCACATACCCCCCATACACTATAATATGGCCTTTCCTCCGTGGATTTCTCCAGGTCCATTTGATAGGTGGAGGGAGGGAGGTTGTCTGCGGATTGCAGATCAGTATTATGAGGAACATATATGTGCATTTGACAACTGCTGTAGGGACTATTAACTGCCCCAATCTGAATACCTCCATTATACTCAATTTATCCATTGAGTTACTCAGCCTCACGTGCGAATGATGGCCACCGGGGATCTTCTCCATATTGAGAGGTTTGTTCAGCAGGGAGGTGTGGCGAGGTGTAGTTTCGCCACACTGTACAAACTATTGGCTTAGGCGCAACGCGTGTATAACATTCC
Organism: Pleurodeles waltl; assembly: GCF_031143425.1. Classification (NCBI taxonomy): domain Eukaryota; kingdom Metazoa; phylum Chordata; class Amphibia; order Caudata; family Salamandridae; genus Pleurodeles; species Pleurodeles waltl. The sequence goes on from NC_090446.1 coordinate 604,666,540, forward strand.
CCCCCCCCACTATAAGATATTTTACAACTGGGACCTCTAATGAGAGAAACTTAAAGAAAATATATCCTCAGGTGTCCGACAGGTGCTGGCGGGGCTGTGGTATGTTGGAGGATTTCAGGCAAATCTGGTGGCACTGCCCTGCTATCCGCCCTTACTGGAACGAAATCTTATCACATTTAAAAAAGATTCTGGACTACACCATACCGACATCTCCAGCACATATTCTGCTGGGCCTGAGCGCCCCAGAACTGCAACATTAAACGCAAGATCGTTCCATTATGTGGCTAACATTAGAGGCTGCCAAGATGGCATTGGCCTCATTTTGAAAAAAAGCGGACCCACCTCCAACAGCATTGTGGTATACCAGGTTATGGCGTGGCCTCGCCATGGAACGTTTAGCAGATAAAATGGACAAATCTAGAAGAAGCTTTGACTACATTTGGGATCCCCTGGTGCAGTTCCTCTCAAAGGACTTACCTCTCACAGCCTGTAGCCCACGCCTTGGGGCTCTGCATCTTTTCCATGTGTAGGGGCCATAACATGGGGAGGGTAGACGGGTATGGCTGGGTGTGAGGCATCGGGGTTTCGAGAGTCGACTCCATGGCTGCAATCCTTTCAGTCCTCGTTGTCTGCGCTGAGAGGGATAGAACACTAGTTTTGTTTCTTCCTTTGCACACTGTATCACTGATTCTGTGAACTACTATGCCAACTACAGGTGGTGTCATGCATGTTATAATGTTTGCTTCTCTCCTAATTGTTGTGATACGACATGGTCAGGGAGGGATGGGGAAGCCGAAGCATACTGTGAGTTACATGACACCATCTGTAATCTGGCTTGCATACTTTGTCGTATCATAAAAATTCTAATAAAAACAGTTTAACAAAAAAGATTGTTCATACATTGATTTTGAGCTCTGTTTAAGATAGCTCGAAAGTCCTTGCTCTTCTGAATAAGAAGATTTTTTCGGTTCCGAAGATGGAAGCTTTTTAGGTCCCGAAAATGGAGCCGGTTGTTTTGGCTCTGAAGCAGGGCGTTGAGGCTTCGACTCAGAGGAGTCAGGACGCTTGCTCGAGTCCGAAGCAGAACTCTTCCTGGATTTACTCGGCTCCGATACCGACAGAGGAGTAGCCTTTTTCGGCGCAGAACGCGAAGGTCTGTCAATGAGATTATTTTTTCAAATCGAACCATGGCTCTCTGGCAGTGGTGTACCCAAGGCCTCTGATGGTTTTTTATATTTAGGCATAGGGGCAGACTTACTCACGTGCTGTCCAGCAGTGATAGGCCTATCTTCTTCCGATTCTTGTTTGGAGTCGGTGTCTCTGATGGAGACCGCTGTCTGCGCCGGTTCTTCCTCCAGGATGTTGAGATGTTCCATACTCTTCTACGCCATTTCCAATCTTCTGGCTCTCTGATCACGCAGGGTCTTCTTGGATCGAAACGATCGACAGATCTCACAATCTTCTTCTTTGTCACCAGGAGAAAGACACAGATTATAAACAAGGGGTTGGTCTGTGTAGGGAAATTTTGCGTGGCACCTAGAACAAAATCGAAATGGAGTCCGATCCATTAAGCTCCTTTGCGGTAGGCCAGAGTCTAATGCAAGCGCCCAGAAGGGTGAAATCTAGCTTACGACTGTACTATTGGATCGAGGCGAGGTGGAAATAGGATCGAAACAATACCGACTATTAAGGGACTTTTCGAAAGTTTCCAATTCAAAATCTTGGAGCGAAAGGAAACCAGTATGAACCAGACAGCGGAAAGAAAACAATCTAACAACGGAGTCGATGCCCATGCGCAGTATGACCGAGGAGGAGTCACTTGATCCCATGACTCCGAAAAGACTTCTTCGAAGAAAAACACCTCAACACTCCGAGCCCGACACTACATGGCGGAATAATGCATAGCATGTGTATTTTCAGCTACACATGCCATTACATATATATAATAATATCTTTCCAACACTGATTTCCAAACTCAGATCTATAAAAAAAAATCTCAAAGCTATTCAAAAGCCTTTGTAGGCCCATAGGGGACTTAGAGAGGAGGAGAGTGTCATCGGCAAACTTGAGGGCTGGAATCCTCAAGTTCACCAACTTTGGGGCATCCCTATCACTCTCATCTCTGCAGGTAAACATTGAGGCCATTTATAGCAAGAAGAGCGTAGTGGCCAAAACACACCCTAGAAATAATATAAAATTTGCAGAATGGCATAAACTGCTGGATTCTGAAACAAATTTTCACCACATGCTAAATCACCTGGATACACCCTGGAAACCAACCTCATTCTCAAGGAACACGGTACCAAAAACAAAGATTGTCTGGTACAATCTCCCTCTTCTAAAGAAACTGAAACAATTTATTCCAGAAAATTACTTCAAAACTGCTGTCCACGCCCTTGTACTCTCACATCTGGAAGGTGGTAATGCTCTGCTGCAAGACCTCCCAGACACCACATTTGCCCCTTTTAAGGCAATCAACACACTGCAGCACATCTCATCCAGCGCCAGAGGAAATATGATCACATCACCCCCATATTGATTAAAATTCACTGGCTCCCCCAGTCAGCCTGCACCATCTTTAAGAGCAGCTGTATCATCTATAAAGCAGACAACTGGTACTCCTGCTCATATCTTGCAGACAGGTTTACCATCTCTGATGGCTGTCGGCCACAAGCAACCAGGACAGCATCGGACTGGAGACTAAGAAGTGTAAAAAAGTTATATAAAAAAAAATTTAAAAAGGAAAAACGAGGGACCGGGTCTTTTCCATCTATGTACCAAGATCTGAAACACATTCCTATGTCCATCAAGACCATCCCAAAGCTGTTCTAATTTAGGAAAGAGTTGAAGATGCACCTCTCTAAGGAACACTACATCCTAATGCGGTAATACTGCACTTCTGCTCCCAAAGAAGAAAAAAAACAGCTGACTGTATGTCTGACTTTACCTTTTAACAGCGCTCCATTGCTTTAAGGCTAGGTTTGACCTTTACAAATGATATATATATATATACACACACACACACACACACACACACACACACACACACACACAGAATACTTCATGTCCTCCTGAAAAATATATGCATCACTGCGTTAAGTAGCTACAAACACACTGCATTCCATAATGGAGACAATGTATATTTCTTAACAATATTTTTAGAAAAATCGCTGATTAAAAAAAACTTTTGTAAAAAAAAAAAAAAAAAAAAAAAAAAGGTAATAGGAAAAACTTGCCTTACACTGTAGCTGTAATGGTTACGATGTAAAAAACTAAAAAGACTTACATGTGTCAGTTAAGGTGCGCAAAGCATCATAACTGTACCTCGTTGCACTACTCATGACCTCACATGTCACAGATCACAACTGACAACAATGACATTTGGGTGACATGACATCACATCACCCCTGACTTAACTGATGGTCATTGTATTTACTAACCACATAAAAATTACTTGGATAGAATGAGACAGTGTAGCTGGGGGGGGGAAAAATCTCTCAGCGTGTGACATGCTTTGCGAAGCATGCCACCCAATTTCGGTGAGTTACTTGAGAAAAGTTTCTTCGGGGGCTTTTCTGTACAAGAAAAAAAAAAACAACAACGGCATGAACGACTTGAAGTTTCTCTAATCTAGACCACTTACTCACGCTACAATGTTTCATGGCATCCCAATAATTATTGCGCCCTTGGTTTTCCTTGCAAGAATTGAATGTGATATCTTCAAAATGCTTCCTCTCATTACCAATTGCTATGTATACATACATCTAGGTTAAGGAATCAAACCTTTGAATTACAGTGTTTTTACTGAAAGCGTAGGCCACGGCAGGCATGATCTCTTAGAGCGCACGAATGGTGACTGTCAGTTTATGGCACTAAAAGGTTATTTTATGACCCTCTGGAACTTGAGATTTAGAACTGCACGGTGGTGCTGCACTTTTCCATGCTACTTCAATTATCAAAGAGAGATTCTTGTTTAACAATTATTTCTGTCTTTTGAGAACTTAAAAAATACCTTTTAACAACGTTTCTCACTGAATGTTATAATTAGGTTATCAGACACAAATATACACTGAAGAGGGACAATAAGCCTATGTTTTAATGGGGAGTCTAAACTGTAGAGCGGTGGCCAACATAATCCCAGAGGGCTGGGCTCCATGTTAGATTTTTAAAGCTTCCATGTGAAATAAATGTACATTCAATGAATGCATTTGGAGCTCAGTTAAGGCATAGTTATGTTAAAAAAAAACTGATCTCTATATATTAAATACAATCATGGTGATCGATCATAAATTGGTGCGGCTACATGAGCAATTAAAGATCATGGAGCTCTGGGCATAGGCAAAAGTTATATGATTTGAAATGGACAAAGTGACAAATACACAAATAAGATACAAAGGTGCTACAGATATATAGGCATAAGTCTATGTCGAGTGTATACGAGGGTTGTTGTATAACAAATTAATACGGAGGAGCAGGATTTCAAATGTGGCTTAGATTAGTGTACACCTTATCACGATATAAGCAGAAGTGAAAGAAGGGTCAAAGATGCATTGAAATGGGTGGATCTAATATTCACCTTACTTTATTTTAGGATTTGCTTCAGTGTGGCCTTACACGTCTCCTTTTGCCTGGAAAAGCAACTTATAAAGTGGAGACACTCAATAGCACGAGTGTTTTTAATATCAGTGTACGTTCCTGTTATAAACTTACTAGCTCTGCCATGGTGAATCTACATGGAGCATTGTTGTGTTCTAGGCTCCAGCTGCAGAGCCTGCATTCCAAGGATGTCAGTTGGCCGCTGACTGGCTAAGGGATAACCACGCTCTGGTCGTATAGACTAAGCTTCAATAAACTACGTTATGATAAAATGCACCTCAGAATGCCTCTGTGAATGTGCAGATTATTTCATGTGAAAGCACGACAGGAGGGCACAAGAGAGGCAGAACTGTGCATGGTCGTTGGGCATTTTTTGTACTGCACACTAAATCAGACAAACTAAACTATATAAAATTGGCAAAATACAAAATGAGGCGGTAATCCAACAGCAACAAAGTGAAACACAGGCCGCTCAATACTGAATTAAAAGCATCCCTTCTGGGGTCGAGCGCACTTTGCTAGGTGGTGACCCTCAACACAAATACAGCAGCTCAACTGTAACACGAGGGAGAGGGGAGTCTCTTGGTCCGATAACGTCGTGAATAAAGAATATTCATGTTAAGGGCCAACTGCTTCCCTTCCAAGACACCGGAAACGTAACTCTGACCAGGGCATATCTGACATGCCAACAGACACAGTCGCATACTGCCTGTCACAATTCTCCGTGCTTATGGCAGGCAAGCGGGGAGCCAGGGCCTCAACACGTGGCATACATGACTAGTAAAAAAAAAATATCCCCTTAAATAACTCAGTGTTGATATTAGCCCACATGCCATCAGGCACCCACCCCAAAGATGGGGCTTTTAATTTAGAATTGGTATTTACGTGAATCGCCTAACTTAAGTGAAAGTCAGGTAATTTCCTGTTGGCATCACCTACACCAATTGCATAGTAAAACCGATGAAGTTGTCACTTGTATGACACGAAACTAGCTCGAGAGCAACGGAACACACGGCATCGGGAAAAATACAAGGTAACTCTTTTGGTGGATTCTCCACTGGAGTATTTTGCACTTCGTTCACAAATCCAAAGATTCCCAACTAAATTAATCCTCAGATAGGGCAGGTCATTTATACGCATTATGACCCTCAAGTAAATTTGTTAAACTATGCGCACGTCTCAAATGATACCAAAGTAGGCTACCGTAATTCTTCAAATGCGCCAAAAATATTATTTATTTAGAACTATAAATCTGCCTGTTGTCCACATTTTAGAACAGAAAATATTCACTATGGTTCCTAAACTTAGGGGGGCTGCTAAAACGTCTCTTGCGATAAAAGGCAAAAAAAAAAAAAAAACCATAGAAAATTGACGAGAAAAGAGCTACTTGCTAAACCCTTTTTGCGCAAGGATGTCACATTAGGGGGGTGGGGGGTGGGGGGGCACTGCGTTTAGTGTTCACTTCAGAATACAAGCATTACTAAAAGGTACCTTAAGGAGAGATATCTACTTAGACGGTGGTTTCGGAAATCCTACAGATCCCACAGGAAGCGACTGAAGTACAAGTGCCCGCCCACTCTGGCCTGCACGCACTATGAGTGGCTGCGCTCTTTGACATGAAGCATATTCACAAACTCCCATTCAAGCTAGCTCCCAGCCACCAACGTTAATTGTGTACCAAAAATCGCTTACAAATTGCACTACTGTGGTAGACGTGGGGCTGCTGATGACGACCTGGTTCTCGGGAGAGGACATCAGAGGGTCAGGATCTCCGTGGTCCTGAGGGTTGTCTCTGTTTGGCGAAAACGGAACAGAGGGCGCCATAGGCACGTCTAAGGGGATGCAATCTGCCAGAGCGTTATCCACCAAACAGGGGCCTCCTGCAGGGTGAAGGAGAGGGTCTGTGGCAGTCCCGTTTAGGGGAGAAGTGTTCAGTTCAGTGCCCACTTGCGCTGCCCCTGCGTCGGTGCCCTGTGGGTGTTTGTGTTTAGTTCTCGGTTTCCTTGCTTTGGGAGCTTTCGTGATGAAGGTTCCTTTCTCAGCGGTGCCTGCACGGTCGGGCATGTCCGCTGCAGCGCCCAACGGCTCCACGTGCAGCAGCAACCCGTTTCTGACAGCCTTTGACATCTTGAGGGTGACCTCGGGGGGGAGGGGGCACGGAAGGGCCCGGCTGGCACACAGTACTGCCGATTCAAGTAATTCCAAAGTGCAGTGGTTGGTGGGGTCCTGGGGTCCGAACTCAACACCATCCCCGGGGGGGTTCAGACTGTCCCCGCTGATCATGGAGGCAAGGTCCTGCAGTCTGCGGAGCGGGATGTAGCAAGAGGCGGGGTCCTGTCCCTGGGCAGGCCTGGGGGGCTCGGCCAGACATCCATTGAGGGTTTCTGGAGAGTCCTTCCCGTGGGGGGCGCCGCTTCCCACCAACACCAGCACGCTGTTCCGGGTAGGCAGCTCGTAGGCCTGGTCCATGCTGCGCAGACATCCACCTGGTAGAGAGAGACAAACACAGCGTTACAAAAGGCTCAACCAAGATGGCAGCCGGCGCAGCAGGCCTGGCCTGCTTGGCCAGAGTGTTGCGTGCGGGCATACAACATAGGGGGCATGCAGAGAAACGGGGCGTGGGGTCGGCGCCTGGGGGGCAAAATTATATCACGGGAAGGAGCAGAGTAGCACCTAGTGAGACCAGCTGACTCCACCATGCCGTGCAATCACCCCCCCTGGCTGCAGGATGCGGGCAGCTGTGCTCAGTAGCCGAGGCTGCGCTGTACACATGTCCCCACCCGGCAGCGCACAGCCACTGCACGGCCCGGTGTGGCTCGTTGCAAACACCCCCTTCATCTCGAAGGTCTTTGGATTGTGTGTGGGGGGAGGGGGGCGCTCCCTCGGGGTGCCCTTATCGCACTCTACTTCTCCCCTCCCCGGAACGTCTCCCCGTCACACTACACCTCCAGACAAGGGGACTCCGTGCAAGGCCCGTGTACGCGCGGGCTTGCAGCCGGCCCCTCCTTGGCGGTGGCATTACACTGCACATGGTACCCCCTCCCTCGAGATTTCCCCACCGTGCCGGCTGCCTCTCTGCACACCGCCCCTCCAGGCCGGGGTACGTTGTGCAGGGTGCTCTGCGGCCTCCTCCTCAGCCTCTGCCAGTGAACTGAATTAACCCGAATGGGGGGCGGAGAGAGGGAAGGCGGGGGGAGGGGGGTCAGCCCGGGAGAGCGGCCCAGGGATCACCTGCCCGGTCGGCCGCACCTTGAGGGGCGCAGTACGAGTGAGATGCACCGAGACAGTAACTAGCACAGAGGGCAGCAGCAGTAGGGCCTCTTAAAACGTCCTTCTGCAGCCTCATACCACTGCAGCTGGGCCTCTTACGCGACTGCAAGACGTCTTACTGTGCAGCAGTAGTGCCTCGCACTGCATTCAGGCCCCTCACACTGCACTGAAAACTCCATCACTGCATCAGCGTCCACGCTACTATACTGCTCCGAAGATTATAGAACTAAACATTCCCAGAGTCCTGGTAAACCTCACTGCGCTGCCACCAGAAACTGAGTCCGACTGCATTAAAATCTAGCTGCCCAGCAAAAATTCACCGGTTTGCACTTGCAACTCTTGCACTGCACTGCTTCCAGATCTCTACCAGCCACCGCCTCAAGAGGTATCTAGAGAGGTTTGTACGCAAGACGACCCCCACCCCAATGCAAAATGTTTTAATTTAGCGTCTCACATTCCCCTGCTGAAGGTCCAGTCTCAGACTGCACTCTAAGAGTGCCTCTAAAGAGACTGCAAATCTTATGGCAGTATGATAATACCTCACACTTCATTTCAGTTCTTTACAGTCATTTATTGCAACATGGTGTAACGCTATGTTGCTGGAGCATTTATCAAACTGCAAAACCTCTCTGCACTGCTAATGTTGAGACACTCTGCACTGCCCTATTTAGCAATACTACCGTTATAGGTGTATAATCTGCTAACTGCACCGCAAAACCTCACTGCACTGCTGCCAAACCACTCCTTTCACCTTACAACATCACTGCAAAACGTTGCTGTACTTGATTCTTTCACTGCAACGTTGCTAGGGCATGCACAATATACACAAGGTCCCTTTACACTGCAAAACATTCCCCAGAAGGACATCTGAAACTTCTGTGTAAGAGGCCATGCAGGAGTGCAAGAAGAGTTTTTTTCACTGAAATGTGAGCAAGAAAGCTGTAAGCTTATAGTAAGCCACTGCTAATCTGCAGCACGAGGTACCAATACAGTGGTGCGACGTCAAAGCCACCTAGTGGCACCTTTCACCGCACATCTTCATACTGTGTAGTGCACCAGCCCCTCACTGCACTGAAAAAAACGGTGCTGCAGTGTAACTGCATTGCCAGTGGTCACCACACATCACAGAAGCAAACTGCAGCACACTCCAATCTGCACCCTGCTGGAGGGCCTCCAACAATGTACTGCTGAACATCAATTTATACTGTACTGCAGACCACAAAGCACCATAGCAGGGCTCCTTACACTGTAATGTAACAAGGAACGTCACAGTAGTATGTATATGTTTATGTACAAGTTTTATTATGTGTTGTTTATCACTTGTGAGGTTTTATTTCTTCTTTGTTTATTACTCTGTGTTTATATTTGTTATTTGCAAGTTCTTTCACCGTTAAGTTAAATGGAACCTTGTTTGAGTTCTAGAGCTTTAGATACCCTGGCTGGCATTCGTACGAGAGATCTCTGTCCTGTGCGTACGTGCCTGTGCCTGTCGTGGACCTTTGAATAAATCTACATATTTCTTCCAACTTTGTGCTTCAACTTATTTAAGAAGAAATTGCCTACGATCTCCTACTCTACATTTGGTACCAGGAGTGGGGTGGAGTCGTGTTTACTTGAAGGTATCTACGGGTCCGCCGACCAGCACTCGTTTTGTTTTGCCTACAAGAATTTATTCTCGTCGTATGGCCGAGATTCCTGTTTTCCTGGTGTTGACGGTACGCTGGAGACTATGTGAGGACTCTATTTGCTTCTATGGATATTGAACCGAAGATTTTACTCTACCGTTGGCCGTTGCTTTGGATCGTGAGCGCTGTCTCGAGCGCACAACTGTAGACGCGTGCAGCACAGCAGCATTCGTTGTTTTGGACCGCGAGCACTGCCTTGAGCGCAGTACAACGCCACGTTACGGCGCACGCCCCTAGTTGTGACGCTTGTGACGTCCACAGCGTCTCGGTTGCTAGGATACCACGCTGTGTATGCGAGGACGTGGAGTGTGTCTCGCTGTCCGTGTTTTGTCAACATTTTAGCATGGCATATGCACTGTTGACCGCACGCGTATATGTTCATCCTGTTGAGCGTGTATTTAGCAGCTGCTAAATTTGTTACACGCGCTTACCGGAGGCGTATACGGAATTTACTGAGGAGCTTATTTTATTTTCCAGTGATTTATCGGAAACAGCGGTAACAATTTACAGTACTTTTACAACGGTTAACTTTTTTGTTTACATAACGTATACAGTTTTATTTTATCTCTGGGGCAGTATATGTAACAGCATGGCTTCAAATCAGTTAGTTGTTCAGCCACCACCATTTCTACCTAAAGGAGGGAAGCCGGATATCAAATGGACTGAGTGGTTAAGAATTTTTGAAAACTATTTGACTGCAATTGATGCCAATGACTTTTCACCTGCAAGGAAATTTGCTCTTCTCTTCAATCATCTTGGTGTGGCTGGACAACGTGTGTTTGATAATCTGCCTCCTGTTTCTTCTCCTTCCGGGAGTGGTGATAATATGGTGTGGAATGTATATGTCGAAGGAAAAGAAAGAATTAAGAAACAATTTTCTGACGAATCAAATGTGTTACTCGAAAGATTTAACTTTGCAATGTGCAAGCAAACTGTAGATGAATCAGTAGATGAGTATGTTGCCAATTTGCGTGTGCTTGCGGCAAAATGTGATTTTGGTATTGATGTGGATGTACATATCAGAGATCAGTTTGTGTTCCATTGTCATTCAAGAAAAGTTCAGGAACGCTTGTTGGCATGTCGCAATCCTTCTTTGGATGAAACTATTGATATAGCTAAGGCCGTTGAAAGGTCTATTGTTACATCCAAAATTGTATGTGGGCAAAATGAACAAACTAGTATTAACCAAGTACTTGATGATGCAGATGTTTGTTATGTTAAAGAAAGAGTAGCAAAACAGAGTAGAAATTATTTGTCTTGTTTCCGGTGTGGCTCACGTAGTCACATTAGTAATAGCCAGTCTTGTCCTGCTTTAGGTAAGAGATGTTTAAAATGCCAAAAAATTGGTCATTTTCAAGCTGTTTGCAGGCAATTTAATCGTAATCCCAAGCAAATCAATAGTGGTATGAGAGTGAAAGTTAACAATATCTATTCACAGGATGAAAATGCAGTTCAAGAATGTACGAAGAAATTTCCAACCTTGTTCTGACGGTTGATGTTTCTCTTCGCAGAGGAAGAGAGGTTATGAGCATCAAAGGACCAATTTGTCAGGCAATTATAGACACCAAAGAAATTTTAGTCATGGCAGATTCAGGTGCACCTATTACTATATTAGCTGATGTGACTTATCGTAAATTTTGGCCAGCATCAAAAATGTTACAACAAGCAAACATAAGTCCAAAGGCCTTTGGTGATCATGATATTGATCTTCTAGGATGTTTTTCTGCTACTTTGTCTATATTAGGAAGGTGCATTGTGACTACAATCTATGTGGCATTGAATGGCAGAGACATTGTTGGATGGAAGGATCTAGCTAAATTGGGTATTATTCTTCGTCCTGGATGTGATGAATGTAGTGTGTGTAATATTTCCGCAGATTTTGATGCTGCACCATTTATAGCGAAGTTTCCCAAAGTATTTGCAGACAAAGTGGGCACAGTTAAGGGTTTTGAACATTGCATTAGAGTTAAAGATGGTGCCATACCTATTTCACATAAAGTCAGACCTGTTCCTATATCTGTGAGGGGACAATTGAAGGACTTGCTGGACAAATTAGATGAAGATTGCATCATAGCCCCCACAGATTCGTCAGAGTGGGTTTCGCCGGTTGTACTCACAAAGAAAAGGAATGGTGATTTAAGACTATGTGTGGACCTCAGGTCTCTGAATAAGAATATTATTGTAGACTGTCATCCTCTTCCACGTATACAAGAATTAATTTCTAGTTTGGGCATCTCAAAAAAAATTTCAACTATAGATTTACGTTCGGCGTATCATCAAATTGCTCTTAGTGAGTGTTCTCAAGAACTCACCACATTTGTAACCCCTTTTGGCGCTTTCAAGTATCTCAGGTTGCCTTTTGGTTTGGCGTCTGCAGCGAGCGCATTTAAAAAAATAATGGATTCTCTATTTGGTCATCTTAAAAATGTGTGTGCGTTTCAAGATGACATCTTAATACACACTGAGAGTATTGAAGAGCATAAAATTCTACTTAACAAATATTTTTCCATTCTTGAAAACCACGGTATGATCATAAAAGGTGAGAAATGTAAATTTATGGTGAAAAGTGTTGAATATCTGGGTCATACAATTTCTGCGGAAGGCATTAGACCTAAACAGGGGAATTTGGAGGCTATCAAGGATGCTCCTTCTCCCACTAACAAGGACGAACTCCGTTCATTTCTCGGTTTATGCGAGTATTACTTGCGATTTGTTGATGGTTATGCCATGATAGTACAACCTCTCAGGTCCTTGTTGAGGAAGGGTAGTAAGTTTGTCTGGGATGATCAAGCCAGTGGTGCGTTTGCAGCTATCAAGCAAATTGTTTTGTCTGCTCCAGCTTTGAAATCTTTTATACCCTCAGCAAACTCTTTCATTACGGTGGATGCCAGTTTGAAGGGTTTAGGTGCGGTGTTTGGTCAATGGGTTAATGGACAGGAACATACAGTTGCTTTTGCGTCCAGAGCTCTTTCTGAGGCAGTGAGTAATTATAGCAACATTGAAAGAGAGGCTCTAGCTTGTACTTGGGCTGTGCATAAATTCAAAACATACATTTGGGGCACTCGTTGTACTCTATTTACTGATCACAAACCTCTTGTCTTCCTTTTGGATGGCAATGGTCTTGGAAAAGCTTCTGCCAGACTGGTAAGGTTACTTTCAAAGTTACAGGAATACAATTTGGATGTGAAGTATCTATCTGGTGGAAAGAATGTTAGAGCTGATTGTCTTTCACGTTTACCTCTGACGATTTCTCGAGAGACTCCCATTAATGAGGACATTGAATGTGTAATTGGTACACTTGACGTTCTATCAGCATCAGATGGTTTGTTTAATGAGCAGGAATGGAATTTAGCTATGTCTAATGATACGCTCTTGTCAGAAGTAATGCACCATATCAAGCATGGTTGGCCTAATCAAAGAAAGTATGGCAGTGAACTGAATACATATTGTCAGGTGGCAGCTGAACTGTCTTGTGAAAATGGTATATGCATGAGAGGTTCTGTTTGTGTTCCTCCGAGTGACTTGAGATCCAGATTGATAAAGGCAGCACATGAGGGTCATCTTGGCATTTCAGCTACTTATAGGAGGCTTAAAGAGAAGTATTGGTGGTCTGGTCTTGATAAGCATGTGACTGATTTTATTAATAAATGTACCTATTGTGTGGTGTCTGATAAACACTGAAAGTGCCATACCAAACCTCTGTATAACATTCCTCTTCCCAATAATGCTTGGGAAAGTTTAGCTATGGATTTTTCAGGTCCTTTCCACTTGTTACCCAAGGACATGAGGTACTTAATTGTTGCCATAGACTATTATTCTAAATGGATATATTATGAGTTTGTTGAACATGCTGACACAGACTCAGTAATTGCGTTCTTGTCTCGTGTTTTCAGTTTGGAGGGTGCTTCCTCTATAATTGTCACTGATAATGGTGTACATTTTACATCAACCAAAATGGAGAACTTTATGAAAAAGTTTAACATTAGACATTCACGAGTGGCTTTGTATAGTCCATCCTCTAATGGTTTAGTTGAGCGGGCTAATCGCTTCCTGAAGCAAGGCATTCAAACTGCTATTGCAACCAATTCTGATGTGAGAGAATTTTTGAATGAAAAAGTATGGGCATATTTGAATACACCTCACTCTACTACTGGTTTTTCTCCTTTTATTCTTCTTAGAGGTAGAGAATCTAGATCTCAGTTAGTACCGTCCTGGATGACTTTGTTAAGTAAAAAGGATGTGAATGTAGATATTGAAGAGTTAAGACAAAAAGTAAGTGAGAAACAGAGCATGCAGAAATATTATTATGATGTCAAAAGAAATGTGAAGGATGTTATACTTAAAGTAGATGATTGGGTTCTCATCAAGAAACCCCATAAAACATGTAAGGGAGAATCAAGATTTTCTATCCCGGTTAAAGTGATTAAAGTTACTAAAACGTCTGTCTTGCTGGAGGGTAAAGGATGGTGGAACAGGAACTGTGTGGTTCCTATATCTTTATCACAAATAAATATTTTCCGGAAAATATATGAAGGGAGGGAAGATGCCAGTTTGGATAGTACATTCATCGAAAGCACGAGGATGAAAGAAATAGAGAACAGTGGAACAAGTCACGAAGAACGTAATTCTATGGAGAACCCTGGTGATGATGCCTCTGCAACATCTTTAGCTGCGGAACCAGTGCATACGCGTAGTCACAGACTTGTCAAAATTCCATCCAAGTTTAATGATTACATATTAGGTTGAGATTTAATTTTATTTGTTTGTTTCCATTGTAAGGAGGGAAGATGATGTAGTATGGTATATGTTTATGTACAAGTTTTATTATGTGTTGTTTATCACTTGTGAGGTTTTATTTCTTCTATGTTTATTACTCTGTGTTTATATTTGTTATTTCCAAGTTCTTTCACCGTTAAGTTAAATGAAACCTTGTTTGAGTTCTAGAGCTTTAGATACCCTGGCTGGCATTCGTACGAGAGATCTCTGTCCTGTGCGTACGTGCCTGCGCCTGTCGTGGACCTTTGAATAAATCTACATATTTCTTCCAACTTTGTGCTTCATCTTATTTAAGAAGAAATTGCCTACGATCTCCTACTCTACAGTCACTCAACATGTTGTTGCTGGAGTGGGGTGACACTGTGTTGTGTGTGTTACTGTAAGTGTTACCTTAACAACAGAATACTGTGTAGGTAACAATGGTGAATGTTGTGGAATTCAGGAGTAGGTCAATTCGGAGGCATTTGGTGACGGTTGGAAGTGGGAGGAAGGTGACATACGTGTGCTGTAAACACTTTGTACTTACGGCTTCTGCTAAATAAAGCCGCTTCCTGGAAACTTCATTGCCTTCAAGAGTATCACTACACACTGGCATTGCTGAACGCTTTCACACTGCACAACCACACTTCCATCACTGCATCGCAAATCCTAGCATTGCAGCCTGGCTGTTTGTAGTGATGAGTAAGAGTTAGAATATAGGTGCGGGCATTGTGGAATGTTGTAACATTCCATAGTGTTATAGTAGATGAATAGAAGGTTGGGTGGTGATTCTGAGACGGTATTTGACGTGTACTAAAAATGCCCTTGCAACGTAAATTAAAGTCATCTAGAAAAGAAGAACAGAGACTGCGATCATTTTTACTACACTGTTCATACAATATCCACACAATCACACTGTTATGCAACTAGGCCAAGTGCACTGTTGCCAGACTCATTACAGAGCGCTGAAGTATATCAGCACTGTCACAGGGCACTGTATCTCTGTAAGGTTTCTTACACTCTGCCAAATCTTCAACTGTACTAACAGGCAACTCCAAAGCACTTCAAAACATAACTATACAGTTAACTATACCATAACATGACCCTCATTCTACCGTGAAGGGCCCTAATTTACTAAACACCAGATCAGCCTTTGTACTGCTGCTAGGACACCCGCATTGCACTGTTAAAACTATGAATTACTGTCTTTGCTTTTACCACAGGAAGAAGCCCACAACACAGTGCAAATCCTCAATGCCACACATCAGTGTCTCACTTCACATGTGTCTCTCGCGAATAAAGCACGACCACGTGCACTGCACCTTTCTTAGGCTTTACACTGCACATCCTTGTGCAGCAGTGAAGCGGAACCTCACGCTACACCACTGTTGGACACACACTGTGTATCACTGCTCAATACAATAACAGATGGGCTTCTTAGAGCTTTTATGCCCCTTAAACTCCACTGCAGCGACTCAATGCACTGTCCACAGTGATACTTGCTGCTGCATTGCAAAACCTTGCAGTACAGCAGTGCTTTCCAAACTTTTTATAACAACAACCCACTTTTTAGAATGGAAAACTTCTGAAACCCACCCAACTTTAATGGACATAAGGCAGGAAATTGTTTTATGTAACGAAAGCATTTTGTGGTGACGCGCTCATTTACAGAAAACATTTTTTTCACTGTAATGGCCCCTTAATTTGCGAAACTGTACTGCAAATAAATTAAGGGCGTAGAAACCGGGTTTCAGTGAGTATTCATCATTTGTGCGTCACCAAGTTTCTGGATTTGTTTTTATATTATTAAAATCTTTGTTTCATCACACTTCGGAAAAAACAAAAACGTGTTTTTTGCTTTGCTAACAGCTGAATTTACAGCTATTTACATTTAGGTAAGTGTTAGAAAATAACATCCTACAGCCGTTCCTTTTACACCTCCTGTACCCCAGCAAGACTGTCACATAGTTCACGTTACTTTTCTTTCTCTGACTGCAAAGCAAGAGTTATTTGTATACACCAATCCCCATGTTAAAAAATAAGCAGCAATTTGACAGAAAACATAGCCTGACTTTTGACCTCGGTATTTGACGCACAGCAAATGTGAAAAGATAAATGCAGAATTGAAAAGTATCTTCATTTATTGCTAGAATTGTTCACGACTCATTAAACATGAGCTCACTACCCACCCCAGTTTAGAATAGACTGCAGTAGAGAACTAGTGGCTTCAACCTGCAGTGCAGCAGAGCCTCTCAATATTGCAAGAGGGCACAGAAATAACAGACATCAAACGAAAAGTAGATATAGTGGAGCTTAAAGAAACTAGGTGCACTGACTCACCTCAACTTCACATGAATTTACTTCATTCCCCATTAGACATGATATGGTAAACCAAGACAGTACTGGGTAAGCAAGCAATGTCACCCCAATTCTTAAGAACACCAAAGGAATATTTTAAAATAAATGCTTCTTTGTGTTAGTTTTCCAATAGCTACAAGCAGACATACTTGTGCAAAATCATATAACCCTAGATTGTCGCACACAAAGAAACAAATTAAATATGATCGCTGTGAACACAAACCAGCCACACAAGAAAAGTGAGATTTTCTTTCTGAATAACCTTAATTTCGATGGGGTTATTCAGAAACATCCGGCTACCGACAATATTAACTCCTTCCAAAACAATTATGGTTACCATCAACATTCCCTCAGGCAAACCACACTCTCTAATTTTCAATGGCTTACTTATGGTCACAAGTCAGTTTTCAATGTAATCCCTTTTACTCAGAAGTCAAACCTACTACCTAACCAAAGAAAGAGTCTTCGGTGAGAGACCAAGAAAGCTTAAACTACCTGAGGTCCACAGAAGAGAATTGAAAGCCAAAGTATACTTGCATTCTCAAAACGAAAGAAGCAAATGAACAAGTTACTTACCGTAGGTAACGCCTTATCTGGTAGGGACAATATCTAGTTGCAGATTCCCTACATTGACACAGTAGCCCAGTTGAAACTGAAAATAAAGATAACCTAGAAATCCACTACATGGTACTCAGCCATCTAAATGGGGAAGAAAAAACAAGTGGCATTCAGGGTATTGGCAGAGGCGAACAAAAGCCACTTCTGCCTTTAGGAAGCACCCATTTGAACCAAAAAGAGCAGAATAAAAATGTTCAAACAACAAAGCAAACTATTTAGCCAAACGTTGAAAAAAGGCAAAATAGAAACCTAGAGCACATTTTCAAATGCTGAAAGAGACATACACTCACAAGTGACTATACAACAGACCAGGACCGATGAATGTGATATGGGTACAAATTTCTGACATCATAAAATACATTCACCAGAAAGGAACTTTGGCTTTTCCACTACCAAACTCTCTGACACCTCTATGGCTAAGATAGTGACACCTCATGACTCATTTCAGTCTATTATCAGAGGATTCCAAAACACAGATTTAACATAACAAAACCCTCATTCGACAAGACTGACCCAATTACTCATAGTGTGGCTAGAAAATAATCCTACTCTGATTTCAAAGTGTCTTAAAATCATCATCTCATCTCTTGAACATGGTAGTTCCTAGCTCCTTAAAAAATGTACGCTTCAAACCTCTCAGTTAAAAAGTTAAATGGGTCAGAAGGCAACAGACTGATATTTCCATGAGAAATGGTAGTAGTGCTAAAGGGTCAACATTTTCAAGTGGTTTCGAAACTCCAGCAGTATTTTAAATAAACTCAAATGTGACTTTAAACCAAGATAAAAAAAAAAATCAAGATTCCACTGGGGCCATAGCTTCGGACTATTCAAGGAAATTGTAGTGGATGACATTAGACATGTTTGAGAATATTGAAGACTACCTTTTAATCCAGTTAGATTGTTTTCTCAATTCTAACAAAGTGAAACATAAAACCCTCCCACATACACTCAAAAAAGGCATGAACTTGTAGTTGACAGATTTGAATCCTACTTTTTGAACTAATCCTAATGTGTGAAAACCAAGGTCTTTTCAAACCTGGCCCTGTAACTTCCCGTATTCCAACAGCTCAGTATTGGCTCCCTTCCTATTCAAAATCTACGTTGCACACCTCTGACCCTAGTAACAGAAATAGAACAGTACCATCCTTAAGCAGATGATGTCAAGCTGTATATTAAACTGGCTTCTTTCTGTGACCACTCAATCTTTTGTTGACTAGCTAAAATGCAATAGCGGAACCAGTGGCAAAATGAAACTTGAGCCCCCTCCAAAGTACAATAGGAGGCACCTTCCCTGGCCCACTACCTACCACTTTGCTGAGGAAGCCCCATGGAGCTCGGGGACCACCCGCAATTCAGGGGCTTATGTTACACCACTGCACAGAACTCAAAACTGAATTTCTACTTCTCTTACAAACCTAAACTGCTACATGAATGAGAACTGGGCAAACAACTCAATGAGCTGATTTCCGGTCTCAAATTGTACAACTAGGCTAGACCTCATACAAAACCAGAAAAAAATGGCAGCCCAAATGAACCAAACAGTAATAAAAAAAGGTGATCTTTCTACCTTAAACAATTTCATAACTGTAAATACCTCATAAAACCAGTTCAATTATTAGTTCTCCCAGGCTTGGACTATGGTACTACATTTCTCATAGGACTACCTAAAAAGATCATGGCCCTGCTGAAAACGGTCATTGATGCTCAAACATCCTTCTTTAAAAAACAAGATCACTAATGTTCTTGGTTCTTTACAATGACTTATGATTACTGTGAGATGCATCTATAAATGACATCAAACTTACAAGGCACCAAGTCTGAGTATCGATAATAAACAGTTTATTATCATTTTTTGGGGAAAGGGGGCAAGGCTATGGGGGTGACGAGCAATGAAGGGGAGTGCACGCTCCCCTTCAGAGCGCATGTGTTTGGACAGCCGTCTCGTGCCGACCAAACACATGCGCACAGGGCTCTTTAGAGCCTGCACAGGCTCCCAGTCTGCCTGGGATCGCCCTAGCTGGGCACTCCCAGCCAATCCTAACACTGCTCTAAGCAGCGTCACGACTGGCAAAGGGCCGGCTGCGATCCTGTGCTTGCCTACAGCGAGGAGATGGAGGAGCAGAGTGGCGCTCGGCAGTATAGTAAGTGGTTTTTAAAAAAAATGTTAATTTAATTTAAACCCCCCCCGCTCCGCGCGGGCCGTGACTGTCGTATAGACAGTATTGGTGCATAGCAAAAATGTGATGTTCCAATTGCACTATTCACAAGTTATAAGAATAGTACCTTTCTAGAACTTTGCCCATGCTGGAGAAAAAAAATGTAAACCTTTTACCCATAGGTAACAGCCTATCAATCACACTCCCCGAATATATACATTTAAATAATATAAGTACATTAATACTTATCTACATAGACATACAGCTGTTTGTCCTCAGTGGGAATGAATGTACCAAGGAAGGAGGTGCCATTCAAGACATGATGAACACTAACAGTCACTCCATAGGGGAGAGCAAAGTTCATTTCACAGTGACACATTTCCAAGAGCACCTTCACAACAGCTTTTCTAACCACACATGCTTTGATAAATGTGTTGGGAACAATGTGAATGCTGATTAGTCTGAGCATTAAAATCACCCCACTTGAATCCCTGGGCAGCTAATCTGGCATGCCTCCAGTGCAACCCCATTGCTGCCTAATTCCTGGGGCCCAGCATATAATGCACCATATGCATCATTATTAATATTATGTATTAACAACATTAACACTGAACACATTTACACTGTGCATTTCCTTTCATTTGTTAACAATAAAAAAAGGGTTAAAATAAAAGAAAGGAAAATCATTGCCCATTAATTTAACCTACACACAGTCATCTGAAATACATTGTAAGCTTATTTGCATATAGTACCAAACTTGTGTAATATCTAAATGGTGTCCTTTAAGCAGTAAGAAGTTACTACTTTTGAAATCACCCAAAAAGTTAAACATTTCAAACGAAAATGATAACCAAGTAGTGGAAATGCACTAGAAGTAATTTACACTTCATCTTCTTATCATTAAGAATAGTTTAAGTTGGTTGTAATGGTGGTGCTACGAAAGTAATCAGATAATCACTCTCAAATCATCCTCAGATCATCAGGGACAATCTCATTTTGTTAAGTATTCAGGAAGTAATTTTAAAATCATCCTTCTGTCATCAGATACCATCCCACTAGGTCAGGTAATCAGTCATTTTCAAGTCATCCTCAAGTCATCAGGCTCAAGTTTCTAATCACCGGTGATGACTTTAAGAGCTTGATGACGTCTGATGATGAGAAAAAGACATCTAAAGTAGTTGACCATCCTCTGACTCTGGGGTGGCTTCTAAAGTAATCCTGTCTGACCTGGGCAGGCACTCCCTCCTGCTGTCCACTGGGTTGCCTTATCCCGCACCCTCCTCCCTCCTGTTGCTTGCCCCTTCCATCCCCATACAAGCCGTGACATAATGCTTTTGTTTTACTGTAAGCCTTGTTGCACAGCAGCTCACGGTGCTGCACAAAACTAAAAATAATTTACAAAGCCAACAGATCTTACATATGTGAAACCTATTGGCTTTGCCAAAGCTTGCTTAAATTACTGTAGAAAACCCAGCCTGATGCACTGAGATGATCTCTGCTAACAGTATTGCATGGGGTAGTCAATCATGTAATGTTGCCCAATGTGTTCACTATTAAAACACGAACAACATTAGCAGCTCGGGTCATGCAAGAGCGCAGGGCCAGTCTCAAAGCACAATAAGTGAACTCTGCATTGCGCGTTAGCTGGGACGGTAATATGGGGGCGCACCGCTGGATTGCAACAGGGTGTCAAACTTGAGAAGGCTCTCTCCTAGGTGTGGGCGCCGAATTTCACAGCAGCAGTGACTTCTTAAGGGCACTGCAATGGGTTCTTTTCACTAGCGCAACTGGCACGCTTATAAACTCTCGCAGAACACTCCATTAGAAACGCACATTATCTGTGTCTTAGCCTTAAATTACCTCTGGACTTAACAAGGCAGGCCCCCCCTGCCTCTTTTCGGTAGGGGTCTCATGCATGGACCTTGGAAACCTGGCAAAGCTGCTTATGACCAAAGACACATGTATCACTAAGAGCTCCTCTCTGTTGTCACGGAGATGTCCTATTAACAAGCTACCACACTTATCTCATAGGGGCCCTTCGGGGCCTTTCATCCGTTCTGGCTTGGCTATCGATGAGCTTTTCTCGGGCTCTGGGCCTATCCCTCGCGTAACTCTTGTCAGAAAATAGTACGGAAAAAAGGCGGAGACAGGTTAAACACCCGGACCAATGGGTATTTAGAACACGACCAATAAGATGACGCGACCATCGCCAGTGACGTAACCAATCAACGGCTGCGCAGAGCCCTCTACTGACAAATATAACCGGGCGCCTGTTGCCATCGTCCTACAGTGACGAATCGGAGACGCCTGCGTCCGCGATCCCTTCTGATTGCCCGCTGAGCAACTCTCACACCGCCTGGCTCCGCCCCTTCCGCTCCTAACGAAATGTCGTGCCGTAGGCCTTAACCCCCCCATCTAAAAAAGCTACATTTGTGTCCCAGTCATTGTTTGGGAATGCTTTTCTAGTGCCTCCTCCCTTTACTTAGCGCGAGACTCATAACAACCCTTCCTCCTCTTTCCCATTTCTTAACAGGTTCAAATGCAAGCGTTCCCCCCGGTTTGGGTGCATAATTGTCAGTTGGATAGATGTGAGGCCACGCCCCTCTTCCAGCTGGGACAGGTGTGTGAGCCACTCCGTACAATTCGGGCAGAAAACGTTTGAAAATGGCAGGCCGCGTCAAGCCCCGCCCTCCTCTATAAATAGCAGCATGACCTAGTCTTTCCAAACGAATCTTCTAGAGGCCTTGTTTTTACCGCCAGGAACAGGATGGCGGGAACGGGTGTCGTGGGGCCCCTGGGGGCCCCTGCACTGCCCATGCCACTGGCATGGGCAGTGCAGGGGCCCCCTAACAGGGCCCCACAAAGATTTTCACTGTCTGCTTAGCAGACAGTGAAAATCGCGACGGGTGCCACTGCACCCGTCGCACCCCTGCAACTCCGCCGGCTCCATTCGGAGCCAGCTTCATTGTTGCAGGGGCTTTCCCGCTGGGCCAGCGGGCGCTCTTCTGGAGGGCGCCCGCCGGCCCAGCGGGAAAGCTGGAATGGCCGCCGCGGTCTTTTGACCGCGGTGCGGTCATTCGGCGGTAACCGCATGGCGGGCGGCGGTCAGAATGACCACCTAAGTGTCGTATCTGCCTGTAATGTATCGTACGGAACCAGAGGTGGAAGCCAAACATGGCTCAAGGAGACCTAAGCCAAAGCTTGCTGGTCCCAAGTGCAAAGTACGAACTAGGCTCTCAAAAAATTGTAATGTAAATGCAATATTTTGTGGTAATTGTAAGTGATTGAGATCGGCTCATTTGATTATAGCGCCTCATCCACTAAAATTAATATTTCATAAACATAATCTATATTCAAACATTTGCAATACAATAGGTTTTGAGTTTGCTCGAGTTATAGCTAATAGAGTTGTAAATTCCTAACTGGACTTTTCTTGCCACATAAAATGAAAATGAGAGGTAAAACAGTTGACATAGGCAAGCCGATTCAAAGGGCCACAGCCGCCATGAGTGCGAAGGAGGGGCACAAAAGGAAAAAGAAGTTCTCTAACAGTCACACGCATCGCCAAACATGCAAATATCCATGTAACAGGGTTGATGGCCAAGGTGGTAACAAAACTGCCCTAAGGGGGGACAAACGTAAAGCATTTACCAATGATAACAAAGGGCCCGAACTAGTGATAGTGACGGGTGTGCTCTGGGCATTGTTAAAAGCCCACAGATAGATTACAACAGGCCAGAGCGCTCACCCGCTTGACCTAAAAAGCACGGATGACTTTGCCACGATTCAGCCAAAAGATGTTCCGTGGGCAATGACTAATTTTATAAATGTTAATGTAACAAGAATGAGGTGGTAATATGGAGAAATGGCGCTCACCTTAGGAGTGTACTATAAGTATGTACAAATTCTATTCCAATACCAGCAGATGGTGCTCATGCAAGGTCCCTCCCCTAATAAACCTTGTAAGTACAACAATCAAATTATTGTTAACCTTGTATATATAACAATCTAGGCACACATTTTCTTATATATCTTATAACTACAATGAAATTCAGTCCCAATACAGTCCTCAAATTCTTCTTTATTTCTTCTTGTATAAATCACTCCAGCCAAAGCCAACACGTGTTTCATCTGGAGTGTGTCACCCCACGACTTCTTCAGGGCTTATATAGGCTGTAAACAACATATAACATGTATTCTTTAAGGATAATGTCCAAAATAATATTTAAAATTTAAAAGCCACCATATGGTTTTGTGCTGTAAACATACTGACTTAAATATACATTAGGTGGAGACCAATCAATTACATTAGTTCTTTATATGTTACCCTAACATTTTTGACACATGAGATACACCACATTCATTATATATATATATTTTTTTATATTATCTCACCTCAGTGTCAACTACATGCACTCCCAAGTGAACCTGTGACCCCATTTATGGGGATCTATTGGATATATTTTCATACAGAATCCTTGCAATGCACCCTTCTCCTCTATTAACCTATTCTTTGTTACCTCTCTGATATTCCTCGTTACATATAGATCCGTTCATAAAGTCTGTCACGATTCAAGTTCTATTTTCATCATGCTGTTCTCAGAAATAATCGTTTTTGTTGTGAAGAGTATATGTCCAGAAGGTTTCAACGTGTCCTGAATATGATTAGATAATATTTTGGTACAAGTATTCCTTTCATAAATAATTACAATAGTTGTAATTCTCTTTTGACACTCTCGTTCCTCATTATCCCTAACTCACCTAATGATCTAGCGTATCGCTGTATATTGGAAAGGTTCCCCTCCGAATTGTAGCTTTAGCCTAAATACACAAATACATAAAGTTACTGAAAGCGTATCCACCGCGGGAAACCACTTTGACTGAAATCTCTTGTTTTTAATTAGTTCTCACTCCTTCACTCACCTGTATTCGAAAATGTATTGCTGTCTGGAGCTGCGAATACGCGACATGGCTCTCAAACAGAGGCCCTTTCCTATCTCGACGTTTAAATACGTTACCTTTCAAACAATAAAAATAGAAAGAAGACTATGCCTTCCTAAAGTCATTGCCATTTTGGAAACTCTCGGAGTTTATTGTCATGCATCTTAATCTCACCAATATTGATTTCAAAATAAAAGAAAAAAAGAAAAAAAGGACAAAATGTATTCGATGAGCCGCTGACTTAAGCTACAGTGTGTAAATATTATATCCGCCTTGTATCTACTCATACTATATTCGTAAGAACATTATAACTTCTTTCTTTTTTACATGGCCCTATAATATCCGATATCACATAAAATCCTATCATAATTAACTATTAATAGTAAGTCAAAGGTCAATGAGTCAATCTGTTATTATTGTATTCGTGTTAATGTAATCCGACTCCTTATTTCTGTCTGTCTCTAATCTTCTTAGGGTTGGCTACATTACACAAATGCTACATCCAAATATCTTTTGTATTATTATTTCATTTAATCATTAAATATATCTTATTATAATTGTTTCTATAGTATATTGTCTTCTCCCTCAGATGTATCTTCTTTAATTGTATTGTCACGTATATACATTTCTGTTACATTATAAAATCCATTCCACAGTGTTATCTTTTTAACTCTCACCTAAAAAATATTCAAGTTCATAATACGAGTTCTAGTCACATTCTACCGCTCTCAAGTGCTTAATCCATATAGATTCATTCCTTCTCAGTGTTAACTCTCTATTTCCACCTCAGGGGCTCAACCTTATGTGCTCAAAGCCCCAAAAATGTAATTCCTTGTGCTTATTTTGTACAGTACAGCTTTTCATATGCAGTGCAGTGGATACCGATCATCTTCTAGTCTAATCACTCTCCAATGTTCTGCAATTCTAATCTTAAGTGGACGAATGGTACTGCCTATATATTCGTTTACATTTACAAACCATCATGTATATCACATATGTCGTATTACAGTTAATATATGTTTGAATAGTGTATTTTTGATCTCCAAAACCATAAAAATCTTTCTTTGCTTGCCATGTCCATTTGCACATTCCGCAACTTCTACATTTGTAAAAACCTTTTATGAGTATCAAACCAATTTGTTTCCCTTCTTCTAATAGGATAACTGGGACATAAATCATTACTCAACGTCTTCCCTCTACGGTAGGATGCTTCAGGGTCTGGCCTAATATACTTGTTCAATATCAGATCCTGTAGTAAGATGTTCCAATGTTTCCTCATACGTCTCATTATTAGGGCACAATTTTCTGTATAGTTCAGAATTATTCTTAATTTCTCCTCTCTACCTTTAATATTAGCCCTTGTCTCTAAAGTTTGTTGTCGAGGTATTCTGGTTGCCTTTCTTATGGATTTGTTCACAAGTTCTGATTTATATCCTCTTGCTATAAAGCGTTGTCCCATATCTCGTATACATTCTATAAAATCTTTCTCATTACTACAGTTCCATCTCACTCTTAGCATTTCTCTAAATGGAATAGCTTCTATGTGGCATAACAGATGTGCACTTTCAGCATGTAGTATTGAGTTATAAGACGTCTGTTTCCGATATAGTCTACTCTCTATCTTGTTACTCTCTATGTATAGCTCTACATCTAAGAATTCTATACTTTTCAAACTATGTTGGTATGTACATTTTATATTCACTTCAATGCTGTTCAAATACTCCCAGAATTCCTTCAGTTTTATTAGACTACCTGTCCATATCATGAAACAGTCATCTATATATCTTCCCCAATAAAGGATATATGTGTGCCATTCTGCTTATCCTCGTCCCCAAACCCATTTCTCTTCAAACCATCCCATGAACAGGTTAGCGTACGAGGAAGAAAGTCTCAACCCCATCGCCACTCCCTGTTTTTGTCTGTACCATTTGTTGTTAAAGAGAAAGTAGTTATGATTAAGTATAGGGTTCATCATCTCTAATAACATTTCAGTATGCGTCATCATGCTTACTGATCGTTTATATATTATGTATTTAATTGCCTCAATACCCAATTCATATCTAATCCTCATATATAAGGCCACCACATCTAGTGTCACCATTATCATATTGGGTTCCCAATTTACATCTCCAAGCATGCTTTATAAATGTTTTGTATCTCTAATATATGATGGGAGGTTCTCCACCAAAGGTTGCAAAAATATGTCTACAAATTGTGATATCCTTTCTGTAGGACCCCCAATCCCTGATACTATTGGTCTTCCTGGAGGAAATGGAAGATTTATACGTATTTTAGGGAGGGTATAAAAACAAGGAAATCTTGGATGATCCACTCTCAGGTACATATATTGATCTTCATCTAATATGCCATTATCATACCACACTTTCAACAACTTGTTAATCTTATTAGTTATATTTATCATATGATTATTACTCAGTTTTTCATAACATTCTACATTATTCAGTTGTGTATAGATTTCTTGATCATAATCACAATGTTTCCACCTTTGTCTGCTCGTCTGATAATTAGATCTTCTTCGTTCATGAGGGTTTTCAAAGCTAAATGTTCTTTATAGCTTAAATTATATTTCCTACTTTTCTTCATATTTATCTGTTTGATTGTCTCTAGATCTTCACATACCAATTTGTAGAAGACATCTAAATTATTATCAGCAGCTAGTTTAGGTACCCAAGTTGATTTTGATTTCAGGCCACTAGGTTTATGTGCATCAGATGCAATATTCAGTTCCTGTAATATTCTTGAAGTAGTAATGGGGAATACTTCATAATCTGTTATTGACTACAAAGCTACCGTATCCTTTATATCGTGTATCGATAAATCACTCTGTGTCCTCTTCGGTAGTGATGATTCCCTACTATCATCTTGTTTGTTACACAGTTCAAAATGTTTCTTAAGTTTCAATTTCCTCACAAATTTGAATAAATCAATTTTAGATTGACAGACATCCCCCTTACTTATGGGACAAAACCCCAACCCTCTGTTTAGAAGTGTGACTAGATCAGGTGTTATAACTTTGTTTGATAAATTTATTATAATATTCTCTTGTTCTGTAGAATAATCTACATTTTCTTGTCCCAAGATCTTGTTTTCATACCTGTATGTTGCTCGAATGTTCTTTCTTCTCTTCCCTCTCCTAGATTTCTTTCTCGATCCTTTCTTGTATTTTGTTCCTGATTCCCTTGCTTTATCCTCCATAATTCTTGTAAAAAAGCATTTTTACTTATACTTGAAGATGAAGAGTGTGTCTCAATATTGTCAGCATCACTATCACTCGTAGTTGGAAGACTTCTTGATGTAGTTGTTGAACTCACTGAAGTTGTGGAATGTACTCTGGATATTGTTCCTTGAATCAAGTGATCATATTTACAGGAGAACGTAAATACCCTACCATTTAGATAATCCTGTTCATCTCTCTTAAATTTTCTTGCTTTCGTCTGTCTAATCTCCTCTTGAAATCTAGTTATGATATTATTAAGAATCTCATAATTCTTTTCTGTCGTCGTTTTTAAATTAAGTTCTTCTATTTCCTTCTCCAGTACACTGATCTCTATTTGTAATTTTTGAACTTTCTTATCTGCATTCTCTATTAAAATATCCATTAGATTCAAAGAGTTAGATTTCAATTCTTCATCCCAAAGTATCAATAGATCTGTATCTAGATCATCATAGGTGGGAAATATGTGCAATCTAAGACCCCTTGGTTTTCTATTTCATTTTTTATACTGTTTCAATGTAGCACTGTCCCACCATTTAGACATTTCATTCTTTTTTAACCTTTCTAATCTAAAACATTTTTCTTGTAGGCCTTCTTTTCTTAGCTGATCTCCACCACTACTAGCTTGTCTAACTGTGTGTTCACTATTCAGACTCTTAAATAATTCTTCAGCTAGCTTTTCTCTATCTAGTTTTTCATTCATTGTGTATCTTGTTGTTTAAACGAAGAATGAAGATCTAATTATCAGACGAGCAGACAAAGGTGGAAAATTTGTGATTATGAATCGTTGTGACTATGATCAAGAGATCTATACACAACTGAATAATGTAGAATGTTATGAAAAACTGAGTAATAATCATATGATAAATATAACTAATAAGATTAACAAGTTGTTGAAAGTGTGGTATGATAATGGCATATTAGATGAAGATGAATATATGTACCTGAGAGTGGATCGTCCAAGATTTCCTTGTTTTTATACCCTCCCTAAAATACATAAAAATCTTCCATTTCCTCCCAGAAGACCGACAGTATCAGGAATTAGGGGTCCTACAGAAAATATATCACAATTTGTAGACATATTTTTGCAACCTTTGGTGGAGAACTTCCCATCATATATTAGAGATACAAAACTTTTATTAAGCATGCTTGGAGATGTAAATTGGGAACCCAATATGGTAATGGTGACACTAGATGTGGTGGCCTTATATACGAGTATTAGATATGAATCAGGTATTGAGGCAATGAAATACATATTATATAAAAGATCAGTAAGCATGATAGAGCATACTGAAATGTTATTAGAGATGATGAACCTTATACTTAATCATACCTACTTTCTCTTTAACAACGAATGGTACAGACAAAAACAGGGAGTGGTGATAGGGTCGAGATTTTCTTCCTGTTCATGGGATGGTTTGAAGAGAAGTGGGTTTGGGGACAAGGAACAGCAGAATGGAACACATATATCCTTTATTGGGGAAGATATATAGATGACTGTTTCATCATATGGACAGGTAGTCTAATAAAACTGAAGAAATTGTGTGAGTATTTGAACAGCAACGAAGTGAATATGAAATTTACATACCAGCATAGTTTGAAAAGTATAGAGTTCTTAGATGTAGAGCTATACATAGAGAATAACAAGAAAGAGAGTAGACTTTATCGGAAACAGACGTCTTGTAACTCAATACTACATGCTGAAAGTGCACATCCGTTATGCCAGAGGGAAGCTATTCCATTTGGAGAAATGCTAAGAGCGAGATGTAACTGTAGTAAGGATAAAGA
Organism: Pleurodeles waltl; assembly: GCF_031143425.1. Taxonomy (NCBI): domain Eukaryota; kingdom Metazoa; phylum Chordata; class Amphibia; order Caudata; family Salamandridae; genus Pleurodeles; species Pleurodeles waltl. Next base: position 604,695,942 of record NC_090446.1, read on the forward strand.
TTTTATAGAATGTATACGAGATATGGGACAACGCTTTATAGCAAAAGGATATAAATCAGAACTTGTGAACAAATCCATAAGAAAGGCAACCAGAATACCTCGACAACAAACTTTAGAGACAAGGGCCAAGATTAAAGGTAGAGAGGAGAAATGAAAAATAATTCTGAACTATACAGAAAATTCTGTCCTATTAATGAGAAGTATGAGGAAACATTGGAAGATATTGAGCAAGTATATTAGGCCAAAACCTGAAGCATCCTACCGTAGAAGGAAAACATTGAGTAATACTTTATGTCCCAGTTATCCTATTAGAAGAAGGGAAATGAATTGGCTTGATACTCATAATAAAGGTTTTTACAAATGTGGAAGTTGCGGAATGTGCAAATGGACATGGCAAGCGAAGAAAGATTTGTATGGATTCGGAGATCAAAAATACACTATTCAAACATATGTTAACTGTAATACGACATATGTGATATACATGTTGGTTTGTAAATCTAAACAAATATATGTAGGCAGTACCATTCATCCACTTAAGATTAGAATTGTAGAACATTGGAGGGCGATTAGACTAGAAGATGATCGGTATCCCATCGCACTGCATTTGAAAAGCTGTACTGTACAACATGAGCACAAGGAATTTAAATTTTTTGGTTTTGAACACATAAGGTTGAGCCCCCAAGGTGGAAATAGAGAGTTAACACTGAAAAGGAAAGAATCTATTTGGATTAATCGCTTGAGAGCAGTAGAATGTGGATTGAACTCAGATTATGAACTTGAATATTTTTTAGGTGACAGATAAAAAGATAACACTTAGGAATGAATTTTATAATGTAACAGAAATGTATATACATGTCAATACAATGAAAGAAGGTATGTCTGAAGGAGAGGATAATATACTATATAAACAATTATAATAAGATATATTTAATGACAAAATGAAATAATAATACAAAAGATATTTTGATGTAGAATCCGTGTACTGTAGCCGACCCTAAGAATATTAGAGACAGACAGAAATAAGGAGTCGGATTACATTAACTCACATACAATAATAACAGATTGACTTATTGACCTTTGACTCATACTATTAATAGTTAATTATGATAGGATTTTATGTGATATCAGATATTACAGGTTCATGTGAAAACAAAAATAAGTTATAATGTTCTTACGAATATAGTATGAGTAGATACATGGCGGATATAATATTTACACACTGTAGCTTGAGTCAGCGGCTCATCAAATACATTTTGTCCTTTTTTAATTTTTTTATTTTATTTTTAAATCAATATTGGTGAGATTAATATGCATAACAATAGATTCCGAGAGTTTTCAAAATGGTGACGACTTTAGAAAGGCATAGTCCCCTTTCTATTTTTACTGTTTGAAAGGTAACGTATTTAAACGTCGAGATAGGAAATGGCCTCTGTTTGAGATCCATGTAGCGTACTCGCTGCCCCAGACAGCAATACGTTTTCGAAAACAGGTGAGTGAAGAGTGAGAACTAATTAAAAATGAGAGATCTTTAGTCAAAGTGGTTTCTTGCTGTGGATACGCTTTCAGTAACTTTATGTATTTGTGAATTTAGGCTAAAGCTACAATTCTGATGGGAAACCTTTCCAATATACAGGGATAAGCTAGATCAGAGAGGTGAGTGAGGGAGTTAGGGATAATGAGGAACAAGAGTGTCAAAAGAGAATTACAACTATTGTAATTATTTATGAAAGGAATACTTGTACCAAACTTTTATCTAATCATATTTAGGACACATTAGAACCTTTTGGACGTATACTCTTCACAATAAAAACAATTATTTCTAAGAACAACATAATGAAAATAGAACTCGAATTGTGACACTGGCTTTAGGAACGGATCAATATGTAACGAGGAATATCAGAGAGGTAACAAAGAATATGGTAATAGAGGGGAAGGGTGCATCGCACAGATTCTGCATGAAAATATATCCAATAGATCCCCATATATGGGGTCACAGTTTCACTTGGGAGTGCATGCAATTGACACTGAGGTGAGATAATATAAAAAACAGAAATATAATGAATGTGGTGTATCTCATGTGGCAAACGTTTTAGGGTAACATATAAAGAACTAATGTAATTGATTGGTCTCCACCTAATGTATATTTAAGTCACTATGTTTACAGCACAAAACCATATGGTGGCTTTTAAATTTTAAATATTATTTTGGACATTATACATAAAGAATACATGTTATATGTTGTTTACAGCCTATATAAGCCCTGAAGAAGTCATGGGGCAACACACCCCAGATGAAACAGGTGTTGGCTTTGGCTGGAGCGATTTATACAACAAGAAATAAAGAAGAATTTGAGGTCTGTAATGGGACTGCATTTCATTGTAGGTATAAGCTGTATAAGAAGATGTGTGCCTAGATTGTTATATAATTTTATAAATGGCCAGAGTTCTTGTAATACATGGATCAACATCATGGTCTTTTAAACTCTTTTTTTTTGCTGCATAGTTCGCACTTTGTATTAGTTCTAGGGAGTATTTCAACTTTCTTCATTCTGGGCCCGAGTAGTACACTCATTTCAGGTTCTTTCATGTCATTTTGATGATTGTAGCCCTAAATATATATTGATTTAAACAAGTTGTCAAATGCAAAGGAAAGAGTAATTGAGCAATGGCAATGCAAATAGGTCTGGCTTTAAAAGAATGTTGTATGGTAATGTGAAAATCAGCTAAGGAAGGGATATGTAGTTGTGTGAAAGCAAAGGACTGTACACTAATATTGGTTTAAGCTAAAAGGTCAAATGACAGTTGAACTTTCAAGCCAGACCCAAACATCCATGTAGGTTAGTGATTCTATCTCAGGACTAGAGGCTTCGGATTATGCTTCTCTTACTTCACTGCAAAAAATACAGCAGCCAATGAATTACACCAAACATTTCAGTGAACACTAAGGAACTCAGCTTCCCATGACATCACTCCCATCCACCAATCAGATCTCAGGATATTCTATAAATCAAAGTGTCCCCGTAATACTTCTTCTTTCTTTTCAGCAGCCATAACCTAAAGTGACTCTTTCTCTTGACATTTATAACATGTTTAATTCATTTGTGCTGTTTATATTCAGTTTGCTTTACTGCACTGAACCTTGCACTCGCTTCTGGCAACTGGACAGGATCGGACTTCAATCCGTTTTCAATCGGCCAGCGCAACCGCATGTGGGAGTTTCAAATAATTTATTTCTCGCTTATTTTGTTTTATTTCATTATTTGACAAGACCGCAGCCTCTCGATTGAACAGGTGGAGTGGCAGTGAGACGTGCACTAGCATTGTCAAGTGCAGTCGTGGGCACATCAGTAGTACGAATCTGCAGCTCTGCCTTTCAGACTTTCTTTGCTTCCTTAGTGTTTCACCAAGTTAATTAAGCCAGTAGCGGAGTCCCTCAGACTCTGTGGGGTTTGCCTCATCATTTACTTATACGATTTTATTATCATGGTCCAGAAAATCGGGAGGAGGTTCTTCTTCACTTGAACTGGGTGATTTAATCGCTGCAGGATCTGGGTTTCATCATAAATGTCCAAAAGTCTTCTTCGATCCCTTCTCAATCAATAACATTTTTGGGGGTTTCAGGTTGTCTCCTCATCAACAGTCTCTTTGAGATACCTGGTGTCAGAAGATTACCCATTAAATCAAACTTCCACAGGAGCAGATGCCTTTTACCCAATTCCCTCCAATAGATTCATGCTAAGACATTAACTGATTATCTGAACCCTGCATCCGCTAAGGAGAAATGGGAATGGGAATAGAGTAATAGAGACCGCCTCCACATCCAGTTCCAGCCTGTGTTTCCCACTTGAAGATGGGATATTCAGTGTGTGTCTCTGAAAACCTGCACCTTTCTTCTTATTGGGATTTCTTCAAAGGAAGAACCTGCTGTCGGTTTATAAGAGCATAGATAAGTACATTCCTACTGAGCATTCAACTGTTCAGCCATTCATATTCACCCAATTCTATTGTTCTCCTAACCTGAGTCTTTTGAGAGACTAGCCTCGCTCTAAGAGAAAAATGTTAACTTAATATCTTTTCTCTCCAGGAGTCAGAAGTTTCCAAGGTTCTCTGGAGAACAGTTAAAAAGTTTACAAATATACAAACTACTAATGTATCTTACAGGAAACAAAACTCCTTCTCAAGGTTCAGTTTTCTCAGTCACAGTCCCTAGGAATTAGTCTGAGCACTGAGGTTTGTCTCTAAGAAAGACAAGTCTGCAAAACAAAGAGTTCTTGAATATATATGTACATATAAATATATATATATATATTGGCAAGTCTGGAGATCATACAAAGGGATCCCTTACTGTAGTTGCTTGAACTTCTGTTAAGCCAAAACAAATTCATCTCAGAAAGCCGATAGCCATTGTTGGAAGAAGGAAAAAATCCAGCTTATTCAAAAGGGAAAAAGTAGCTGGTGTGCACACCGTAACAAGAAAAAATAATTAATTTATCAAAACTGGAAGAATTCTCTATGAAACGAAGCGCCTCAGGAACACTGCTCATTCTCCTCAGGATGACAGCTGAAGTGCACGGCTCCCAGAGAGAAACAGCTGGAGGGAGCTTCAGCACGAGACTAAGGTAGAAACACTAAAGCGCTGACCTCACAAGGATTTGCGGCCACCAACTTGAGTGTCAGTTAAACCTGAAGAAGCTAGTTCTCAGAACTGCCTCCGCAAGAGCCATCAGGACTGAGGACACCGCTGCAACCAACGTGGATACAAGGAAAAGGGGAATCGTTTTTGTGGAGGAAAGAACTTAACAATGCTGGCAATAGTTTTCCTGACACCTGGCAACAATTGTTGAGCTTTTGTCCTCTTCTATTCAACCAATTTTCTGGAGTCTCCTTCATTATTGGTCCCTTCAACAGCTGAAGATTCTCCATCTTCGAAAGGGTTTTGATTTATTCTGAACATATTTCCCCTCTCAACAGAAGCTAGGGTGGAGTTATCTTGGTGGCTGGACCACATGGAGGCCTGGAACAGCAGAGATATTTTTGGAAGCGCTCAGACGTGGTGATATAATTGGACGCCAGCAGACAGGACAGGCCCGAATTCCATTGGGGGGGTTGTTAGTCCCTGGTGGATCTCCAGTTACACGTCAATTGCCTGGAGCTATAGCAGGGTCATTTACGATCAAGACTTTGGGGGTTATTCTAACTTTGGAGGAGGTGTTAATCTGTCCCAAAAGTGACGGATTTACCACCAGCCGTATTACGAGTCCATTATATCCTATGGAACTCGTAATACGGCTGGTGGTATATCCGTCACTTTACCGTCACTTTTGGGACGGATTAACACTCCTCCAAAGTTAGAATAACCCCCTTTGTCCTCAATCAAGTCTCAATCTTGTATCCTTCTATGGATGAACAATCTCTGTGCAGAAAGGTATATCAACAAATTGGGGGAACTGAAATCTCGACCCCTAGCAGAAATTGGCATATTGTCTTCAGAATAAAATCTCTGTGATAGTGGAATAAATCCCAGGTAAGAAGAATGTAGTTGTGGACTGGTCCTTCAATTTCTGAAGGACTCCAGCGACTGGAGACTGCTCCCAATGTCTTTCATTGCCTCAATCTGACCTGGGGTCCTTGCGTTGCAGACCTCTTTATTTCACATCTGAATTCTCAGCTTTTAATCTTCTTCAGCTGAAGTCCGGATCATCTGGAGGTGAGCTCAGACACTTTCTTCCAGAACTGGCAGGGAAACCTCCACTATGCCCTTCTCTCCCTTTATCATAATACCAAGGTAATTTCTTAGATGTGACGACAATTGTCAGTATTTATTTTGGCGACACCGTTGTGGAAGGCTCACCCTTGGTTCCCTTTGATGCTTAGTGATGTTGTATCAGAATCCAATTCGGATTCCAGTCTTCTGGGAACTTCTTGTCGACCCATCGGGTCTTCTGCATCCTCTGATCCTGTCTAGACAAACAGCCCTGATAGCTTGGAGGGTTTCAGGAGACGCTGGCAAATGCCAGGTCTTTCGAAACAGTCTTCTTTCTACCTTAGTCAGTCTTGGGCTTCAGCACTCACAAACAATATGCTTTGCCATGGAAGCGATGGGTTTGTTGGTGCGACAAACGAACTGTGGATCCCCTGGTCGCACAACTACCTCTGATTGTTAAAATTTTTCCCATTTGGGGGATGAGGGTTAAGACTTTGGATCAATCAATAATTTCTGATCAGCTACTTCAGCAGATCACCAGCCGTTGGAAGGAAGGCCTTGGGGGAGCACCCCTTGGTGTGCAGATTGTTAAGATGCTTGTTCCAACTTCTTAAACTGAAATATTCAGTATTATGAGATGTTGATTTAATGCTTTGATTTCTCAGGACATGACCGGCTATAGAAGACCTTTCCAGGAAACAACTGTTAGCGAATCTTACTATTCTTCTCTGCCTCACGTCCTGTAGACTTGTGTCAGGTTGTGCCTGTGCTGAATTTTAACACAGTATTTTGTTAATCTAAGTGTTGTTTCGTATTTCTAATCATACTAAGGCACATTCACGGTGTGTGTCCAATCCAGCATCCCCAGACTGTCATAAACTATGTGTGGTAAAGTGTCTCAAGGTGTATGAGGAATGTACTAGGGAATTACATCAGACCACTGGCAGACAGTTGCTTATTTCCCTGCAGAAGCCTTTCTGGCCAGTGACATCGGCTACTTTGGCCAGATGGGTAAAGTGGTTGTTGTCCGAGGCCAGCATTGACTTTCGGTGGCCGCTGACTGGTCTTCGGGCTATACGTTTAAGGTGTTTTATCAGAAACTGATTGTTGATGTTTCTTCTGTTGTTGTGGGACAGCTTTGAACAACCATAATCCAAAGCTTCCTGTCCTGGCACAGAATAAAAACAGTTCTAGCTGTCACATCAACGAGTTTTCAGTTCTATTAATGACATGGAGGCAAAGATTATCCCATGCTTATGTAGTTGATTGAACTTTTAGGTAAGTTTAATGATGTATTACCAGATTAACATGGTTGTAAATATTACCCACACATGTTTTCTTTAATGCTTCTTAGCAATATTATGTACTGTTTTCTTTATTACAGGCTCTGATGGCAAACAGAAGGCACAATTTCGGTTGAAGTGCTACAGTAGTAGACTCAAACATCGTTAATGTGGTCGGAAAGCATTTGTTCAAGGCAGAGCGTTCTTCATTGGACAGGCGATGCTAAATTTTCCGGTCAGTTATGTTGAGTAGTTTCTCGTTCTGCTCTCTTAGACTGTTGCAAAGAAAGAGGAAATATTACGGGGACACCATGATCTATATACTATCCTGAGACCTGATTGGTGGATGGGAGTGATGTCATGGGACTGTACTGTTCATGGGAAATGAAGTTCTTTAAATTGCAGTGAAATACTTGGCATTTCCCAACTCCCATCTGTTCTTCTGCTACACCATCAATTTTCTAGTTATCTTAGAAACTTTAGCTTTACAATATTATGTGTGTGCCCGTAAATGTTCAAGCTAAAGCAGCTGGATAAATACACAAAATGATCACAGCTGTGTGAAGGGCAAGCACTTTTATTTGTGGAAGCACCCAACTTCTGTCCAATCAAAACATGTACTCCTGGCTCCCAACATGTGGGCGGAGCCAAAGCTACCTCTCTAATGTTCCTAACCTAATTGTCTGGTGACAGCTGTACTGTCAAGCCAGACCATAAAAATGCTCTCAGTGAGCTATTCAAGCATTGAAGAACTTTGTTCAAGGTGTGCTAAAATTTGACAAACAAGGAAATGAGGCAGAGCAAAGCAAAATGATTCACCGAGGATAGCAAAGCATTGTCAGGTGGTGAAGCCATGATTTAAATTCAGTGTTCCATTACACAGTATTTAATTTTTCCACTGGACAAAACCTTTATCTGGTTTTACACAAAATAGTAACATTTTATTTAAAAGGCTTTGTCTAGCACCACAGGAGCACAAAGGCATTGCTGTGCCATGCTACAGTATAATACAACACTCTAAGAAGAACCACAGCAAAACCTGCAAAAAAGGGTCAACTTATGGAAAACAAAAGAACATAAAATCGAAATCAACAAGGAAGACACAAGGTTTAAAAACTACAGAAAATAAGAAATAATTTTGGCTTTTCAAAACAGAATCTCCTTCACCAATCGATCACACCAAGAATAAGGTGTAACTGTAGGTTGTAAGATGACCACTTTGCTATTGGAAACAACACAGGACCGACTGACTAAGACAGTGACTTGAATAGGGGATCATATAGTCCTGAAAAAGGCCACTGACCCTGATTGGTGTATAATTCTTGGCCAAAACATACTAGCAAAAATGAACGATGGTAGGGTGGACAATAGCCCATAGACCATCAGATTCATTTTTTAGTCTTTTCTAGGGAACCCAATAACAAAGTATCAGAACAGATATCCCTGAGATCTGAAATAGTTTTAACCTGAAAACAACTTCGAAATAATGATCCCCTCTTAATATCTGAGATCTTAAAAATATTACTTGTACTCCACCCTTGTTCATGGCAACACAGGGATTGTCAAAGAAGCCTGACGATGTTTCATAAAGAATAAAATAGCCTAGTATTTGGGGTGATATTTATCACACCTAATAAAATCCGACTCCTCTAATTTGAAGTTTATAGGATGCAATTAAATACACCCTGTAACAAGCTTTTTGGTGAAAATCATATATTTTGGTGCTTACTTCACCAAAATCTGCTTTTTCTTGTAAATATAAGACATGTTTAAATGATACAAATCTGCAGGTTTGACCTCCTAATACTCATCTCAAACCTTTAATTGCAATATGTGCATTAATAGCAGTTACCACATACATAACAATTAACCCGGCTGCTTGTAATAAAGTCCCAAGTAGTTTACTGAATTTCCATTTTTGAGGTTTTGCAGCAGTTTCAATGCTCTTTTAGAGCTTCTCATTGATTGTTAAAAAACGGTATTTTCTGATATTAACTCTTGTAGTGGGTTTCATTGGTCATTTTACTTGAGATAATTTGTCACTCGAAGTGTCACTGATTTGGACTAGAATGTCACTTGTAAGTACACTTGACAGTTACTGAAGCCTTGCAAAAGTTCCCAAGGCATGCTCGGAGATCTGTGTCCCATGTATGAAATAGCGGTGGATCGAATGCCCACAAAGGATGGCAAACAGCACACTGGCGCCTAAGGGTTGCAGACCATGTAACTTGGTCGGAGACTGCTACTCACTGGTTCCTTGAGAGTAAACATATACAGATCTCCACCTTTCTTCTGTGTCTCCCAATCCATCCAGTGGTGAACGTCACACTTTACCTGTACCTGGCACCACACCACCTGAGGGACTGGGCTACAAAGTCAAATTCAGAAGAACAATGAGTGAACTTGGTCCAGTTATTAGGAGCCATTTGAAGATGCTGGGATCATATTGAGCCCTTCAGACAACTGAGTCGGAGGAAGGCAAAGGAGGTTTGATCATGTCGCTGAACTACTGAAGTATAAGACATATCACTTCAGCTGGTATCATCTTTGCACCTTTGTGGCATTTAGTTCACTGACCCTCACTGTGGCCTGCTACTTGCCCCTTAGTCTCTGGCTGTTGCCACCAAGTTGGAGGCCAGCTGCATCTCCACGTGAACTAAGCCACATTCTTCCCAAGTGGGCCAGTAGCAACGAATCTTGGGGGCATGAGGGTGGCGTGTGCTACCTGGCGGGCCTAATGCACTCACTCTAGCAACCTCAAGAATGATTAATTTTCCCAAGTGCAGCACTCTAGGATTGATTTAGGTCAAGGGGTGTGCGGCACTTAGGACTCAACATACAGCACGCTTGTACCTTAAGAACAAGCCATTGCCCCATATGTGAGGAATGTCCCTTATAGTTGGACTCTTAGACTCCTCTGCTTATACACATCAGCAGACGCAAAGGGATTGTGGCAAATGTCCAGCCAGGAGAAAACATCTAGACCTGTATCTGGTCTTTGCTGGTGGAATTAACACCATCCCTACATTGACCTACACTGGTTGCACCAGAGGCTATGGCTGTTACTCCACGGAACCAACCGATTGAATGGAAACAGCAGGGCAGTTATAAATCAGTCAAAATCTAAGGAACGTTACTCCACTAACATAAACAAAATCTGTAGGACCCCCAAATCTACAACAACCTCCTTGCGGCAGGCTGAAAAACGGATAGGACAAGAATGCCAAAACAACAAATAGCAAAAGTGTAGACTGCTCAGGCTCCATAAACAAAAGGGAAATAAATAAATGAAACAGAAGATGTCTTTATTCAGAATTGACCTGACTAAATCCGTGCCCAACATGACCAACAGAATCACACTGGTGGAAAATAGATTCTAACCTATATGTGGCTCTGGCTCAGGAAGCACAGTATAATGAGGTGTGGTCTAAACACGAGGTATTGGAAATTAGGCAAAATATCCTTTCTGACAGGCAGGAACAGAATGTGAACTGTTCCAAAAGAAACAGTCTTCTAATTTTGGTATTACAGTGACTCTTAAAAAACAGGGACTAGAGTTCTATATAAAGGCATGGTTTGATGACATCCTGCGGAATCCAGAGCTGTCTTAGATGTAACTAGGCAGATCCAACCATGTCGCCTCTAAATACTAACAGAATTTTCAGCTGAATGCATTTCCTTCTGAAATGTACAGCTTTTTTGTTCATTATGTTGGCTTTTCAGACAAACTGCTTTAAAGGCATGACAGGCTAGCTTAAACTTTGGCCTGTCCTCTAATGGGAGCCAATAAGGGGCATAGTAGAATTGAACCTGCCATAGCAATCAATCAATCAATCATAATACTTGTAAAATGCGAATGGTCACCCGCTAGGGTCTCAAGGAGCTGAGGGGGAGGGGCGCAGTAAGTGACAGGCCGTCGATGAACGGAGGGGATCAGGTGAAACGCCAAGTTTTGAGGTCCTTTCTGAATTGCAATAGGTTGGTAGATCTTCTGAGGTGGATGGGAAGGGAGTTCCAAGTCGTGGCGGTGTGGTGGGAGAAGGATCTTCCTCCGGCTGTGGCCTTCCAGACGTGTGGGACGGCGGCGAGTGCGAGGTCGGTGGAGTGGAGCTGTCTGGTGGGCTTGTAGAAGTGCAGTCTTTGGTTGAGGTATTCTGGTCTGGCGTTGTGGAGGGCTTTGTAGGCGTGCGTGAGAAGCTTGAATGTGGTTTTCTTATCTATCAGGAGCCAGTGCAGGTCTCTCAGTAGAGCGGAGGTGTGGCTGTGTTTGGGGGTGTTTATGATGAGACGGGCAGAGGCATTCTGGATGTGTTGCAGTCTTGGTGGTGGTTCCGGCGTAGAGTGCATTGCCGTAGTCTAGGCGGCTGCTGACGAGGGCCTCTTTGACTGTTCTTTTGGATTCAGTGGGGATCCATTGTCAGATCCATTCAGCAATTAGGAGGTATTCAACCTTCAGGCACATACCACATCCCTCACTATTGATGTTAAATTGCATTTTTGGCCACCTGCCTTATACTTATTATTTCAGTTTTCAGAATGACTATGACCGTGTATAATTTACAAACATTCATAGTTGCCATCTTTATGACACAAATGGCTGAGGATGTCCAAATGTGACTTGCCACAATTCGAGACAGATCAGTGTAGCGTGAAATATAATGGAGACCTATTTGCGCCCAATTTCGTGGACCAGTGAATGTGACACTAACATGGCAAACCCTTTTGGCAACAAATGTACAGTGTGCTCTGTCTGCTTCCAGGAGCAGCCTAGTATAGATCTGGTATATTGAGAGACATTTAAACCTCAGTACTTGATTAACATAATCAGGCTTAGCAACAGTTATAATTTAACGGAAACAATTTGTTGGGTAAAACTAATGTTTGGCTTGCATGACCTGTTTTTATACTCAGGTACAAAAAACTAAATTGTCTGCATGGGGTATATTCTTATACAAATTCCCTTGACATGTATTACAAAAGGCAATTATGAGGTATCTGATGTGGATGTAAAGACACTGAGCTATGTTTTGACTTCAGGTCAACACAACTAAACACCTAAAAGCCTGAATGGGCATGTTTTAAACTGTTTTCTTTATAAACGTAAACATACAGTATTAGCAGTATTCGGACATGCCTACATCTTTACTGTGATTGCTGTTTATTGGTGCTTCAGGCCAATGCCCTAGTCAATTTCTTTTGAAAGGTCCATGGTTCAAGAGCTTCTTGCACGTGCCTTGTGATGGGAATATCATCCACACTGTCTCCTGGGGCCACATGCATTCTTTCTTCGAAACAGAGTCATGACATCGAAGCATGATGACTTTAAACCCAGACCTCCTTGAACTTTGTGGTCCCATAATGGTCGAAAATACTTCAACTGGAAGGTCTTCTGGCCTTAATTTATTGGAAATTCGTGTTTTGTTTCTAGAAAGATAAAAGACATTAAATGATAGAGCATAAAATGTCTGCAGCTAAATCCAGTCCCCGGGACATGTGTGGACCACTTTCAAGAGCCTTAGCACTGAGAGGAGCTTTCGTCAGAAGGTACTAATCTAGATATACCGGTATATGCTTTCTCTGCATACATAAAGCTATTGAAGCCAAGCAGTTGAGGAAAATGCAAGAGAGAGATCTTAGACAGAGGGGAAAAATTAAAAATGTACAAAATAAAAGACCTGTCAGTAACCACGTAAATAATCTGTACTCTCAAAAATGTCACTACATCCCAAGTATTAACATCAGCCAAAGGAATTCTGGGATGGGCTAGGATGGATACCTATAATAAACCACACACATATAAGATAAGAAATATTGAATTTAATATGTTACAGAGAAATTAAGGTGCAACTGTGATAGAGGAGGGCCAGTCAGCAACTGGTAGCAGAAACTTTCCTACACACCAAATTCCAGGATGTCATGTTACATAGCCAGAGTTTCATCACAATAGAGTAGAAACCCATAGTGCTAAACATCCACTCTCTTCACAATACCAACGAAAAGTGTGAGAATTCAAATAATAGATATAGAACAATATGTGTACATATGAAGACGCTAATGGGGCACATCAAAGCATCAGAATGTGAGCAGGGTTGTGGTCATCATCCATTCAAGATAGTTCCCTCCAAACTATTTATCTCCACACTCCTATTCATTGCACCAAATTCTTTCCTCTTCTCACATTTTAGCATCTTTTTCGTACGCTCCATTTTACTTTTCCAAGACACATTCTTTCACCCGCACATTCATTTTATAGTTCCAAACCTTCTCAATCTCTAGCCCAATGCCTCCCTATTCCCAATAATTGCAAAGGTTTTGAAAATCGATAGAGCCCCTTTCTAACCATATGTAACACTCTGACTTTAACCCAGTCACCAAACACATACTCACTTATTGCACCTATCTCGCCCTTACCCCCGACATACTGTTCCACTGTCTTTCCCTCTTGGAGTCAAACTCTTTTTTAGATTAAGATAATAAATCCCTACCCACGTCAATTTATAAAGAGTAGCACCCATTGTCTTCTTGGATGTTGTGCTACAGACACAAACCATTTTCATCACTACCATCCTCCAGTCTCCATCTCCACACACCACTAACTGGAGACCAAACAGTAATGCTCTATTCAACCCCTCAACTAAACCAATGCTTTAGGGGTAGTAAACCGATGCCCTAATATACGCCACCCCCAATCTGCTCCAAAAGGTCTTCATTTAATTTGAAAACATGTGTAATAAACTTCCAAACATCAAGCAAAATAATCTACAACCACTAGTTAATATATTGGACAAAATACGGAATGGTCCAGAAATATCCATAGCAGTCTTTTCCCAAGCTTTACTGGGATGACACAACTCTTGAGAAGGAAACACCACAGTTTTCTTGGACTATCCACTTCCTGCGCATACCAGACACTTCTTTTCCATTTGCTCAATATTTCTGTTTAGAATTATTCACCACAAATATGCTCCTTTACTCCTCTTCCATGGCACTCGTTCGAATGTGTCCTTCTTGTGCCAGGAACAAAACGGTCTCTCACAAGCTTTTCAGAACTACCAACAGTTACCTCCTTCTCAAAATGTCTCTCTGTTCATCAACCCAGGCCACATTTAAAAACGTTATCTGTTCTAACATAGGGGCCGATTTAAACTTTGGTGGACAGAGTACAGTCCATCAGGTGGCAAAGGACATTACCTCCTCCACCGTGATGGACTACCATCTGCTAATTTAGAGATGACTGTCGGAAATTGGATGTTGACATGTGACATAACTCACTAAACTCTTATTTCTCCATTCTAAGGACATGGATGCTGATGTGCGGGGTTCTTCCATGCTCATAACAATAGTGATGTAGGGAGAGCTTGTGCCTCACACTACAAGGCAGTGACGGAGCTCATGAATGCTGATATTCAAACAGTGTAACAGTAAATCTAAAAGGCAGCCCACACCAAAAGATTTAGCCATTGCGATTGTCTCGCTAGAGATGCAAGCTCACCATTTTCCTTTATTGCTTTCTCCAGCCAAGTGACCCTAACCACTGCTCTATACCTAATGTTCAGTTCTGAGTGCCTTTCTCAAGTAAAGAATCACAATACTTCCGTCTCTCAGCATAGGGAAACTAACATTCCATGCATCATTACATTCTGCCAACATCCACACTTGACTTTCTATAGCATGCTTATCCATACGCAGACACATCATGTCACTACATACTGAAAGTGAGAAATGCTGAGGTTTGTAAGTAACAAGCAAATATAAGTGCAGGAATGCAAGTCATTGCTGTGTTCCCGTACCCCCAGATAATTGTCACCGTCCATTTACTGCTTACAGGAAATGAAAGGAAGAGGATTAAATTATATCCATGTTCAGCCTCTACATGGGTTAAAAACTAGAACCCCATCCTTGATGTGGTTCCTTTAATTGATTTGCCTGTCAGTGCTTCCAGTGTGCTTCTACTCTGTTTTTGTTATGCCTTTTTTCTTGAATTACCTTCTTCCTATAAATTAAAACATGACCATCCAATGCATTTGACACCTTGTCCCATCTTGCTTCTGAATACCAGATCATTGCTTGGTATCGATAGTGGATTTGCACCTCAGGCTTACACAGTCGTTTTAAGTGATGCTGTCAGTGCCTGCAGTTATGCCAAGTAGTAGCGTGCGCCACAGCTGTCATCAAGATGCACGTTGATATGGAGTGGCCAATGTGGTCCAATGCTTCTCATAAAAAAAATACTTTGTACCATAAAGTTCCAAAACTTTCTCTTGGCACTCCTGCCTATGCTAGCACAAGTTCACCACGAGCTTGGGCAACCTCCTTCAAGGTCAGTCTTGCTAAGCTCCAGTAGGCCTGGATGTCTTCCTTCTTATTACAACCCATTCCTCACCAGTGTAATGAAGCACATTCATGCAAGATAATAAAGATTTAATAACATAAGGTACAACTATAAAGAAGGAGCACGAGCCAGTGACTGACCAGCTGAAACTTTTTCACACACCTAGATCCACGATGTCTTATCATGTTACATAGCTGATATATAATCTGACAAAATAGTGAACCACAATGTTACAGTACTTTATTGTACCCACTAAAGGAAAGTAGTATTTAAAACAACTTTATTGTACTTTTTAATGTATTTACTCAGGTATGGAAATTACAGCGGTTAAAGACTGTGTTCCAATGGTGTTCTACCAGCTCATATAACAATCACAGTATTATATTGTCGTGTCAGGGCAAGCACAATTGAAAATCAGTTAACATGTACTTGATGGCAAACCTTCCCGCTTGCCCCCTCCCTACTCCTTTTCCAGCGGCCGAAAACTCCAACCGTAGCAGTCAAAGACAATTCAATTCCATGACAGATGAGACTGAATAGATAGTGAAAATGATTCCTCTACGGAGAACAAGACAGCCAGCTTATGATGGCCGTCACTTAAAGCCACATTGTAACATGCATGCTATTGTGCTAGTCTGTGTTAGCATTTGGAGACTAAAAAACTCACAAAAAATACACGTAATCCATTTTAACAACATGTTGTTAGTCAAAATATCTATTACTAGTTTACAAAGCTAAAGATGTTTGTGGTCATCCTTTCACTCATTTGTGTAGCTAAGAGCAATTCATCCCGTTTCATTGCAGTTGGGCATTCCTCTCGCCTCAGAACCTGGCTCTCTGTCTCAGCCCAGTGAGTCAGGGTTTCTCCTCCATTTAGTCAGTGTAGGAGGCCTAACTGCCTTTCATATCATAGTGATCTCTCTCTTTGCCAACAGCTGCCAAGGTCTATAAATCTAGTTACCATTTTACCCCTTTTCATTGCAGCACACCCAGAAGACACCCTGTATTGTAGCAAAGGTCTGTTCTGCCTGTTATCTAAGTTAAGTCCTTTGTTACTCCCTCTCAGAAGGTTACTGTACGTGAACAATCACACGTCAGCTAAAGGTACAACAAAGGCATTCTGAACTGACCCCAGAGTAAATTTTACTAACCTTATACAGTGTTAAATAGGCCCTGTGCAGTATATTAAATTGTATGAGATTGATTCAAGTGTTGTTTGAGACTTTAAAGTTATATCTTAAGACAGTCTTTATAATTACACTCACAGATTAAGTCCTGTTCCCAATTCTGTCTGTATGTTATATTGACCTGTACAGCCAACTAACTAATGGCCACTCATCCCCTATTGTATCACGCTTTTGCAGAATAGAGTGCACTACGGGTTCGTCATGCTTAATATTCCAAAACATTTTAAGGGCTTTCACTAGCCTCCCACGCAAAATAAATTGTCTACTGTAGAGTCTAGTCAAAACATGTAAGGACTGAAAGGTGGTCAACATACATTCCTTGACTAAGTATCCAAATGTCATTGCTGCCACCTATTCCCAATTTACCAGTTCACCTGAACCGACACTGCCTGCCTGTATAGGTTGGGTCTTTATTGGAATCAGCGAAATATATGGTCAAGTAAGGTTAGGATATGTCACCATGCAACTGAGAGCCTCCTGTACTAACCAAAGCAACCCTTTGGGTGGCGGGTTCCCAGGGAAGAGCACTGTCTTTAGTGCCTCTTCTCCATGTAAGTATATAGTTAATTTCAGTGAAGTGATGCCCAGTCAACCATAGAGAAGCCTATTGGAGCTGAGCCGAAATACAATAACTTTAAAAATATGGAAAGCCTTGTCCCCTCTTTCAGCTTGAGTTTTTTTCAGTGCGATTCTTCTCCCTGTAACCCGTACAAGAGCACCCATTATTCTGTCCAAGTAATGAAATAATTTCTTAGGAATCATCACCCGGGGGTTTACAAAATAATGCAACAGATGTGATAATACTACCAATTTCTATATTGCGATCTAACCCAACACCAAAATGGCACAGAGGATCAAAATGGTATGTGTACCTTCTAAGATCGAATAGCTGCTACCAGGTTGTTCTCTAGATCTGGTTAAGTGTGGAAAAGTTAAACCCAAATTACGGAAGGTGTGCTATTTCCAGCACAATTATTCACCCCCACATTCTTTAAAGAACGGGGCTCAATGAGAACACTCAAGACTTACCCTAATTAACTAGGGTGACCAGGCGTCCCGGATTTTCGGGGACAGTCCCAGTTTTTCGCCAGCTGGACCGGCAGATTTCGGTAAATTTGACTTCTGCCTGGTTTTTGGAGGGGGAGACTAGAAACAGTGGAAGGAGCTTTTTCAGGTGTTCTAAAGCTGTGCTAGTTAGCTGCTGTTATAAGTAAGACGTTTAATTAAAAGGTATGGTGCGGGTTTTAAAAATTACATTTTATTTATTTTCATAATATAATGCTTCTTCTGTGTTCCTATGTTGATGAGAGTTGTCATTCCACCCCCTCTGTTGATGTAAAATTTTAGCCATTTATCTATTTTTGTTAAATGTCTCGATTTTTGCTTCTCAAGATCTAGTCACCTTATAATTAACCCCCAAGCCGAAGACTCACTGAAAAACTAGCAGTGCCTAGGCGCTAAAGGCAAGAAAGCATTTATATCTCCCACATATGGGTGATTGTCATCAGCATATAGAGAAATGGAATGTGCATTTCCCACTGCCTAAAGCCCCCACTACTCTTCCACCTTATGTGTCCTAGCTGCCAGATTTTAATGACCAATGCAAACAGTGAAGGTGATATGGAGCATCCCTGCTGTGTGCCCCCAATAATATGGTACTCGTGCAAACATTTTTTTTTTGTTCTAACCCTAGCCGCTGGCTTGTACAGAGTTACTTAAGTCATCAGACAATTAGTGTGCTGAGACCAAGTTTCTCCAGGACCCTTATCATATAGGCCCTCATTAGGAGTCTGGCGGTTAGCGTAACACCGAGGTGGAGTTGGTGGCGCACTGCGGCGGGCCTGGTGGTGAAGACTGCCATATCACAAGTCCTGGAAATGTGCCCGCAGAACACAGGCAAGTCACCGTCCGGCCCACCACAGCTGAAGTGCTGGTGCGCCAGCCATATCCAGCCTGGCGGTCAGGCAGCGTCCCACGACCATATTATGAGGTTGCACATCGCCAAGATTTCCGGGACGGAACCACCGCCACCAAAACCCTAACGGAAACGAAAAATATAAAGGGAACACCCACCTTCAGGAACAAACGCACATCCGTAGGTGCCATGGCACGTGAAATGCAACTCCTTACAATCCTCTACCTGGTCCTGCAACTCCCAGACCAGCGACAGCGACCACAACACCAACCGTAAGTACACCAGCGTAGCACACACTGGCGGGAACGACGTTAGTACACACACACAAACACACAAATGGTACAGGAAGTCATGCCCACACTATCATGCAAAAAAACACCCGTACCAACACACACACACACACACATACCAATACCCACAACCACCACACATACATGGAGAATGAAAGCCAGGACTAGGTAGGTAACAATGACACCAATGGTGTAGTGCCGCATGATAACCATATATTAAAAACATATGGGATAAAACGTATGTACATACAGGCCCAAGCGCCAGTCCAAAAACCATAGTGCCTCAAGCACACTGGGCACAAGATGACGCCCCAACTTTGACTCCTGACTGCAAAGTGCAGTCCTCCACAGGGCAGGGGCATCAATGGTGAATGCAGGCACCTCAGGGGTGAGGGGTGCTTGGGGGTCCTTGGGCTTGGGGGGTTCCTTCCATCTGGGCCTGGAGGGGGACCCTTAGGGGTGCCCTTAGATGGGGGTCCCTGCGCGTGCCCTGGATGGCGGGGGCTTAACAAGGGGCTGCGGTTTGGGCTTGCCCTTGGATGGTGGGGGCTTAGCAAGGGGGCGCATGGGCTTGACCTTGGAGATGGAAGGAGTAGGCTTGGCCTGGGAAGAGAAGGCAGCGGGCTTTGGTTTGCCAGCAGGAGCAGTGGATGTCACAGGGGCAGAAGTTTCAGGTGGCAGAGGGGCAGGGGCAGTGGCAGACTGGGATACGGAAGGCTGGGGCAGAGGAAGGGTAGCAGGGTGCTTGGGGGGGACAGGGACTGGGTCAGTGGGGGGGAACAGGGAGAACTTGCTCAGGAAATGTTTTTGGGGTACATATCGGAGGTCACTGGAAAGACGTTTGGGAGTGGAGGGAGTGGGAATGGTTGTGAGGTGTGTACGTAGGTGTACCACGGCTGTGGGTGCGTGGGTGGATGAAATGTGTGCGCTAGGGGACTGTTGGGTGGAGAGTGTGTGTGTTTTTTATGTACTGGGAGGAGGTGGGGAGGAGATGCAGTTAATTGGCGGGGGAAGTGTGAGTGTATGTTAGGGTGGTGTCTGCAGGTAGGGTGGATGTGCTGCATGTGGATGCGTTGACAGTTGTGGTGTCTGTGCCAGTGGTGTATGGGGTGCATTAAGGGGGGTCAGAAGATGTAGTGACGGTGGCAGTGAGGGTACATGTGAAAGGAACAGTGACTGATGTGATGCTGACTGCAGGTGTGAGTGTAGTGTTGACTGTGAGTGGGTGTAGGAGGCTGGCCTGATTCGTAGTGGTACCAAGGGGTACTTACACTCTGCACCAGGTCCAGTTATCCCTTATTAGTGTAGACGAGGTGTCTAGCAGCTTAGGCTGATAGAAAAGGTAGCTTAGCAGAGCAGCTTAGGCTAAACTAGGAGACGTGTAAAGCTCCTACTATACCACTGGTGTCATATGCACAATATTATAAGAAAACACAATACACAGATATACTAAAAATAAAGGTACTTTATTTTTATGACAATATGCCAAAAGTATCTCAGTGAGTACCCTCAGTATGAGGATAGCAAATATACACAAGATATATGTACACAATACCAAAAATATGCAGTAATAGCAATAGAAAGCAATGCAAGCAATGTAGTCACAATAGATTGCAATGAGGGACATAGGGATAGGGGCAACACAAACCATATACTCTAGATGTGGAATGCGAACCACAAATGGACCCCAAACCTATGTGACCTTGTAGAGGGTCGCTGGGACTGTAAGAAAACAGTGAGGGTTAGAAAAATAGCCCACCCCAAGACCCTGAAAAGTGGGTGCAAAGTGCACCTAAGTTCCCCAGAGAGCACAGAAGTCGTGATAGGGGAATTCTGCAAGGAAGACCAACACCAGCAATGCAACAACAATGGATTTCCGGACGAGAGTACCTGTGGAACAAGGGGAACAAGTCCAAAAGTCACGATCAAGTTGGGAGTGGGCAGATGCCCAGGAAATGCCAGCTGTGGGTGCAAAGAAGCTGCCACCGGATGGTAGAAGCTGTGGATTCTGCAGGAACGAAGAGGACTAGGAACGTCCCCTTTGAAGGATGGATGTCCCACGTCGTGAAGAAGCTTGCAGAGGTGTTTCCGTGCAGAAAGACCACAAACAAGCCTTGCTAGCTGCAAGGGTCGCTGTTAGGGTTTTTGGATGCTGCTGTGGCCCAGGAGGGACCAGGATGTCTCCAATTGCGTGAGGAGACAGAGGGGGCGTCCAGCAAGACAAAGAGCCCACTCAGTAGTAAGCAGCACCCGCAGAAGTGCCAGAACAGGCACTACGAAGAAGAGTGAACCAGAGCTCACCCGAAGTCACAAAGGAAGGTCCCACGACGCCAGAGGACAACTCAGGAGGTCGTGCTCTGCAGGTTAGAGTGTCGGGGACCCAGGCTTGACTGTGCACAAAGGAAATCCTGGAAGAGTGCACAGGAGCCGGAGCAGCTGCAAATCACGCGGTACCCAGCAATGCAGTCTAGCGTGGGGAGGCAAGGACTTACCTCCACCAAACTTGGACTGAAGAGTCACTGGACTGTGGGAGTCACTTGGACAGAGTTGCTGAGTTCCAGGGACCACGCTTGTCGTGCTGAGAGGGGACCCAGAGGACCGGTGATGCTCTTTTGGTGCCTGCGGTTGCAGGGGGAAGATTCCGTCGACCCACAGGAGATTTCTTTGGAGCTTCTAGTGCAGAGAGGAGGCAGACTACCCCCACAGCATGCACCACCAGGAAAACAGTTGAGAAGGCGGCCGGATCAGAGTTACAAGGTCGCAGTAGTCGTCTTTGCTACTTTGTTGCAGTTTTGCACGCTTCCAGAGCAGTCAGCGGTCGATTCCTTGGCAGAAGATGAAGAGAGAGATGCAGAGGAACTCTGATGAGCTCTTGCATTCGTTATCTAAAGAATTCCCCAAAGCAGAGACCCTAAATAGCCAGAAAAGGAGGGTTGGCTACTTAGGAGAGAGGATAGGCTAGCAACACCTGTAGGAGCCTATCAGAAGGAGTCTCTGACGTCACCTGCTGGCACTGGCCACTCAGAGCAGTCCAGTGTGCCAGCAGCACCTCTGTTTCCAAGATGGCAGAGGTCTGGAGCACACTGGAGGAGCTCTGGGCACCTCCCAGGGGAGGTGCAGGTCAGGGGAGTGGTCACTCCCTTTTCCTTTGTCCAGTTTCGTGCCAGAGCAGGGCTGAGGGATCCCTGAACCGGTGTAGACTGGCTTATGCAGAAATGGGCACCATCTGTGCCCATGAAAGCATTTCCAGCGGCTGGGAGAGGCTACTCCACACCAGCCCTGACACCTTTTTCCAAAGGGTGTAACACCCTCTCTCTGAGGAAGTCCTTTGTTCTGCCTTCCTGGGCCAAGCCTGGCTGGACCCCAGGAGGGCAGAAACCTGTCTGAGGGGTTGGCAGCAGCAGCAGCTGCAGTGAAACCCCAGGAAAGGTAGTTTGGCAGTACCCGGGTCTGTGCTAGAGACTCGGGGGATCATGGAATTGTCTCCCCAATGCCAGAATGGCATTGGTGTGACAATTCCATGATCTTAGACATGTTACATGGCCATGTTCGGAGTTACCATTGTGACGCTATACATATGTCGTGACATATGTATAGTGCACGCGTGTAATGGTGTCCCCGCACTCACAAAGTCTGGGAAATTTGCCCTGAACAATGTGGGAGCACCTTGGCTAGTGCCAGGGTGCCCACACACTAAGTAACTTAGCACCCAACCTTTACCAGGTAAAGGTTAGACATATAGGTGACTTATAAGTTACTTAAGTGCAGTGGTAAATGGCTGTGAAATAACATGGACGTTATTTCACTCAGGCTGCAGTGGCAGGCCTGTGTAAGAATTGTCAGAGCTCCCTATGGGTGGCAAAAGAAATGCTGCAGCCCATAGGGATCTCCCGGAACCCCAATACCCTGGGTACCTCAGTACCATATACTAGGGAATTATAAGGGTGTTCCAGTATGCCAATGTAAATTGGTGAAATTGGTCACTAGCCTGTTAGTGACAATTTGGAAAGAAATGAGAGAGCATAACCACTGAGGTTCTGGTTAGCAGAGCCTCAGTGAGACAGTTAGTCATAACACAGGTAACACATACATATAGGTCACAAACATATGAGCACTGGGGTCCTGGCTAGCAGGGTCCCAGTGACACATAACAAACATACTGAAAACATAGGGCTTTCACTATGAGCACTGGGCCCTGGCTGGCAGGATCCCAGTGAGACAGTGAAAACACCCTGACATACACTCACAAACAGGCCAAAAGTGGGGGTAACAAGGCTAGAAAGAGGCTACTTTCTCACACAAACCCCCCGAACGAAGGACAATAAGGCTAACCTTGGCCAGTTGAGACTTTATTGTCTAAGTGGTGATAAGTAGAGAGTAGCTCTGCAATAGACTGGTTACTCCCTTTATCATCCACTATATGGTTACTTCCCTGTGGGGATGTAAACCACCCTGTTTGAAGTATTTTAGCTAAGCAACAATGTGAAGATATATTTTCAGAGTTTCTATCAGTAAGTTTTAGTTTAGAGCAGTGGGAATTATCCACTGAACCTTTTTCTAGTGATGAGAATGCCAGACAGGGATGTTGTCTCAGTAAAGCCATAGCTGGGCAAAAACTTTGTCCATATGGCTGGAAGAGAGAATAGAGATGCTGTTTCTCTTTAGTTGGAGCAGGGCAGGGATGCTGTCCTATGAGCTCCACACTAGGGCAGAGATGCTGTCCTAAGTGTTGTGAGGCAGTGCAGGGTTTCTGCACTAAAGTTTCTCTGGGAGGGTTGGAGGGATGCTCCATGTTAACTAAAATGGTGCTCTTTTTCTCACCAATATGAGTTATCCCACAGAGAGGTACTTCCACCTCAGGGAGTACAGCTATGCCAGCTGATGGTTCCCTTGGAACAGGTGCCACCCCAGGAGAGGTTTCTCCCACCACAGGAATGGTATCCTGAATGGCAGGGTGGTTAGGGGATACAGTGATACCCTTTTTACCTGTTGTTGGAGAGGGATCCTGAGTTTTGAGGCCTTCTCTCCTTTGCTTTTTCATTTCAGTAGAAATGAGAGGGAACAATTCCTCAGGGATACCCAGCATGGTTGCATGGGTATAAAACTCTACATCAGCCCAACCTGAGGCCTCTAGGTCATTACCTAAGAGACAATCTACAGGTAAGCTAGGTGATACTACCACCTGCTTAGGGCCAGTAACTCCACCCCAACTAAGCTGAACTATAGCTAAGGGAAGAAACTTAGTGGAGTTATGGACATCAATAATCTTATACTGTTGTCCAATGATGTGTTGTTCAGGAGCCACAAGGTTTTCAGTCACCAAAGTGATACTGGCACCTGTGTCCCTGTAGGCTTGGGCCTCAACACCATTTATTGAAACTGTCTGCCTGTACTTATCCATTGTAAGGGGACAAGCAGCCAGTGTGGCAAGGCCAATGCCACTAGGTGTGACAGAAACTGTCTTGGGACTGACTACCCCAGTTTCTATGATGGACCCATAAGTGAACCCAACTACACCCTTAACTTGACTGTTGCCAGCAGTCCCACCACTAGTACCACTACTGCTAGGGGCACTAGAGCTTGATGTATTAGTGGTGGTAGGCTCAGGGGGTTTACCTGGACAGGACTTATCCCCTGGCCTATGGCCTCTGTTTTTACACACAAAGCACCAAGGCTTTTTAATGTGTGCAGGTTGTGAAGAAGAGGAAGAATTTGTTTTATCCCCACCCCCTGAAGAGTGTTTAGGATTTGAAGAAGGATCTTTGGTTTTACCCTTATCCCCATGCTTATCCTGAGATTTCTCACCATCTTTCTTCTTGCCATCCTTGTCACCACCTGTATGAACTTTTCTGTTCACTCTTGTTCTGATCCATTTGTCTGCCTTCTTTCCCAATTCTTGGGGAGAGGTCAGATCTGAGTCCACTAGATACTGGTGCAACAAATCAGTCACACAATTATTAAGAATATGCTCTCTCAGGATTAAGTTATACAAACTTTCATAGTCAGAAACTTTACTGCCATGTAACCACCACTCCAAGGCCTTCACTGAATGGTCAACAAAGTCTACCCAGTCTTGTGAAGACTCCTTTTTGGTTTCTCTGAACTTGATCCTGTACTGTTCAGTGGTTAAGCCATAACCATCTAGGAGAGCATTCTTAAGAACTGTAAAATTATTGGCATCACTTTCCTTCACAGTAAGGAGCCTATCCCTACCCTTTCCACTGAAAGATAGTCAAAGGATAGCAGCCCACTGCCTTTGAGGGACCCCCTATACAACACAGGCCCTCTCAAGTGCAGCAAACCACTTGTTAATGTCATCCCCCTCCTTGTAAGGGGGAACTATCTTGTGCAGATTCCTAGAATCTTGCTCTTTTACAGGATTACTATCTGTAATACTGCTGCTGCCACCATGGGGTCCAAACCCCAACCTCTGTCTTTAGTTTTCTAAGTCAAATGCTTCCCTGTCTAGATCCAGCTGTTGCTTCTTGAGCTTCAGCCTGGACTCTTCCACTCTCAATCTATTGAGTTCCCTTTCTAACACTCTGTCTTCAGGGTGGGTGGGTTGGGCATGCCTAAACACAGAAGAATGGTGTGAATGAACAGAGGGAGACCTGTCCCTAACAGATGGCACTCTAACAACCTGGCCTAAAGGAGTAACCTCTATACTATGATGAGAACTCACATCAGTAACAGCCCTGCTAGGTGGCCTGCTAAGGGGCAGGTTGGGAAGGTTCCCTTCTAATCCTTTTACTGGGGCTACCCCAGAATCAGAGTGTGAACCATCAGCTAATTTCTCACCAGATGTGCCAACTATGGTCTTATCTTGTTCAATGAGCATATTAACTAACAATTCTCTTGAGGGATTCTTCCCTACCCATAAACCTCTTTCAATGCAGAGACTCCTTGCTCCTTTCCAGCTAAGGTGGTCATAAGCAGTTCTGGTCAGATCCAGAATTTGACCTGTACCAGACATGATAGAAAAGGTTTAAGGGAGAGAAAAAGAAAGAAAAAGTTTCAGAACTTTTTAAAGAACAGGAAAAAAAAACTTTTTCAACTTTTAAGAACTTTTTGAAAGTTTTAGAGGTACTTTTCAGCACTTAGCAATAGAGTAAGAGGAGAAAAGCAAAACTTTTTGGTTAGGTGTACATACACTGAACTTGTTTTGTATATTTTTCTCTTATGAAAAGTACAAAATGACAAAGTGGTAAGTAGTTGTAAGTACTTATCCCACCGCTGCACAACCAATGTAGGAGGCTGGCCTGGTTTGTAGTGGTACCAAGGGGTACTTACACTCTGCACCAGGTCCAGTTATCCCTTATTAGTGTAGAAGAGGTGTCTAGCAGCATAGGCTGATAGAAAAAGTAGCTTAGCAGAGCAGCTTAGGCTGAACTAGGAGACGTGTAAAGCTCCTACTATACCACTGGTGTCATATGCACAATATCATAAGAAAACACAATACACAGATATACTAAAAATAAAGGTACTTTATTTTTATGACAATATGCCAAAAGTATCTCAGTGAGTGCCCTCAGTATGAGGATAGCAAATATACATAAGATATATGTATACAATACCAAAAATATGCAGTAATAGCAATAGAAAGCAATACAAGCAATGTACAGTCACAATAGATTGCAATGAGGGCACATAGGGATAGGGGCAACACAAACCATATACTCTAGAAGTGGAATGCGAACCACGAATGGACCCCAAACCTATGTGACCTTGTAGAGGGTCGCTGGGACTGTAAGAAAACAGGGAGGGTTAGAAAAATAGCCCACCCCAAGACCCTGAAAAGTGGGTGCAAAGTGCACCTAAGTTCCCCAGAGAGCACAGAAGCCGTGATAGGGGAATTCTGCAAGGAAGACCAACACCAGCAATGCAACAACGATGGATTTCTGGACGAGAGTACCTGTGGAACAAGGGGACCAAGTCCAAAAGTCACGATCAAGGGAGTGGGCAGATGCCCAGGAAATGCCAGCTGTGGGTGCAAAGAAGCTGCCACCGGATGGTAAAAGCTGTGGATTCTGCAAGAACGAAGAGGACTAGGAACTTCCCCTTTGGAGGATGGATGTCCCACGTCGTGAAGAAGCTTGCAGAGGTGTTTCCGTGCAGAAAGACCGGAAACAAGCCTTGCTAGCTGCATGGGTCGCAGTTAGGGTTTTTGGATGCTGCTGTGGCCCAGGAGGGACCAGGATGTCGGCAATTGCGTGAGGAGACAGAGGGGGCGTCCAGCAAGACAAAGAGCCCACTCAGAAGTGAGCAGCACCCACAGAAGTGCCGGAACAGGCACTACGAAAAAGAGTGAACCGGAGCTCACCCGAAGTCACAAAGGAAGGTCCCACGACGCCGGAGGACAACTCAGGAGGTCGTGCACTGCAGGTTAGAGTGTCGGGGACCCAGGCTTGACTGTGCACAAAGGAAATCCTGGAAGAGTGCACAGGAGCCGGAGCAGCTGCAAATCACGCGGTACCCAGCAATGCAGTCTAGCGTGGGGAGGCAAAGACTTACCTCCACCAAACTTGGACTGAAGAGTCACTGGACTGTGGGAGTCACTTGGACAGAGTAGCTGAGTTCCAGGGACCACGCTTGTCGTGCTGAGAGGGGACCCAAAGGACCGGTGATGTAGTCTTTTGGTGCCTGCGATTGCAGGGGGAAGTTTCCGTCGACCCACAGGAGATTTCTTCGGAGCTTCTAGTGCAGAGAGGAGGCAGACTACTCCCACAGCATGCACCACCAGGAAAACAGTCGAGAAGGTGGCCGGATCAGCGTTACAAGGTTGCAGTAGTCGTCTTTGCTACTTTGTTGCAGTTTTGCAGGCTTCCAGAGCAGTCAGTGGTCGATTCCTTGGCAGAAGGTGAAGAGAGAGATGCAGAGGAACTCTGATGAGCTCTTGCATTCGTTATCTAAAGAATTCCCCAAAGCAGAGACCCTAAATAGCCAGAAAAGGAGGTTTGGCTACTTAGGAGAGAGGATAGGCTAGCAACACCTGTAGTAGCCTATCAGAAGGAGTCTCTGACGTCACCTGCTGGCACTGGCCACTCAGAGCAGTCCAGTGTGCCAGCAGCACCTCTGTTTCCAAGATGGCAGAGGTCTGGAGCACACTGGAGGAGCTCTGGGCACCTCCCAGGGGAGGTGCAGGTCAGGGGAGTGGTCACTCCCTTTTCCTTTGTCCAGTTTCGCGCCAGAGCAGGTCTGGGGGATCCCTGAACCGGTGTAGACTGGCTTATGCAGAAATGGGCACCATCTGTGCCCATGAAAGCATTTCCAGAGGCTGGGGGAGGCTACTCCTCCCCAGCCCTGACTCCTTTTTCCAAAGGGAGAGCTGAGGAAGTCCTTCGTTCTGCCTTCCTGGGCCAAGCCTGGCTGGACCCCAGGAGGGCAGAAACCTGTCTGAGGGGTTGGCAGCAGCTGCAGTGAAACCCCGGGAAAGGTAGTTTGGCAGTACCCAGGTCTGTGCTAGAGACTCGGGGGATCATGGAATTGTCTCCCCAATGCCAAAATGGCATTGGGGTGACAATTCCATGATCTTAGACAGGTTACATGGCCATGTTCGGAGTTACCATTGTGACGCTATACATATGTCGTGACATATGTATAGTGCACGCGTGTAATGGTGTCCCCGCACTCACAAAGTCCAGGGAATTTGCCCTGAACAATGTGGGAGCACCTTGGCTAGTGCCAGGGTGCCCACATACTAAGTAACTTAGCACCCAACCTTTACCAGGTAAAGGTTAGACATATAGGTGACTTATAAGTTACTTAAGTGCAGTGGTAAATGGCTGTGAAATAACGTGGACGTTATTTCACTAAGGCTGCAGTGGCAGGCCTGTGTAAGAATTGTCAGAGCTCCCTATGGGTGGCAAAAGAAATGCTGCAGCCCATAGGGATCTCCTGGAACCTCAATACCCTGGGTACCTCAGTACCATATACTAGGGAATTATAAGGGTGTTCCAGTATGCCAATGTAAATTGGTGAAATTGGTCACTAGCCTGTTAATGACAATTTGGAAAGAAATGAGAGAGCATAACCACTGAGGTTCTGGTTAGCAGAGCCTCAGTGAGACAGTTAGTCATAACACAGGTAACACATACATATAGGTCACAAACTTATGAGCACTGGGGTCCTGGCTAGCAGGGTCCCAGTGACACATAACAAACATACTGAAAACATAGGGCTTTCACTATGAGCACTGGGCCCTGGCTGGCAGGATCCCAGTGAGACAGTGAAAACAGCCTGACATACACTCACAAACAGGCCAAAAGTGGGGGTAACAAGGCTAGAAAGAGGCTACTTTCTCACAGTGGGGAGGTGGTTGGAGAGTCGGTACAGGGTGTAAATGTTGACATTTCTCCATGGGTGTGTTGAGTGTGTGCATGGCAGTGGTGGCGTCTGCGGTGCCTGTGGTTGTCCTTCCGTAACATGTCTGTTGATGTGGATGCATGTGGGTCAGTAGGTGTGCCTTGGATGGGTGAGGGGAGAGGGATTTGGGAATGGGAACAGGTAGCTGGAGGGGTCGGCGGAAGAAGAAGGGACACTGACTGCCATCAACGAGGAGGTAAGAGCCTGAAACAATCTCTGTAGGGCAGGCAAGGCACCGTGAATGCCTTCCAGGAATGCATTAGTCTGTTGCATCTGGGATGCCAGTCCGTGGATGGCATTCACGATAGTTGTCTGGCCCACAGAGATGGACCTCAGGAGGTCATTAGCCTCCTTATTGAGGGCAGCAGGGCTGACTGGGGCAGGAGCAGAGGTGCCTGCGGCGAAGGAGATGCCCACCCTCTTGGGTGAACGGGCACAGGCAACTGGGTGGGGAGCTACCGGGAGGGCGGTGCTAGTATGGGCGGTGGCGGACAAGGTTGGTGCTGGGGTGGTCCCAGATGGGTCCGCCACAGCCAGGGAGCCATCATTGGAGGAGGAATCAGAAGATGTAGTGGTCGATCCGGTCTCCCCCGTGGCACTCGCCTCACCCTCCATCCCACTGGTCCCCTTGGCGCTGCTGGTGTGAGCCTCCTGGGTCCTGTGGGCTGCAGATTCCCCACTCACCGATGCCCCTTCTCCTTCGCCAGATGATTCTGATGCACACAAAGATAGAGGAGGACAGGGAGGGAGAGAGAGACAGGATGCAATCGGACAATGCCAGCACCACAGTCACACAGGGTAGTACATCTGCATTTGATGCCATGCCATGATACATTTTGCCAACGCTGAACATCCTACTACTTGGTGACACCATGGGGGACGGAGCAACAATGTACATGTCAACAGCTTAGGGTTTAACTGAGGCATAATTCGACCTAAGGAGTGTCATACCCACCACACCTGTCCAGTACCTGCCCACTACCAATGGCCGTTATGACACAAATGCAAAGGACTGGACACCCTAGAGGATCCTGAATGACTAGTTGGACAGCCCCCTGGGCTAATGTCAAGAAGCACGGTCACCACTTGGTGCACCCACCCCACCATACATGCAGTGCCTGCCAGCTGACTGAGGTCCTGGATACACCCCTGGCACAGTGGTTGGCCAGGACCAATCACAATGCCCTGACACCCCAGCTCTGAAGATCCAGTTGCCATGGGCTGGCAGGCAGATCTATCAAGTAGGTGGCAACACAGTACTTCATTGAGGAGTCTGCCCTGCTTCCACTGACTGCATGGCATTACTCACACCTGTGATGACAATCCTGCCCAGATGGACACAACCCACAGTGGAGATCAGTGTACCAAGCATCCACGCCACAGCTACCCAATGGTGCCCACCCAGAGCCACCATGTCAATTCACGTCACAAGTGAGAGTGAGTATTCCCCCCCATGTGGCTGATGTGCTGCCCACAAGCGCCAATCCACCTCAGGGTAGGCCACCGCCAATATGCGGGCCATTGGGGGGTCAGGGTCCGACAGGCACCTCTCCCTCGTTGGGAGGACGTCCCCAGCTGGGCCTCCGTGGTCTTCCGGGCCCAGCGGCTCAGGTTCTCCCACCGCTTTCTGCAGTGTATGCTCCGCGGAGCATGGACCCCTAGGGTCCGCATTTGCTTGGCAATGGCACGCCAAATCCCCTTCTGATGGGCGCTGACCTGCATGGGTGACACAGACAGAAGAACACAGTCATGTAGGATGAAATACCTGGGACAGTACTGGATAAGCCACACCCATACGTCATCAGCCAACCTAACCCTCGGTCCCTTACCCATGTCCATGCTCCATGCACACTGCAACCTACCAAAGCCCCCATCCCTATGCACACAACTCACATACAGGACAATGATAAGGGGCTCACCTGCTGCTCTGGTGCCCCATACAACTGTCCATATAGAGGCAGGACCCCGTCCACAAGCCACACCAATTCTTCCTGAGAGAAGGCTGGGGCCCTGTCACCTGCAGGATGCAGCATCTTTGCTACCAGAGTCAGTACACAGCAGCACACACAGTGGAGGTCTTCAGTGCACGAGGTTCAGGACTCAAGTGAGCATGAGCACATGAAATGGTGGTCACGGCCGCCGCGGACATTACCGTCACCGCCAGCGGCGATCACCATTGGCTTCTGACTCCGACTAGCAACAGTGTGAGCCAATGGTGAGTTGTATGGAGGTCGTGGCCATCTACCTCCATGACGTATTACGCCGGCGGGATGATCTCACTTCCACCTGTCCCATGCATGCAGACAGGCGGCAACCATTTTACAATTACAATGTGTGATGCGTATGAAATTTAGTGCGTCATGCATATATGCTGCACAACATGGTACGACCTCTCTTCTGATCCCAGGTACTATGCACGTTTGAGGATGAGGAATGCACCGGTGTACAGGCCCATAGTCAACCTTGCTACCCTGGAGGAGCATCACATTATCCAAACCTATCGCATGAACCGTGTGACCATAATGGAACTAGTAGCTCAGTTGGAGCCAGATCTGTTGCCTGCCAGACGCAGTCCCAATGCCATCCCTTCCACAGTGCAGGTGTTGTCAGTCCTCCACTACCTTCCCTCTGACTCCTTCCAGGTCACAGTGGGCCTCGCAAGTGGGATGTCACAGCCCATGTTCAGCAACGTCCTGAGGGATGTACTGTGGTCCCTGATAAAATATATGGCCAGCTACATCCGGTTCCCCCGATGTGCATATTTGCCCACTGTCAAGGCTGCATTCTATGCTGTGGCACACATCCCACATGTCATTGGGGCTGTTGACGGCACGCACATTGCCCTGGTGCCACCCAGGAGGAACGAACAGGTGTACAAAAACCGCAAGAACTTTCATTTGTTCAATGTGCAGGTGGTTTGTACATCTCCCAGGTGACTGCCAAGTACCCAGGCTCTGTGCATGATTCCTACATCCTGCGGAACAGCAGCCTCCCACACATGATGGCATCACTCCAAAGGGACCGCGTCTAGCTCATCGGTATGTACCCCTGCATATGTGTGCCCCTCAGCTCACTGCTCCCTTGTGTCCCTGCCCTATTGCCCTCTCAGTCTTGGCATGCCTCTTCTCTCTATGCTCACAGGTGACTCTGGCTATCCCAACCTGCCCTGGCTACTGACACCAGTGAGGCGCCCATCCTCAGCTGCAGAGGACCATTACAATGAAGCCCACAGTTGTGCCAGACGAGTCATTGAGAGACGCTTTGGTCTGCTGAAGGCCAGGTTCAGGTGTTTGCATGTCTCCAGGGATGCCCTGCTCTACAAGCCACAGAATGTGTGCCAGATCATTGTGGCCTGCTGCATGCTGCACAATCTGGCCCTGGGGCATCAGATCCCATTGCTGGATGCAGGGGAGTGGGTAGCTGTGCCAGTGGCTCATGAAGGGGACATGAGGAGTGATGAAGAAGAGGATGACGAGGATGCAGCTGGCTCTAGGGTGGAGCTGATTCAATATTTCTTCGGCTGAGATGCAGGTTTATGAAAACTGTGTGGTATGTGTCCTCTACAATTGTCTGCCATGCCCATGCTGCCACCTATTGTGTATGACACTGACAGTTTTGGTTGCAGCTCTGACTCATGGTGGGTTTGGCGGGGTGTCTCATGTGGCCATGACTGAAGTAGTCACAGTGTACAGGTCAGGGCTGTAGTCAGGCGGGTGTTGTGCTGGTAACCTGGTGGCCTGATTTGCCAGTTCAAGTGCTATGCGTTTGCCACACAGGGTTGTTGCATGTGTGCAGCATCCATCTTGGGAGTCAACGTTGGGTGGCAGTGAAACATTGTTGTTGGTGGCAGTGGGTGTAGGGCCAGGTCTCACGCTGGGCGATGTGAGGGTGGGACCATTGGGTTGGTATGTGTTGTATATGTGTGTTGGTACTGGCCATATGGTTTTGAAACTGTCTGACATGTCTGCCCTGGATTCCTGTTCCTACAATGCATTTGTGTGGAGTTGGCATCTGTGACTCCTACAGTGTTTGTTGCCACTGTCTTGCTCTTCTTTCAGGACAATGTAGTTTTGTTCTTTGCTTCCTGCCTAGGCTGTTGCCTCCATTGACACATATCTCCAGCTACTGGCTGCTCCACGATCAACATCCCAACATTTTGCTCCCCACGATGTCACCCTCCCATGAATGTGCTGAGCTTGGGTTGCCACTTGTACAGTATTGGCTGTTCCATACATACACATGGGAAATAAACAAGTAGACATGGACTGTGCTCAGCAGTTGTTTATTTGTGATGCACAGGTGCAAGGGGTGATGAGTGGGGTCATGGCGGTGGAGTTCATCTGAATGTTAGGGCCAGCTGTAGGTAGTCCAGGTGCAGTCTGCTGGCCATGGGTAGACGGAGATATGTGAGTGGACAGTCCACAGGGTGCCACATACAAGGAAGAATGTTCAGGAGAGAGTCACTTCCTGGCGGTGGTCTTGGTCTGGGCATCATGTCCGGATGGATGTCTACTTGGACGTCCTCGCTTGCATGGGAGTTCCTCATTTACAGGAGTAGGGGAGCTGGTGTCCTGCAAGACCTGTGGCGGGCCTCCATACCACTCGCTGCCACTGATGTGGAGGGCTGTGATGGAATGTAGCCAATGCTAGGGGCCTGCTGGTGGGTGGTGGACTCACACATAAGAGTGAAAAGCAAAGCTCCGATACTGGAGAGGGTCCAAAGTCACTATTCTCCTGTGTAAAGTGCCTTATTCACAAGGTGGGGGACTTGACCAGAGGACAGGGACCCAAAGTCCTCTAGAAAAGGGTATGCAATACAGGAAAAAGGTAAAGTCCCACTCTAAGATATCTTGGGGTTATCAAGTTCAAAGTTTATTGCATTGCTATTCAGACGTTTTACTTCCAAAAGTTCCAAAAGTCACTTTATTTCCATAGCAAAGGCAACATCCAAAGTAATGACACGAGAAAAGAGAATCAGCCAACACGTGTTTCGCCCCCTCTGGCTATATAAGCCGGGGCTTTCTCAAGGCTGAAAGAGAAAAGAAAAATCAAACTCGCTGATAATGTTGATCAAAATAGGGCGAAAAAGAATTATCGAGATACCATCAAAAACCACAGAAAAGTGAGCAAAAAAACAAAATCATGTGTGAAAGAGTTACCGATGTGAAATTCCAAAGTTGGAAAAGTCTTAAACCCAAACATGGGAAAAAATTGGTAAGCTATTAAAGTGAGATACAGAGTCCTTGAGAATAAGAAAGAAAACAGTTTGGAATCATACAAGAACCAAGCTTGCTACAAGTTCTGTGATGTTATTCAGTCTGAGTAGTTAGAAAGAAAAAGAGAAACTGTGAATACAACAAAAATATTAAATCCGAGAGATAAACAAGGTTACTTCGACTAGTATCATGATCACTCTAATTTAAAGAGAAATCTTTTAAGAGAGAATTTTTTACTATTACAGAAAAATGTACAGGAGAGAGATGAAATAGTGATTGAGCATATGGTGCCCAAGTCCAGAAAAAACTGGAGGTGCCCCAAAGAAGGTAAACCAATACTAGAGAGTGAGAGGTGAAAAAATGATGATAAAAATTGAGCTAACATACCGTAAGAGTTAACAAGCATTTATAATTTGAATATTAAGTCAGTCATATTCTGTAAAGAAACATTAATCAAATGTTGAGGCATTTCAGACTTAAAAGAGAAACGTGAGAAAAAATAAATAATAATAATGATATTGACTATAGTGTAATTGAATAACTAACTTAGATTAGCATACAGGTTATATTGGACCATCAAAACAAACAAACAAACATTCGGTGTTCACAAGGCTCGTTGGTCAAAAGGACCACCTTGTTGTTAATGAGATATGTTGTACAATTGAGGCATAGACTGGATCAGATAAACTTAATCTCCGTATGTAACAGGAGCGCTCCTGTTCCTTACCTCAAAAATGCATAGAAGTCGGAGACGCCGACTGTCAACGGCAGAGAGCCGTAAAAACGGAACGGGCGCATGAGCGTCCTTATGAATGAATTCCTCCTTATTTGGTTAGCTGTGGGTGATGCAGCGGTGGGTATGCCGCGGAGTCCGTTTTGGTTCAAGACTGTAACAGTGTTTACGAATGGCTCCATCTTGATTCTGTGGGTATGTCGAACCGACAGTGCAGGGAATTTTGGGGCGAATCTCATGCATATCAACTCATTCAATGCCGTATGCAGGATAATTAATCTGTTTTACTGGTATTACCTCCTGCGCCTCTTTTCATGACATTTATTATATACATTATTGTTTCTTACTTTTCTTTATTATTTTTTTATCCCAATCCAAGGTGGCCAAACATTTTTCACTTATGTCATGTCCTGTTTTTCCACCATAAAGGAGAACCATTATAAAGTTCAGGTGCGTCACAATTGTTCTTGTATCATTGCTGGGTCTCTGAATACGATGGATTGATTCTCTGCTTCTCCGGTTCTTTGGTAGTTGCTGTCCTTCCCCTGCTGTTTGGACGGACCAGCTTGAGGTTTTTTTTTCTGACTCGCAGTTTTTTCCCCTTCTGACTGGGTTATTTTTTTGAGCAGTTAGATGTTCTGTCTATATCTGGCATCTTGTACTGCTTCTGGAGATAAGTGGCCATTTCTGCAAAATAAGGAGACCACTGGAAGCATCGCCCAGATGATTAGGACTTGACTGGTTACGATGCCAATGGATATTAGAAATGGACCAAGCCAAAAATGTGTCTCTGATTCAAGAACTGGTTATTGCTGTTAACAACTTGACATTACAGGTCCAGAACCTAACCACAGACAACGCTTCATGATGGCAGTCTTTAGCCATTCTAGCCACAAGGATCACTGGATCCTCCTCTGGGCAGTCTAAGAGAGTGTAAATTAGATGGAAATTCAAGGAAGTTAAAAACCTTTCTGGATAAATGCCAAGTGCACTTTACCTTCAAGTCACATATCTATGCACCTGGCAGGTCATAGGTGGGTTTTATAGTCAGCAATACTATCAGAAACGCACTAGCCTGGCCTGTTCCTTTGATTTTGGAAACTTTGCAGCCTTCTTAACGTAGTTTAGACGGATGTTTGAAGTTCTCTGACCAAGAAAATATTGGCAAAGGATAACGATTGGGCAGATTAGACTCTTTTCATGCTTTTTATAACAGGGCTAAGGGGCAAACTAAAAGATGAACTCGCTACAGTTGCTCGACCCCCTTACCTTCAGGACCTAATATAGTTAACCGTCCAAGTAAAAACTTCAGAAAATACACATAGTACAACACAAGCAGACTTTTTCAAACCTCTCAGTAAACTATTTTTTAAGCTCTCATCCAGATCTTCTGAGGCTGAAGGCGACCCCATGCAAGTGGGCTTTAACAAAGACCCTCTAATAATGGAGGAAAAGTCAAGAAGATGCAAACTGGGGTTGTGTTTATTTTGTGGTCAGAAAGGCTTGTTAAGTTCTTGTCCTGTACCCCTGGCCATGAGATCAAGAAATTGGAAAACTAAGAACCTTACCCCTTGTAAGGAAGTAGTGGTGAGTGAGAATCAAGGAACTGTGCCCTTTTCTCTAAACCCATCCAATTTCGCCCTCCTCAAGGTGAAACCCTAATTCAACTTAAACATCTGTAGGTACCAGTTCTTATTGATTGTCGAGCATATAATGTCTACATGGACTTTCACCTGGCTTCTTAACATCACATTCCGGTTTCTAAGAAAAAAGTACAGGTGACAGTAAAAGCTGCTGATGGTATCCTGGTCGCCTCAGGGTTAGCACTGGAGGAAACACCACCTGTACCTCTCAAAATAGCAGCACCTTGTGAAACCCTCATTTTTTATCTGATTGCCGTCCCTTACTATCCTATCATCCTAGGTATTAATTGGTTGGCAAAACACAACCCATACATTACTTAGTATGCTAAGACTCTGTTCTTGCACTCTGACTTTTGTATCTCTAAATGTACTGCTCATCGATTTTCCTTGAAAATTCATGAAGTCCTCCCGAAAAGTCCTAAACATATGATCGCTCAGCTTACAGAGATTCCTGATACCTACAGAGGTTTTCTTGGCGTGTTTGAAGAACCTATAACTAAAGAGCTAGCTCTGCATTGTCCTTTTGACTGTGCGATTGACGTTTTACCTGATGCGGTTGTTCCTTATGGCCCAATTTTTTCCTTGTCACCTTTGGAACTTCAAGTCTCAAGCAAATATCTTGATGCCAATTTAGCAAATGGTCTAATAGCTCTATCCAAGTCCGCTGCCAGTGCATCCTTTATAGTGAAGCCATTTTAGTAATGTCTGTGGGTACGCAATTTTAGCTACTGGGCCTGCTGTCTGTGCCCTTAAGCCTAGTAACGTTTCATTTATTCCTTCAGAAACTATCACATTTGTGGTGATGTTTTATTTACCTTTATCTTGCTGTCCTTTCACTTAGGAAAGCATTTCTTACATGATATTCTTTCACTTTGTGCTTTATTCAATGCTGCAATAAGATAGGGTTGTCGGCACAAAGTGGTACACAGCATCGCTAACATTTCACAGAAACATATGTATTTTTATGTGGGGACACTTTTCTCAGAACATTAGCTGTTTTATTATAAAAACATCTTTCTGTCCCCTGCACGTTAGAGGGAGGTTCCAACCATATGACCGCTACCGCATGCTGTCTGACTTGGCTAAAGCTGCTCACTGAGACTGCTGGTTCCCTGGCCCACATGGGGAAGGTGTCTCAATAGACAACAGGCTCCTTCACTACTGCCATAGTTGGGTATGGGGGGATGATGTCTTCTCTGGGGGTTTTTGAAGGGCGGATTAGGGCTTATCCTGCTGTGCTCTAACATAGAACAATAGTGTTGTAGGTAAGAATTACAGATCTTGCATAGTGACAGTATTGTGCGACTTTTCTTGTGTTTCACTTTTCTTGTAACCATTCTGCTTCTAGTTTGTTTTATCATCCTAATTATTGCAATTTATGTTATCTTATTTAAGACGCAGCTGATTAAATATATTTTATTGAACCATTCCCTGCTTCTGTTTGTCTTTGCATGTGTGAGACAAATGTAACTGATAAAAAAGGATGAGATCTGATCCACCACATTTGCCCTGAGAAGTCACAATGTCATGCACCTGGCTGCCAAAAATCACCCCTGCTCTTGGGCATAAGTGAGTCAATGCTGACTAGCCAGAAATAGATTAGGCAGACAGTTGTCACATGGTGTGGGATCTAACTCAATTCCCCACAATTCAGGTGATGCTGACACCCAAATCCAGCAGCCTCACTGGTACAATGAGACCCAACGTGACACCCTGTTCTGTGTACCAAAGAAGGGTACATCAAAGCTCCGACCCTGTATCGATTACAAAGGGTCAAACTTGGTGACAGTAAAGAATTGTTATCCCTTGTCCCTCATCTCTGACATTCTTGAAGCTATCCAAGGAGCTAAGATCTTCACTAAATTGGATCTAAGGACAGCATCTCACTTGATAACAATATGGTCAGGAGAAGAATAGAAAACAGCCTTCTAAACATCATTTGGGCACTTTGAGTACTGAGTGATGCCATTTGGTGTGTGTAACGCCCGCTGTCTTTCAGTGTTTCATAAATGACATCTTCTACAATTTGATCCTCGACACAATGGTAGCATAGCTAGATGATATACCTGTTTTTTAAGACCCCACAGATCACCCTTATCATGCTGAACAAATTCTTTAACGGTCAAGGAAGAACAACTTATTGGCCAAACCAGAAAAAGTTATGTTTGTAAGAAATTTGGTAGAGTATTTAGGGTCCTCAAAAGGAACTGCCATGGGTATTCAAACGGTTCAAGCTATTCTTGACTGGCCCATTCTTTCCCCAGTGAATAAGATTCAGAGTTTCCTAGGTCTGGCAAGCACTGCTGCAAATTTATTAAGTGCTCCTCTAAACTCATCTACCCCATCACAGATTTGCTCAAAATTAACAAGCCTTTTCGTTGGAGTAAAGATGCTGCACTAGCCTTTGAAAGAAGGACGACTAAATTCATTCAAGTTCCAATCTTAAAACAACCTGATGCCTTCAAGCTTTATTTTGTGCAAATATATGCATGAGATCTGGCAGTGGGAGCAGTGTTAATATAATCAGGTTATGCCAGAGTAGTCCAACCAATAGCATTCTTTTCTAAAACATTTTCACAAGCCACAAAGAGCTAGTCATTCCTGGAAAAAGAACTCAGCTAAAAAGTCAGCTTTGATTGAGTGGAGACATCTTTTATGTGAGGGTTCAACATCGTGTGACTATTCGTACGAATCACAGAAACCTTCAAATACTCCAACAAGTGCAATGCCGAAACATTAAACAGGCGTTCCTGGCATTTTTTTGGAACAATATGATTTTTTCCTTATCTGTATTCCTGGCTCCAAAAATCAAGTTACTGACTCCTTATACTGACATTATCCAGCATCGGAAAATGTTAAGCCAATGGAAAAGATTTTTCACCCACAGGCCTTCATCTTAGCTACCCCTTTATGTTTCTTGAGTTAGTCTGTCATGGAACCAGAAACTGTAGCAAACTATCTGAAAAGTTTCCTTATTTTTAGATAAGGCATATTAATGCTCTACTATTTGTTCAAAATAGAATTTTTATTCCAACCAAAAAGCTACAGACGTATGTACTTCACTTATGTCATGATGCACTGATTTCCGGAAGCAGAGGTCAACGGGTTACTGAAGATCTAGTCAGAAGAAGATGTTGGTGGTCTTCTTTGCTCAAAAATATTGTTTGACTTATTAGAACCTACAAAGTCAAGCAAGCTTCTATGACCTGTACATTTTCAGTTATGGAACTGAGCTATGGTCCAGTAAACTTGATAAGGGGCTTCAGATGGATGCCCTGCAGAGGCCATAACAGTTTTAATACCCCTCAAGTGATACGTTCAGTTAGGATTCAACAGCATAATCAAAAAAGGGTTGCAATCTTCCACAATCGCATATTCCGCTACTAAAACACTGCTATGACACCAGCCCTCTGTGTATCCTCATCCCAAAAATAAGCAAGAGAGATGAGTCTGAGAGTATGCGTGGCCCCACTCACTTCACTGACAGGAGATCACAAAAAGGTCAGTTAAGAGCCCCATGCATTAGTTCCTAAAGTCAGTGGCCCAGTCACTAGCAGGCCATGTCTGTCAGTGAGGCCAGGGCAGTAATGACCCCAATCTTACATCCAAGTACCTGCCCTCCAGCAGCACTCACTCCAGGCAGCCTGTCTCTGCAGTAATATGGCTGATCGAGCAGTTGTTGGTGGGGGGGCAGGCGATCCAACCAACACAGCAACTTAAGTCCACCTGACAATTGTTGCAGTAGTCTCAGCAGGCTGGCCTGAACACCCAGCTGATCCCGTGAGCCAGCACTGGTATCTGGTCCATGCCCTGCAGCTCACCTTGTGGGTGTAGAGGTCTCTGCGTCATGCTCGACTCACAGCCCGAGCTCACCAGTGTTATGATCCATTCCACTTCTGACAGAAGAAAATCAGGAAATATTAAGTATGTTTATTCCGTAAGTTCTCCAGTGCAACCAGCCATAAGTAAGCAGCATCCAACTGCCTCGTCCCATTCTATTCATAACTACATCCAGCAGATGGCCTGGTGACATTCCAACATCCAGGAGATGAAATGGTGACTTTCCAGTGTTGATGTGTACAACATTCTATGCAATAAATAAGAACATTACAACCAAGAGCCACCAAACATGTTAGCAACAGGGCCCCGTTTTAGGATGAGTCCCATTGGCCTCACTCAGTAGAATTTTACTGGATCCGGGGAGCCAACTGAACTTGCGTCCGCTTGGCCACGCATTCTGTTTTCCATTTATTGTTATCGTTATTATAGAACAGTCTGTATGACGTATTTTGCTAAGAGTGTTAAACTTACTTCTTTTGTATCTTTTTAATGAGTCATGCCGGCTTTGAAGTGCCATCTATATGCGTGTAACTGTAATCTAAATCATTTTGATTTCAAATGTGGGTTGGCTCTTGCACATGAGGAGAGAGGTGCACAGAAAAGGAGAAATGGGGTCAGGGGGCTGGGGGATGTCCAGGAGTCATAAGTAATGTTTTTTTAATGCACAAAGGTAGCTATTTCGCAGATGTTTTCAGTTGTTGGGAGGCCACGAAGGAGGCTCTGATAGGAATTGTGTGTGTCCTGCTCTTAGATGTAGCAAACCCACTGATGTGATCTAATATTGCATTATTAACAGCATTTAGGTTACCACACTTCCAGACAAGATAAGGAGGTGGGAAGATGGGGTGCCTGCATTTCTTGGTCAATCGGTAGGCTGGACACTTTACTCCCTTCTCCTGCCAGATGTTGGGTGTAGGAAATCCATCTTTTTGCTGTGCTTCCTCGTTTCTAGTTTTATTTTTGAACTCGAGACATCTGGTATTTGACCTCTAGAACTGTCGGAGCCTTCTAACCAGACACCGATGCTGTGCCCTCTTGTGTTTGTTTTGCTATATTTGAAACTTCAATTAGTCAGCTGTAATTGTGTGCAAACATTTTGCACAGCAACACTAAGTTAAAATCTGGGATGCAAGCTTGAAGGAGAGATTTTCCCTACCTGCTTCTTAAAATGACAGCATGTTAAAAGCACATGTGTACAAGAGAATGCAGCATTTATGTTTTAACATGTGACACTAGACAAAAATGCTATTTTATTAAATGTTTTTGGTGAAATGCTAGAAACGTCATATTCACATCATCTAGGTAAAGAATTATTAAATCATCAATGGGAACTTTAGATTTTGATTAAGTACACTCATTGCCTGTGTTTTTATAAATTGTCAAATCGACGGGGCGACTGGTGTTCATGGGCAAAAGGGGAGTTGCCCTGCCACACTCTGGGAAGAGGCAAGAACAGGGAAAAAACACAGAGATGATGAAAAGCAATTACTGCTCCAAGACAGTGTACTGAATCTCCTGGGTGAAATCTAGTAAACTTTGCAGATGTCCTACTGCGCAAGTGCCAGCGCAAGCAATGTTTTCTTCGACCTGCAGGCACAAGCTACAGCAGTGACAAAATCGAAGAGGAAGTGCTGAATTAGAAAGCAAGTGATCCAGTTGCTTTTGGGGCACATAAACAGTGGCCCTGGGAGGAGAAGGCACAACTCCATTCATTTCAATGGCTGGGGTTAGGGCAGGCTGATGAGACAAGGAGGGAGTGGGTTGCAACCATTTGTTGGTCATCACAGAGGTGCAGGCTGTAGGAGGGGTGGTGGGGGCTGCTCTACAAGCAGTAACATCTGATGTTTAGTACTGCATTTGGTTTCACTTTGAAAAATAACTTGATGGATGAGTGGAAGGATAAATGGATGGATTAAAGGACTGAAAGTATAGATGGATGAGGGAAGGATGGATGAATAAAAGGATGTATGTAAAGATGGATGCATAAAACAATGGATAGATGAGTGAAAGGCAGGTTACATGTGTGTCTGGGTGAAAGGATAGATGGATGAGT
The DNA here is from genome assembly GCF_031143425.1 of Pleurodeles waltl. Taxonomy (NCBI): domain Eukaryota; kingdom Metazoa; phylum Chordata; class Amphibia; order Caudata; family Salamandridae; genus Pleurodeles; species Pleurodeles waltl. The sequence goes on from NC_090446.1 coordinate 604,738,499, forward strand.
GAAAGGGTGAATTGATGGATGGATAAATAGATAGGTGGATGAGTGAGTGAAAGGATGGATGGCTCAGTGAAAGGGTAAATGGAGGAATATATGAATGGATGAATGGATGGGATGAAGGGTGGGTGAATGGGTGTAAGGATGGATGGCTGAGTAAAAGGGATGAGCCAAAGAGAGGATGATGGATTGATAAGAGTGAAAGGATTGATAGACGGAACAAAAGGGTGGATGGACGAGAACAAGGATGGATGGATGACTGAATGGATGGATGAATGGATAGAAAAAAGGGGCATGGGCAAGTGAAAGGATGAATGAAGAAGTGGATGGACTGGTTTGATTGATAGTTGTCCCTGGACCAGTGGTAGCTCTCCTTTATGGGCTCCACAGCTACACTACACTCTCCTTGTTTTGTGGTCCATTTTTACTGAGGCATCTAGTGACACTGTTTGCTGACACAAGTGCATGAAGGTGCCTGCGTCAGCCATCAGAGATACTGGTCAGCGCTGGTGAAACACAAGCACTGTGAGTAAGTCTGTGTGGGTCTTAAAGTGAGAGAGAGACAGTGAAGGAATCAGTCCGAGTAAGTGAGAACAAGTGCCAGTAAGGACTAGTATGTGTGAGAATTCATTGAGCGAGTGAGGCAGACTGAAAATGAGTGTAACTGAGTGTTACTGTGTGTGAGATGGAGTCATAGTAAGACTGAGGAATTCAGAATGAGTGGGACTGAGTGAGACTGGGTGGGCCAGAGCAGAATGAGTGAGACTACATGGATTAGTGTGACTAATGGAGACTGAGTGGGCCAAAGCGAGACAGTAAACTTAGCGCAAAAAAGTGTGAGAGAACCCTTCAAGAAAATTTGAAATTTGGGCCAAGGATTACACCTCATCACTTTTAAAGATCACCAGCCGCGACTACAAATACACTACAGGTTGGGAAAAGTGTTAGCAAAGGGCTAATCCCCTTTTAGTGGCTCAGCCTCCGATGGCTCACACTTAATTGTCCCAGTTCACTTCTAGTCTCCTCCTAGGCGACCATGGATGAATGCTTGTCTTCATAGACCTGCTCATATAATAGGATTGTAAAATAGAGAGAACCCTGCTTCATCTTACTTAAGTCATATTTTCCTGTGAAAGTGAGGTACAACACACAAGGACACCAATTATAGGTGTCCCAGGTGGGTTTGAGGTATCTATTGGACCTCTTAAGTACTGCCACCACGGTTGAGGTATTTGTCAGGTTCAGTAAATATCTTCTGTTGTGAGTCATCGCTCAGAAATTCGAAATTTAGAGCCTACTTCACTGAATTGCGCAAGTCTCAGAAATTATCAGACATTTTTTCCTCTCGCCAACTCCAGCAGGTTTGACCTTTCAAAATTGATCTGTTGATCTGGGGAAAACTGTGTGTGTGAGATGTGTATAGCACCTGACACTTATAATGAAAAATAACTCTATAGGGCTCAGAATCCTGATCCGTGCCCACACAGAGGTTTGCGCAGAGATAAAAAAAAATACCCAATATTCATAATCTGGGTCAGTGTCATTGCTGGTTTGTATGCACTGGTACAACAATCACATAATCGGATTAGTGCAGCTAAACTAGGAGGGACAGATATTTTCTGTAATTCCCTGAGAGGTAGGACTGGGCCAGACTTGTGAAATGTTTGGAGATGGGACAGAACTGAATCAGGCAGCTGACATCTTAAATTGCTTCTGCACAAAGAACTCTGGAGTAGCTGCTGCAGACTAACGTACTAGTGAAACCGGAACTGAGTCACTTTGCTGAAAATATTAGCCAGGCAAACTGAGAAATCAGGAATCGTTGCCAATTAAAGTGAAAGGGTGAAGAACGCAGACACCTCATTGAGAACCTTCTGGCGAGGTTTCCTGATATACCCCTGACTGAAATAAAAGGTACTTAGGAAATGACCAGCCTCTAACATTTTCACAAGCTCATGAGCTGTGGTACACTGAGTGCGTCTCTCTCTGGGTAACCGTGTCCTCCATAGTCCAAGAGGTTCACTTTTTTACCTAGAAGCTGTGGACAGGCAGTTACTGTCTCTCGTGGTCAAATCTGATCAGTTGACCATAACTTGGTACCATCACTCGCCACACCACTCAGTGCATGGTGTACTGTTTAATTATTTGTGTGTTTGTGATTACCCAGAATTGTGGTTCCCCATAAGAGGTTCTGTCTCTTCATGTGTGACCCTTTTCAAGTAGCAGCTTCTGGTCCCTTGCCTGGAATACAACCTTGTTGTTTTAAAGATGCCTGGCTAAGAATATCCAATACAACCCCAGTCAGATCTGAACAGATTCATTCCTCCAGCCATCTATTTTGGGTTTACAAAGTCTCTGAAGTATCCAGACAGTTAGATATCCAATGGAGTGATTGTAGAAATGAGCCCTGATCTTATGGTGCACCTAACTTTGGATAAGAGATCACCTCCATTGAAATATGTTCTTTATATTCACTCTATGGCTCAACTGAGGTATAGATGGTGAAGTACCAGGGTTCTGTCATCTCTAACAAGCCGGAAAGGACTTTTCAAATTGATGGTGGGGTGTATGAAAGCTCACGGAGGGGTGTATGAAAGCCTGCATATTCCTCCTATGGGAAGGCATGGGATGCTTTGAGAATTCCACCCCAGCCTTTTTGCAAGGCTGGGTGGATTTTTACCACCCTTTAGCCCTCCCTAGGCAGGGGCTCTCAATGTGTGCTTCCTGTCCTTAAAGACTTTACTTGGTTTGGCAGACACCCACTTCCTGCCACTCACTGCACCGTTTGCATGCCTAAGCCTGGTTCGGTAGGTTCATTGGCTTTTTCTTTGTGAGCTGTTTGTTGGAGGGGGTATAGTTTTCATCCTTGATCGACTCTGTAGCTATTTTATACAAACTAAAGCCTTAGTTCCTGTTCATGTTTGCCACATATCTGTTGATTGCATTAGGAGGAGAGCTATTATATCAACATAATTTTTGGTCTTAGAGCAACACTGGTATAAATACAGAGTCTAACTTCAAGTTTATATCACATGCTGGATATTACACCACATTTCATCTCATAGTCCAATATACAATTCTGTTACTCCCTGTGTTTTCCCTGTATTTCTTTTGCGTTTAACAAATGTACAGTTGCCTGGAACAACATATTTCTAAGAAGTCCTGACCAGTACTTAACATCAAATTTCACTATGGATGAACCTCCCTCAATATCCTGCTGTGTTCCGGCAAAATGTTGTGTCAAAATACTGTGAGACACAATTATGGTGTTAAAAGTATTGTCAAAGTGATGTCAAAAATATCAAGCATCACAATATATGAGAAAATAATATCATATTTTAAAGTCTCTTATATTGTTTTTACCTATAGTTGATTATTTAGTTAAATCTTATTAGTTTGTGTGTTATAAGATGTTATTATTTTAATCTTAAGTATATTTAGTTATTTTTGGAGGCGTGGCCACGGAGCTGAGCATGGCGCACGCTTAACCGCTCGGCTCCGGAGGGGCCGACTTCAAACGTATGCCTAGACGCGCTGGGGCGGGCAGTGCCGCGCTCAAAGTGGAGCGTAACGACTGCTGAAGACGTGGGGAGACGGTGGCGGCGCGGCTTGGCCCCCGGGGTGAGCGCCTGGGTTCCCGGGGCCGATCGGGGCTGCGGAGCGGCTGCGGCCTAGCTGACGGGCGGGGCCGCCCCGCGCTGAATTGAGGTGCCGCTGGCTCGGAGCGAAGGAGGAGGTGAGCGGCGATTGCGGGTGGGGCTACTGGTGAGGGGCCGTTGCCCCGGGGGTGGCCCCCTGCGGATTCGTGTGGCCCGGCGGGGATCGTGCCCGGGGGCCTGCTGGCGGGCTGCGGCCGCGGTCCTGGGACGTGCGGCGTGCCGCGCCGGGCACGGAGGCTGTGCGCGGGCCCGCCCCGAGGTGTGAGGGGCAGATCGGAGTGCCGAGTGGGGACGCCGGACGGAGTGAAGTCGGCCTCCCACCCGGGAGGCGGGGCCTGGTGCTTCCCGGCTGCAGGGGCACGGACGGTGAGGAGACAAGGGGACAAGAGGCGCCCCGAGGAGGACTGATAGGGAGCCCGCTTCTCCTGTGCCCCCTGGGGGCCGTACGACTGCGGTGCCGGTGGTCGTTGCCCGGGTGCCCCCTGCATGGTGGCGGGGGGGCCCCCTGCGCCTAGGACGGTTCAAGTTGGACACTGATCGCCCGTCGCGGGGTGTGGCGGCGAGGGTCCGCCCCGTGCTGATTGCTGTTATCATCCAAAATTTGGGACTGCGCACCATTGTTGCCCGGGGTTGGGGTCCCTCCTGGCTGCTGGAGACGGCGCGGCCTTGGGGGCCTGCCGCGGCTGCCCCTCCCGCGCAGGGCGGCGCGGTCTTGGGGGAGGCGCCACCCCCGACCCGATCCAAACCACCTTGTTTCCGACTGCGCCGCTGGTGGGGACGCTCGGCGGAGGCGAGCTACACGGCGACATCGAGGATCCTGGGCGCACCTGCTTACTGTGGCCCAACGAGCTGGGGATGACTGGCATGGTGTCTGAGACTCCTCCTAGAGCGACCAGAACCTGAGATCTTGACGGCAACAGATTGGGTGAACGGGCAGGCCAACAGCAGGCAGTATAATTACCTGCACAGCGCGCCGGCCTCGCTGAGACGCCCTCCTCTGCATATCCAATGCCCTCCAAGGGTAGACACAAGAACAAAGCCATGGAACCCATGACACTGATACCAATGGCGGACAACGAGCTGACCACACAGAGCCAGTCACAAACCAAGGTTCAGGACACCCTGGACAAGATACTGGGTGCCATTGAGGACACCAAATCCACTCTACAGCGTGACATTAATCAGGTGGCGATAGAGGTGGGGCTATTGAGAGCCGACCACCACAAATTGGCCGACAGAGTAAAGGAGGCAGAAGCAACACTAGAGGAAGTTGTCCCAAAACAAGCAGAAGTATCAGCGGAGGTGACCTCTCTGGCAGACAGAGTGGCGAAGCTCGAACGGCGAGCTGAGGACGCAGAGGGCAGAAACAGGAGAAACAATATTCGCGTGGTGGGTCTCCCTGAGGGGGTCGAGGGGACTAACATGGTGGAGTTTCTGGAGAAATGGCTAAGTACGGTTGTGGCACCAGGATGCCTGACCCCCTTTTATTGATTGGAACGTGCACACCGGGTGCCGGCTAGACCGCTTGCCCCTGGCAGACCGCCCCGGGCTGTAATTGCTAAACTCCTGCACTATAGAGACAGAGACATCCTCCTGCAGAAAGCCAGGGAATTGGGTCCGTTTAAAGTGGCCAATGGCGAAGCAACACTGTTCCCTGACTTCACCTTGGAGGTCCAAAACAAGCGTGCCTCCTTCCTGGCCGTTAAAAGAACTTTACGAGAAGAAGGGATACAGTACTCATTGCTCTATCCAGCAAGACTACGAGTGATTGTGGAGGGGAAAACCACTTTCCTCCAGACTCCGGAGGAGGCATGGGAGTGGCTTGAGAGCTCGGGGTCGGGCCCGGCGCGGCCTGCGCCGGGGGGCCGCGGTGGGGGAGGGTCCCGGCGGGCCCTGAGAGGGAGAAGGCCAGGGGGCGGCCGACGGCTAGCACCCACGCAGGCACAAAGGGAGACTGGAAAGAGAGAAGCCCTAAAAGCGGCAGCCAAGATGGGAGTGGAATCGTCTCCGCCGGCGGTCTCTGAAGAGGAATCAGAAGACATAGTGGTGTCCTCGCCCGAGGGCTCTGGGGGATCGACTAGTGCACCGGAGGTAACCCCACAAACGGCTGATGAACTGATCTAAACAGAACCCGCACCGGCGCTGAAAGGCGAGTCAAGATAAGAAGTACGGTGGCCCCTCCGGACCTGGCCGCCCCCCCGGACCTGTTTCTCGCCTGTCAACCCTGACCGGCGAGTATTGACTTGATGTGTTTGTGTGATCTGCAGTGTTGTAGGACTTATTGGGCAGCCTACAGTTTTGGAGGCGCCCTGGGGAAGGGGAGTTGGTTTTTTTTGTTATTAGTTATACCGGCTATATGTGCGATGTGGGCTGATCATAATGAAGGTGCAAGCTTCTGGGGGGCTTGGCCGGGGCCGGGGGCGTGTAGACTCCATGTACAACGGGCTCTAAGAATACGATGGGGGGCTACAACACTATGACCTGGAACGTTAGGGGGATGGGCACTCCGAGTAAGCGACATAGAATTCTTTCCTTTTTAAAAAGAAGAGGGGTGCATATAGCTATGCTACAGGAGACTCACCTCGCGCCCGGAGAGGGGGAGAAATTACGGAGGAGATGGAGGGGTCAGGTATTTGCCACAGAATATTCAGCTTACGCAAGAGGAACCCTAATTTGGATTAGAGCGGGAGTTCCATTTGTGCTAGATTCCTCCAACATAGACAGGGAGGGAAGATTTGTCATTCTAGAAGGGAAACTACAGGGGCTCCAGTTGACCCTGAGTTGTATATACGCCCCCAACCAGGAACAAGCATTATTCATGACGGGCCTGTCTGGGCATCTCACTCGTCAATGCACGGGGGAAGTACTAATAGGAGGAGACTTTAACGCAGTGCTTGATATCGACCTAGATAGGTCTAACCCCCCACTGCAGGGAGCAACATCAATTAAAGCAGCAAAAAAACTAGCAGAGTGGCTGGACGCCTGGGGACTGGTGGATGCTTGGCGGCTACAACACCCTGTTGCCAGGGATTATTCGTTTTACTCGGGCCTCCACCAGGTACATACTAGAATCGACAGAATAGTTTGCACAGCAGGGCTGGCCCGAAATATGACCCACGCGGAGTACCTTGCCCGCACAATATCTGATCATAATCCTCTATTGATGACATTGAATGTATCTCGGGACAGACCTCCTATACCGGCATGGAGAATGCTTCCGTCGGCCTTGGAGGACCAAGCGTACAGGGAGGGGGTACAAAGCTACTTAGAGGAACACATAGAGGATAACCGGGGATCCACTTCCTCCAGAGGCATAGAGTGGGAGACACTCAAGGTGGGGACGCGGGGTCATTGTCTGGGACAGTCAGTGGGGATAAAACGTACACTTGAGAGAGAATTAAACGCACTGGAGAAGGTCATCCACGAGGGGGAGTTGAGACAGGGCCCCACAAGACAAGCGGATGAAGAGTACGAGAGTGCGCGTAGGGAGCACTCCCGAATAGAAGAGCGTCTTAGATGCCACAGTGTGCAAAGATACTTGGTATCCATGCAATCAGAGGAGGGGAGATCCGGTAGACTTTTGGCATGGCTAGTGCGCCCGAATGGTGATAGTGGTCCTATTGCAAGTGTATTGGACAGGGGTGGGACACGCAGAATTAGTCCAGAATCCATTAACGACGCATTCAAAGATTATTATACGTACTTGTATAGGAAGCCCACAGACTTGGAGGTGGGGATCCTTGATGTTTCCTAACTCGGATGTCTCTGCCGGCTTTGAGCCCGGAGGACGGGGCCGGCCTGGGGGGTCCAGTGACTGCAGAAGAGATAAACGAAGCAATCACGCAGCTGGCTCCTGGGAAGACCCCGGGCACAGATGGTCTTCCGATGGATTTTTATAAAAAGTATAAATCCTTATTAACTCCCAGACTGAAGGAAATGTATATGGAGGCGGTAAAGAATGGGGTGCTCCCTTCCACGCTCCGTGAAGCATTGGTTGTGCCGCTCCCAAAAACAAACATTAGTGATCCATCGGTAACAGAATTTAGACCACTATCAATGCTAAATAGCGACTTTAAGATCTTGAGTAAGATACTAGCTAATCGGTTACTGCCCCTTATGCCGACCCTGGTGCACCCTGACCAGAACGGTTTTATTCCTGGTCGCAGCACCTCCTTGAATCTTAGGCGGATTTTCTCTATAATGCATATGCCTGATGAGGCGAAGCCACCAGCCAGGACCTTGCTAGCTGTGGACTTTGAAAAGGCCTTCGACTCGATCAGATGGGATTACTTGAGGGCGACAATGTTAAAAATGGGCCTGGGTGGTGACTGGGTTGCCTGGGTGGACCTGTTATATTCGTCCCCATTGGCAAGGGTCAAGACGGGTAGGACGGTCTCAGCTGCTTACCCAGTGTATCGGGGAACTAGACAGGGATGCCCCCTGTCTCCATTGTTGTTCGCTTTGGCGATGGAACCCTTAGCGGCGTGGGTGCGAGGTGAAGGAGCGGGCAGAGGGATTCGGTGGGGACCAGGGGATCACATTATCTCGCTATATGCCGACGACATTTTGATATACCTTAGAGACGGGGCGAGTGGACTCCCCTGGGCCCTGAACGTACTTGAGGAATTTGGTTTAGTATCAGGATTAAGACTTAACCGTAATAAAACATATGTGTTCCCCCTGACGTCTGGATATGGTCGCCCCATAGCGTGCCCGGTGGACCTGAAATGGGCTCCGCGTACATTTAGATACTTGGGGATCCAGATCTACCATGGTATGGCTGACCTAAGAGAGGGTAACCTAGGTGGAGCGCTTCGTTCGCTGAGATCATCAGTAACATTCTGGCGCTCTTTAAAATTGTCAGTGATGGCTAGAGTGGCGCTATCCAAAATGATCATGCTCCCCCGACTGCTCTATTACTTTGCCAATTTACCGCTGCTAATACCCCGGGCATGGTTCCGTGATCTGAACACATTGCTTAGAGAACTAATTTGGGATAGTGGGCGAAGACGTACCACTCTCGTGACCATCTGCAGGCCTCCCCAAGCGGGAGGCCTGGGGGCACCTGACTTTGAGGCATATTACCTTGCATCCCAATTGCAGTGGATAGCCGGGTGGCTTACGGGTCGGGGCCAATTGGATTTATATACGGCCCAGGGAGTGATTGATACGGCGTGGATTGCGGCAAACATGGCAAACAGGAAGATAACTCTCCCTGGGAACAACATAATGATAAAAGTGGCAATAGGATGTTGGAAAAGATGCACGAAAAGAGTAGGAGTTGGTCACCCGTATTCTCCAGCTCTGCCGCTGGCAGTACTTGCTATAGAACCCAGGGGGAGGGGGCCGGGAAGTATGGGACTCAGTCATTGGCTAGCAGCGGGAATAGAAGTAGTGGGAGGACTTTTCAAAGAGGGAGTCCTGAGGGGATTTGTTGACTTGATGGAGGAGGGTGTTCCCGGTGGACAGTTTCTACTGTACGGGAGACTGGTACATACCCTTAGGGCTCACTGGGACACGGCAAATGCGGAACCTGACACACACGGGGTCTTGCACTCACTGATGACATTAGGTGAGGAAACACATCTCATCACCAAGATATATCGGTCCCAGGTTGAGGCAGCTTTAGACCCCCTACGTTCACTGAGAGGATGCTGGGAGGGCAGAGTGGAAAAAGATACTGGCTTACCCCCGGATGGTGTCCCGTAATACACGCTTAAGGTACCTTCAATATAATTACCTGCATAGAACATACCTCACACCCCACAGGCTGTTCCGTATATACGGTGGATCTCCAGCGACCTGCCCGAGGTGCGGGGGGGTGGGGCGAATTTCGACCACATGGTTTGGACTTGCCCGGTGATCCAGACTGGCTGGAAGGAAATGTTGACTACCTTAACTGAATTGCTTGAGATTGAGTTAAGACCCAGCCCCGAGATGTGCTTGCTGGGCCTTGGACCAACGGCACTCCGTGGAAAGGTGAAGGGGCGCTTTTTGGACCTCACCCTGGCACTATATAAGAGACTAATCTCGAGGGGCTGGAAAGCTGCGGGTTGTCCTTTACTGACTGTCTGGGAGAATGATACATTAACGTGGGCTAGAGCTGAATTACAGGTCCTAAAAGCAGAAGAAGCCAGGAGTATCCGCCGGGTTCCCATAGCTCCGGGGTGGGAGAACTTAGTGACGAATTGGGAGAGTATGATTAGGAGATTGGTGAACCCAGCAAGAGAAACCAGCGACTCCCAACCCACGCCGAGGTCGGAGCCAGGCGATCGTAGCACATAGATAGGCGCCCAGAACAAACCCGACCTCCACGTGGCTTTCATTAAGTGTAGAGGCCTGAAGGCAGCTGGGCCGTGGATCCCCACCTCGCCATCGAACATGATAGGCAGTGTGCGTGCCCCTCCGTCTACACGGCGCGTCCCTGCGCCCTGGGTCGATATCACCCCCTGCTTAAAATTAAAATAAAAAAAATAAAAAATTTTAAAAAAAATGGATCTGACATAGCACCTTCAGTTCAACAACTATAAAAATCATTTGCACATAGCCGCATGGTTGGCCCTGTGTGGCCTGTTCTTTTTTATTCCCGCCTCTTCCTCCTTCCTCCCACACCCAATTGGGTGGCACCTAACCCTCTATATCATTATTCCAAGTTACAAGGAAGAAGGGGTTTAAACCTGTTGCTTGACTATTGCTTATGCAGAACAAAGAGCTGTAACAAAGAAAAGTGATTGAATAAGTAAAAGAGTAACTGGTTGAATAAAGAGAAATAAAACGACTGTTAATAAAGATCGAGCAATAAGCGAAAAAGTACAAAATAAGAAGCAGATATAAAAGTGCATGTGAAATGAATAAATATGTAACGTTGTAATAGCAAAATGTTAATAAAAATATATTTAAAAAAAAAAAAAAAAAAAAAAGTATATTTAGTTATTTTTAGTGTTTTTTTAAATTTGGTAATATATATATATATATTTTTTGGTGTTTTTTTGGGTTTATAGGCAAACAGGGTGGGATATTTTAAATTATTTATTTTAATTAATTCTATTGTTTTTATGTAAATAAACGTTTAATTATTAACTGATTTATTAAATAATTTATTGTTTTGATCATCTGAAAATTAATTATAATAAGATTTTAAAGCAATAGGGTGTGAAGAACTTAAATCTTTTTCATTTGGGGGCGTCAAGATGGCAGCAGCACTTTGAGAGTGCTTCGGACCCCTCCGTCATCCGCCGCCATCCACGCCATGCAGGGCCCACCTTCCTGAATCATTGGAGCCCTCCTGGCTGCGGGGATAACGGAGAGGGGGCGGAGGTGCTTCGCCGGGCCACCGGCGCAAGGATAGCTGAACCTCAAGGGTCCTGAACGACGAGCACCCAAGATGGCGGGAGCCCGTTGAGATCAGCACAACGGCCAGATCACCTCCCATGTGGGGGCACTTCTGTGGCAGAAGACTGGGCCTGCTCCTCGCCTGGCCGATTGCGGCTGCCCCTTGGAGTTCCGGCAGGCCACGGATAAGCAGCGGGCTGGGGAGAATCTGGCGCTGGCCGCGTCAGAAGTTGGAGGCGACAGTGGGGCGGTGAGTGGCCTGCAGTGGCGGTGCATTAGGATCGGGGGCCCCTGCAACTATCAGACCGCGGGGGAGACTGTTCCACCCCCCCTTTCCGTTTCTGTCCCCTGCCCGACGGTGCGACCCATGCTGGCAGTGGGGTAAAGGCTGATGGCCCCCTGGACGGGGAGGGCTGCTCCCTGGAGCCTGGTGATATTTCGAACAGGGCTTGCAGCCACTGGGATCACGCGGCTGGCGGGCCCCCAACACGAAGTGAGCGGTGCCGGAGTGGGTGACCCTGGGACTCTCCTGCTGGCCCCCGGCGGCCTGTGCCTGACTGGGGCCTGCTCTACTGGGCCGGCTGGACACGTGGCCTGAAGGGGGTGGAGTGGGCCCACGTGGACGAGAGGGCCTGGGGTCTGGACCTGACCCAGCCCTCCTTGGCCCGTGGATCGCGGCGGGCTCGCCTGCCGGCCCCTGTTTTGTTGGTCCTGCTGGGTGATTGGGCCTTGTGCAGCTGGTCTCCAGTGGACCTGGCCGGGAGGATCCGGGTCCCCCGGTATCTTACAGACGTAATTGCACCTGTGGTGAACTGACTCCTGGAGCCATGGGGAAGGACAGGCAAGTCAAACCAATCTCCTCTCAACCTGGTATTGATAAGTTCTCTACCCCGGAGGGGATGTCCGAGGGCGGACAAGATCCTATGCGTTATACAAACCTCTCAGGCTGTGGTGGAGAACAAGAGTGGGGAGCTCAGAGTAGACATGGCACTGCTGCGCCAGGACCTTAAGAACGTTTCGGCGTGGCTCACTAAGGCAGAGACCTGTGTGTCAACATTGGAAGACGAAGTCCGAGATCTTAAAACCAAGGTGTTCTGCCTTCTCACCCGCACACATGAGCTACAGCAGAGAGTGGAGGATGCCGAAAACCGCTCAAGATGAAATAATCTGCACTTCGTGGGATTCCCGGAGGCGGCCGAAGATTCCAACCCGTGGAATTATTGGAGACCTGGCTTAAATCATGGGTGCTCTCGGACAAGCCTTCTGCGTGGTTTGTTATTGATCACGCCCATAGTGCCCTCCGTGCTAGGCCTCCACTGGGGGTGTCACCCAGGGCGTTCATTGCCCGCATCCTCAACTTTCTGGACCGGAACACTATATCACAAGAGGCACGTGCTCAGCCGGAACTCCACTATCAGAACTCAAGGATCCTGATCTTCCCGGACTACTCTCGGAAGGTCCAAATGAGATGGTGCTCATAGGAACACGTAAAACAGAAACTAAGAGCACACCACTTGAAGTACATGCCCGCCTTAAGGTCCTCACGAGGGCAAGGTGCATTTTTTCAGTACACCGGAGGCGACCTGAGAGTGGGTGACAGAGGAGCGTCCGCTTCAGGGGAGCACCGGGGACCCCCTTCTCCCTCTGAGGGGCCTCTGGATGCATGCCTGGGGTGGTCTACGGGGGCTCTGGCTGGTCAGGACGTCCTTGCGCTGGTTTTACCGCAGTAGGTGCCGATCCCAGTGGACCTCTGGGGCCCACGGGGCAGGGGCCTGCTCGCCATCGCTGCCTCAGCGAAAGGAGGTCTCTCATGACTCAACATCGCCAGGGCAATCTGCTCCAGAAGAAGGAGAGAGACTGAGTCAGACTCCGCTCATTTGATGCCCCTGGGGCGACGACGGGCTCTGCATGGGTCACTAATGAAACGTAGATGAGATCCGAAGCAATGGAGGGGTCCACCTCTCCACACCACTAAGGGTTTTACCTTACCTTCCCGTTGGTTTGTTAGGGCTTTTCTAGGGCGACAGATGCTTCTTTAATTTAGGAGGGGAAGTATAGGGATGGGGGAGTTGGGAGGTATTCATCACTGTATGATGGCACTATTATCTTGTTGTTCTTTACCCTCAGTATTTGGAGGTCGTACATAGGAAGGCACAAACAGATCACTCAGACACTGGACAAATGCAGGGCTCATCACCCACTGCACCTCACCTAGATCAATGTCATGCTCCCCCAGCTGTGTGTACGGCTCTGCGGGTGCCCCGTTTCAAGACACCATATGGCGCCCAAGATGATGGTCTCCTAGAATGTTAATGGTCTCCTTGACAAGGTTAAGAGGATGGTGGTGCTCAGCGCAGCGCCTCTGACTTTCCATCCTACTTCTCCAGGAGATACACCTACTGGGGTCCACGTGTCCGTTCTTGGCCTGCCAAAACTTTGATCTGGTCTGCTATTCCGGGTATGCTCGGGGGTCAGGGGCGTGGCGATACTTCTGCACCGGGGCTATCCCTTGACAATACAACAGATCTAGGAGGATCCACAGGGGAGGTATGTGGCCCTGACGGGGCAGTTGGACGGACGTAACATTAATCTACTTAGCATATGTGCCCCCCATATGTGGCTTGAGGTTTTTTTTCGCACCCTCTCTGCCCTCCTGGCCCAGATGCCCATGGGATTCACAGCCGTGGGCGGCGACACGAACGCAGTCTTGAACCCGAACTTGGACATCACGGGTCCCTTGTCAGAAACAAGACACTCCTTGGCTTTTGCCAGGTGGATGACGATCACAGGCCTCAGTGACACATGGCGAGTGTGGCACCCCCGCCACCAGCAATACACTGATCTCGGTGGCACACCACACCCAGGCCCGTATAGACATGATCCTTACACCTGCCACTGACATCCCTCTAGTTACCCAAATCCAGATACATGCCCATGGCCTCTCTGATCACGCCCCTATATTGATGGTTATTGGCCACCCAGAGCAGAATCAGAGACCTATATGGCGTCTCAATGCTTGGTTTCTACAAGACGAGACCTACTCTTCAGACCTCCACAGAGAGATTAAACTCTACTTTAGTGAAAACACTTGGACATTTCAATCCTGTTTCACTTTCTGGGCAGCAGGTAAGGCCACAGTTGGTGGCCACGAGAAGGGTCTCCTGCGACGATGGGAGAGGGAGAAACAAGCCCATATTACATCCGTTGAGGCCCAGACACTTCTCTTAGAACGCAAAATACTGAGATCCAGGGGGGAGGGACACAGAGGAGCCCTGGAGATGGTGAGGCAAAGAATTAGAACCCACTCCCTGGAAGAGGCAAAACAGATCTGGTGGGAAACAGAGGCCCAAATTTATGGCTGGGGGGATAAGAATAGTAAGGTCCTTTACTGGCTGGCCACCGGCCCAATGAAGGGACAAGTGATCCCAGAGATAACAGCTGAGTCCGGGCTGATACACACGATGCCCCCAGGACATAGCTGAGACCTTCGCTCAATATTATGCCACCCTATACATGGCGGCCCCCAGACCTATTATCAAACAACAGATGCCACTGTTAAATGAAATAGATATGAAGGTCCTCTCAGCCTTCATTAGCAGAGGTCTTGACGACCCCATAACTTTGGAGGAAAAAGGGGAGGCCATCACGAATCTTAGATCCGGAAAGACCCCTGGCCCGGACGAATACCCAGCAGAATATTACTTTAAGTTCCGGGACATACTGGTGCCCCAGCTCCATGATCTCTCTACTGAGGCCTTAGAGAGGGGTGCCTCTCCTCTCGACTTGACCAGACCACGATTGTTGGGTTGCCTAAGTCCAGGCCGCCCTCCTTGCACTGCGAAGACTATCGCCCGATATCATTAATCAACACTGAGCTCAAGATTTACACTAATATACTGGCTACTTGTCTTCGGCCGGTGCTGCGACACTTGATCCATCCTGATCAGTGTGGTTTTATGCCCACCCGTAGCACTAGACATTGCCTACGAAGGCTCCATGTTGCCCTGGCACATAGACACATGCTCTGCTCCCCCCTTGCCCTCCTCCTAATCGATTTTGAAAAAGCATTTGATATGGTGGACTGGAGCCACCTAGACTTGGTTCTCCGGAAGGCGGGCTTGGGGCACCCATTTAGGGGCATGGTTCAGTTATTATACCATACACCATCGGCCGTGTCCTGGTGAACGGGAGGCTGTCGGAGGTCTTCCCCATCAGGAGGGGCACTAGACAGGGTTGTCACCTATCCCCCTTCCTCTTTCTCCTCACTATAGAGCCTCTCGCACAAATGGTTTGCCAAGATGCCTTCCTGGAGGGATGGCGGTGGGCAGGAGGTGGGGAGGACCGCATAGCACTTTATGCTGATGATGTCCTGCTTTACTTATCTCAACCAGAGATAAGCAGCCCTCAGTGTCTTAAATTGATACGTATTTTTGGTGAGGCATCTGGTCTTAAAATTAATTGTACAAAACCTCTGCTGGTCTCGTTTTCGGAATCTCAGGTGTTGATTGACTGGCAAACGACCATTCCAATCCGACAATTAAACTTCACGTACCTTGGCATGAAAGTCTCGTTTCAACCTTCTATGACCTGGGCCCTCAATCTCAACCTGCTCTCCCGTAGGGTGAAAGCGGACCTGGGAAAATAGCAGACTCTGCAGCTAAATGTCATGGGTGGCATAGCACTATATAAAATGTTGGTCCTACTCCGTTTTCTGTATGTCCTCCGAAATCTTCCCATCCGGATCCCCTCACACTGGTTCCGGGAGATGGACGTGGAGGCCCGCTCCTTTATATGGTGGGAGGGTGAACGGCACCTATCCCGGGACACATGTCAGCGTGGCGTATATGACGGCGGTCTGGCTATGTCTAATCTATACCTCTATTACCTGGCAGTGCAGGTACTCACCATCAATGAATGGCTTACCGGGGGTGGGATGACCCAGCCTATTTTTAAGCATTGTCAACAATGGGGTTCACATGACTTATGGATATGCTATATGGCTATCTCATCACCTGGGCTACACCCGAAATTACCAGCCAGGTCCTACATGGATGGTGTGCGGCCCAGAAACTTATGGGGTGGTGGGGCTGAGTCACCCAGTACACCCCGCTATGGCGCGGAACGTGGTTGCATGAAGTTGCTAACCTCGAGGGCTTCATGCGCTGGGACACCATAGGCATCACGGTAGTGGGAGATATCTAGGAAGGTACACACATGATGTCTTTCCAGCAACTCCAGGAGGCATACACCCTGAATCAGACACAATTCCAAAACGTTTTACAGCTCAGACATGCATTACATGCCCATATTAACAATGGTACCCAGCTGCCTGAATTCAGTCCTACGGAGGCGAAGACGATGATGGGGGCTTTGTCGCAGATTTACCGCTCTCTTGTACTGAACGCCTCTCCACCCCTTCTGCCTTTACGGTCCCGTTGGGAGGCCTGGATAGGCCCCCTGGAAGAACAGGATTGGCGGGATGCGTTGATGGCTCTGCGCCCTCTTGCAATCCCCACGAGACTATGTATGGTCCAGGGGTATTTTTTGCACTGTGCCTATCTGACACCAGATCGACTCTTTTGTGCTGTGCTCAAACCGAACTCTCAGTGTGATATATGCATTTACTCGCCGCGGACTTCTTGCACATGGCATGGTCCTGTCCAAGGATCCAACGATACTGGACACACATCCTACATGAACTCTCCACTCTGCTGAACCTCACCTTGACGGCCTCCCCCAAGGTTGCTCTACCAGGGGTTATAGAGGACATCAGGGGTACCCGGGCCACTAGCACACTTGTGGGCATAGCCTTGCTTGTTGCAAAACTGGACATTTCTAGATGTTGGGCGTCCAAGACCCCTCCCTCGCTACAACAGTGGAGAGGGGGGATGGATTGGTGTGCTCCAATGGAACGATCCGTTTACCAGGCAAGGGGTTGTGAAAGCAAATACCATAAGATTTGGGATGTGTGGCTGGGCGCTACTCGCCCATGAACATTTTAACTTACCCAAATGCTACATGGACCTCTTCATCTGGGAGCCTGTAATCGAATGTGCTAATGTGATAATGAAACGTGCATTCTACTTTGCAACTTGTTTTTATGTTTATAAATCAATAAAAGTTGGTTATCAAAAAAATATTTTTCATTTATATATTTTAAGATATATTTTTGCTTTAATTTAAAAAAATACTGTATTATTTATTTTTGGAGCAATATTTTATTTATTTTTATTTTACATTAATGTTATTGTATATTTCTTTACTTTTTCATATGTAGCATCTGTAATTATAATGAATCTGTATGATTCATTTTTATGGCTTCATAATAATTTTAGTTTTTAAATATTATGTTTATTACTTTTCGGAATTACTTTAAAGCATATATTTTTATTTTTGTGAGCTATACATTTTTAAACATATTTTTCTAAGTATATTTTTAATGTAATATTTTCAAAGCTAAACTAGGTTGTAGAGTTCATATTGCATATAATAGTT
Source organism: Pleurodeles waltl (assembly GCF_031143425.1). Taxonomy (NCBI): domain Eukaryota; kingdom Metazoa; phylum Chordata; class Amphibia; order Caudata; family Salamandridae; genus Pleurodeles; species Pleurodeles waltl. The sequence continues at coordinate 604,755,979 of NC_090446.1, forward strand.
AAAATTCAATATACTCACCTATTTTTCAATGATAAGGAAGTAGATATTTTTGTTGTTGATATTTTTGTCCCTATGTAAAAAATATGGAAAGCACTCAGGCGGTCATTCTGACCGCGGCGGTCGCCGCCCGCCAAGCGGTTCCCGCCGAAAGACCGCAGCGGCCATTCTGGCTTTCCTGCGGGGCCGGCGGGCGACCGCCAGAAGACCGCCGGCCGGCCCAGCGGGAAAGCCCCTTCAACAATGAAGCCGGCTCGGAATGAAGCCGGCGGAGTTGCAGGGGTGCGACGGGTGCAGTTGCACCCGTCGCGATTTTCACTGTCTGCAAAGCAGACAGTGAAAATCTTTGTGGGGCCCTGTTAGGGGGCCCCTGCACTGCCCATGCCAGTGGCATGGGCAGTGCAGGTGCCCCCAGGGGCCCCACGGCACCCGTTCCCGCCATCCTGGTTCTGGCGGTGGACACCGCCAGAAACAGGCTGGCGGGAAGGCGGTCGGAATCCCCATGGCGGTGCTGCAAGCAGCGCCGCCATGGCGGATACCCTGGGCCAGCGGGAAACCGGCGGGAAACGGCCGGCTCCCCTTTTCTGACCAATCGCCCAGGAAGCACCGCCAGCCTGTTGGCGGTGCTTCCGCCGCCCTCCGCCATGGCGGTCATGGACCGCCAGGGTCAGAATGACCCCCTCAATTTTTTGGTAAGATTTTTGTTGCTGATATTTTCTCATACAGCTCCTGCTTAATACTCTGTTATCTTTCAAGCCAAGTATATTTGAATCCTTTGTTAAGAAGATAATTTATAACTGAATTTTACTTGAACATTTCTGTACACATTTTTAGGAGTCCAAGGTCACTACATAGACACATCTGTATGTTGCCTGTTCATTGTATGTGTTTATTTCTAGTTCTCACAGGCTTACTAGTATTGTTATACTAAAATGAGGAAACATACACAACCATGGAAGTCTAGCCTGGCATGTTGTAACATATGTAATAACCTGTTTGGATTGATTAGGAATATCTTGTACTACGTTGTTAATCACTAATCTACACAGATACCATCTATGCAGTAGTATTGTATTTTCGGTTGTTGATTAGCCAGGTCAATGATATCTGCCTTCATTCCAGCAGCGCAGGAAACTTTAAAATATTAGATCATAACCTTGTTGATGACCACTCTGTACCATCTTCCTACTTCGCAAGTTCAAACACATCTTGAATGAGGCATGGCTAAATGAGTCTTGACAGCTCAGTACAAGATACCTCAAATTGTCCAGAACATATGAAAGCACCTGACGTTTGTACCAGGTTTGCTGTGGACTTCACTGAACCACTTCCCAATGCCTTACTTGAGAGAGAATATAGGTGGAGGTATGATGACTGAGAGGCTAACGATGCAGGCTTCCATTCCATGTGAGCACTATTAAATTATATTGTGCCCCCTCATCTGAATTTTGAATTTTTTGTACTCTAGGATTGTGGATGTGATTTCAGCTGCTTTTCCTGATCATGATCCACCACATTAACAGTGGAAAAGAACTATAGCATCCACATTCTTTCAGTGTTTATGTATTTGTGTAACTCTGCATTCTTCGTTAAAAATAAACCCAAATTCTTCCTTGCGGATAGAATACTAAAATATTGCGTATATACATAATCACTTTCGCTCTTTAGCTGTCCAAACAGTTACTATTGTTATTTTGAAAAATGTTTTCAGAGCTTATGCCTCTTCACCATTTGTGGGTCAGTTGAATGAGGATCTTGTGTCCCCTAATTTTCAAAATCCTCTTACTCAATGGAAGTGATGTATCCTGAAGAATCACTCCTGAGACCAAGACTATGCCACACATTTGAAATCTTACAGAGCTGTCTTCCTTGCCCATTAAGCAAGCCAATACATGCTTTTTTGACTGCGGCCTCCACAGCTGTATGTGAGGGACTCACTTTATTTTGTCCTGCTTGCCTGCCATTTAGGGTCCTACAGACATTCTTCCACAAGGATTATCCACATCAGAGGTACCTCCAGTATCTCCTGAGTACTTCTTTATCTTTACACAAAGTGGGAACATATTTTGGTGACACCACGTTCCCTCTGGTACTGTCCCTGGAGGGATAGACAGACACATCTGTTATTCTTCTGTCCTGACTAGACATACCTACCCAATTGTGGTTCAAAACATTGGCATACACACAACAAACAAACTATGAAACATTGATTGAGAAAATAAAGACTGTTGTTTGTTGTCAAAAAAATACAAAGACATTTGGTGTGTATTAAATGCCATGGCCCTCGCGGGACGTCTTTACCGACCCACTGCTGTTCTGCTGTTGCATCTAAACTGGCCTTTGATTCTGTAAGCTTTTGTTATATATTCAAACTACTGCTGTGATTGAACTTCAGCCCTCATTTTGGGGGTCATTACGACCACGGCGGTCTTTTCGCAAGACCGCCGAGATACCGCCGTGCTGAAGACCGCCAGTGGTTGCGGTCTTCCGCACCGCATATTATGACCGCTGGCAGCCCGCCGTCCTTTTTCGTATGGAAAGCCGCCAGCAGCCATACTGGCGGATGGCGGGAAAGTGGAGGTTGCTCAACCTCCACCGCCACGTCAACAGAACACCGCCCACTGAATCACGTCCCATGATTCGGTGTGGCGGTGTTCTGGTGAGTGTTCTGGTGGCAGAGCTGCCCCCATGGATCCCGTCCCCTCCCGGGGGATCAACGGAAAAGGTAAGTTGATCGTCCGTTAGGGAAGGGGGTGAGGGGTGTTGTGTGTTGTGTGCGTGCATGGGGGTGTGCGTGTGAGAGTGTAGAGGGGGTGAGTGAGTGAGTGTATGCGTGCGGGGGGTGTTGTGTGTATGGGAAATGTGCGCGGGTTGGATGGTGTGCATGTCTGTTTATATGTGTGCGGGTATGTGTTGTCGGGATGTATGTATGCGTGTAAGGGTGTGTATATGTGCATGTTGAGGGTGTGTGCGTGTAGGGGTGTGTATATGTGCATGTTCGGGGTCGGGTGGGGAGGGGGGTTGTGCCACCTTTGGGGGGTGGCTGGGTGGGCCGTGGGGGGTGAATTCGTGGGGGGTGGCAGGGGAGACCCCTATCAGTGCCAAGTAAGGAATTCCATGGCACTGATAGTGCCTACCGCCATGGATCTCATGGCGGTTCCCAACCACCCGAGATCCATGGCGTATGCAGGGTCCTGATACCGTCGGCGGTCTAGTGACGACCGCCGAGCTGGAGACCGCAGTCTCCAGCCCAGCGGTCTTCACCGCCATGGCGGTCGGGATGGTGAAGTGGCGGATGACTGCGGCGGTGACCGCCGGGGCATAATTCCATTGTTTTTCCGCCGGCCTGTTTGCGGTCTTACCGCCGCTGTACCACCGACCACCAGGGTCGTAATGACCCCCCATATGTCTTATACGCATCTATTGTACATTAATCTGAGGGAAGTAGGACGCATCATGGGCTATGTCTCACAGAAATATCCGATCTGACGAGGAACACGTCAGGGATCCCCCCTCTACCCACTGCTGTTCGCTCTAGTTGTCGAGCCACTAGTGCTGTGGGTGACAATGAATGCTGAAGTAGGGGGCTTGGAATGGGGCCGGGCCTGTCCAATAGAATAGCACTCTAAGCAGAAGATATATTGTTTTTCATAACTGATCCCGAACATACAGGTGCAAGTATTCTCCAGATCCTGCAAATATTCGGTGAGACAACCAGCCTTTACCTCTTCAAGTCTATCCTGCTGCCACTCAACAGTTACAAGGGACAATACAACTCTATACACGTGACAGAGCCAGGTTTTAAATACTTGGGGGTTCACTGATCGCATGATGTCCGATTGTCATGGGCAAAGAACATTGAACCAGCTATACCTAGAATGCTTCCAATGGCCATTCCATTGGATCCTAAATTGACCATGCGCCATATAGCAGAAGGGATAGGCGGGAACCGATACAAAAGGATGCTTCTTTTTTTGGGTCTCACCATGGCCAAGAAAGATATAGCGCAGGCTTAGAAATCACCAAACGACCCTTCCCTGAACACGTGGAAGGGGGGACTAGACTTCAGTATGGGATTGGAATCACTTGTGTTCCAGTCAAGGGGCTGCCCGCAAAAACATTAAAAGATTTGGCAGGGATGGGTGACTACAGAGACATACTGCTGGCACCAACCTACAATACTACAGAATGTCTGGAGGAAGGAATCAGGAACTCTGATGCGGTGTGATTACGTCATGGTCACTATATGAACAATGCAGGTTCTTTTTTGGATGGCGGGCTGGGTGGCGGGAAGAAGACATAGACACTGGATGCATGTTGATTTTTTGAGTTTACGCCCCTATTTGCATGTTTCCCGCTGTATCCTACTAGGCTCTTTGGCCATATTATACAAAATCAATAAAATTTGTTTCCCAAAAAAAAGAAAATACAACTAATTGTAATTTGTTTTTCACATCTTGTATATCTTTGGGTTGTGGTTTTGCTTGTGCACTGCACTGAGGTCACATGCCACTGAGAAACCAAAGGACTGCTGTTTACTTCTTCATGTTTTCAAAAATAATCTTTCAATAGAAATGTTTCCTTACAAATTGGGTGTTTGTCTCTGTGTTCCTCCTACCTTAATTTGCATTGAATGTTGCAGTGATTTATCTGTTTATTTAATAAATCTGCACAATAGACCTGAGAGGACCACTGTTACCAATAATTGCTTATTCCTTATTGCCTCCGGTCTTTGCAGATGCTGGGTCAGTATCCGGGCCTTGTCAGGATTTGTCAGAGCTATTCCAGTCATAAACACCGGTAAGCAGTGACAATTATTTATTGATACTGAAGTTTAAAACTTATCTTCACACTAATGGTAATTCTGCTGTGTTTTTTCACTAAAACACAAGAGAGGATGAGAAGGTTACTCCAGTGAACGATGCCTCCAGACTGAAGTAGCAGAAGCTTTTATTTGTTTCTCTCTTTCCTTCATCATTTTCCCCACACTTCTATTTGCAGCCTTGTTTCATGCTAGGGACAAGTGGTATAGAATCAGGGAACATGTGGGGTCCTCAATGGGTTCAGATACGTAGCATTGAATCTCCTGACAGTTGCCAGACCAAAAACATAAACCTGGTTGAGAAACCTTTACATGCTGCTCTCTACAGTGATTCACCTTGATGACCTGATTACGAGTTTGGCAGGCAGAAAACCAAACCGCCAGACCTGTTGTGAGGAGACCACCATCGAGGTGGTGGTCTCCACACCGGCACTATTACAACTTTCCCACTGGGCTGATGGGTGGGAGCCAAGGTTTCCGCCCATCAGCCCAATGGGAAATGTGCGGCATCATTGTTCCGGCTCATAATTGATCCGCCAGCAATGCTGCCACACACAGGGTGCACCAGCACCTTGATATCCACCCTGTCTGCAGAGCAGACAGTGTGCATATCAAGGGTGCAAGGCAGGGTGACTCCTGCACTGCCCATGCCCGCACTTGCTATTTCTGCCAGCCTTTTCATGGTAGTGGAACTGCCATGGAAAGGTTGGCAGAGAACAAGGTTTTAATCAGAAGGGCAGCACTGAGTTCAGCGCTGCCCTTGCTGATTACAACCAAGACTGCCGTCAGCCTGTCAGGATCACAGATCTTGGAAGGGATGGCAGTAGGTTGGTGGGGTGCCCAGCAACCTCATAATGTGGCAGTCGTACATCCACAGACATGGTGATCTGACCGCCATTGCGAGGATGGCAGTCTTCAGACCACCAGCCTCGTAATAAGGCCCTAGATCTCTCTAGTTATATTCTCTCCAGCTACACATCTTGTTTGTTATTGGAGTTTTCAGTGTATACTAGACTATGAGTAATCCAAACTCATTTTAACCGATTCTTGCAATTAATGGTTCTTGCCTAATACTACAATGCCCATTCAAATTGTCTTTAGGTGAAATTTTCCATTCATTGGATTCCATTTGCTACTCCCCTCAAGTACTCCCTGACATTATTGGTAAGCGTAGTTCTCTTTTACAAGTATCTCTTCCAGTATGTCCTGACCAGTATTTACTAACATAGACTTGGTATGCCTTATAATCACAAACGTTATCCTCTTCCTTTAGACTCTTCTTGCCTGCTACCTTTTAATAGGTAAGCAGTTTAAAGTTATGCACAAGTCTGACAGCTCCTACTCTTCCTCTCAACTAATAAGTGGACCTGTCCGAGATCATTATGGAAAAAGAATAGCCACAGCTGACTTCAGTCAAGGAAACATAAAAATATTCTTTGGGTCTCCAACTTCTGTTGCCATTTTATAAAAGATTTGTCCACCATTTGGCCTCTCGCCAAGTTAACTCTAAAGAATGAAGCATTTCTCTAGATGATAGAACAAGAAGCTTTTAACATGCTGAAAGAAACCTTCACCTCTGCTGCTGTATGAAGATACCCAGATCCTCAGTTAACCTTTGTTCTTGAAATAAGTGCCTCTTCCACAGCCCTTGGAACTTTTATGTCACAATGAAATCCTCATACTGACACCCTGCATTGAGTTGCATATTTTTCAGAGTTCTTTCTTACTCCATGGTTGGGAAATGCTGGCTACAAAAGAAGCTTTCATAGCTTTCATACACTGGAGGTATCATAAGGAAAGAGACCTATACCCTGTAACAGTTTGTCCAGACCACAAGAATCTTCTCTAGCTCAAGTCAATGAAGTTTGTCAATGCTAGCATGCCTGCTTGACTATGCTTTTTGAGGTTCAGTTATAACTTCACCTAAAGATCAGGCAACCAGCATGTAAAAGCAGATGCTTTGTCCCATCAGAATGAGTTCTGACTCCCCACCCCCCCAAGGATTCTTTCCACAACAATCACAGTAGGATACAGCTGAAGTTCTATGGCAAAGTGAGCACAGACTCCATTTCTTGCCATACTCACAGCACTTAGGGTGGTGCACTGAGGAAAACAAACAGTGATGGGTTGATTGCTCCAATTATTTTCAGACAATGATCTTTACTATGGGCTGCAAACCAGACCTTTCTTTTTCTTGCCCACCATGCCACCTCAGAAAGTAACCAGCCATATGAACACCAGCCTTGCACCAGCACCAACAGTAAAAGTCCAAACTGTACTGCCAGATGTGGTCTTTACTGAAAAGGAACACATGCAATCACAGACCGGTATCAGTCTACTTGAGTCTCGTCCGTAAGGTGCAGCTTGAACCCGAAGGCACAGTGAGCAAGGTCACCGCATCCAAGCATACCTATCATGCTTAGGGCATTGCTTTGAGGAAAACAAAAACCAATGGGTGGATTTCATCAAATAATTTCAGCCAATCGTAATTACTGTGAGCTGTTACCTAGACAATCATTTTATTGCCAAACATGGCACATCCAACAGATAGCAGCCATACGCAAATTGAACTTGGTCCTACTCCACCAGGAACAGGGCAGCCCAAACTGCCAAACATGGTAGCCTCTGAAAAGGAACACAAACAACCCCAGCCTATTTCTGTCTAATCAGTAGGGTGCACCTTATGTCCTACGGCATGATGAGCATGGGACAGTCAGTTGAGCATACCAATTGCATTCAGGAAAGCAAAAACAGGAAGGATTGATTGCTTTAACTGATCTCAGCCACTGGTAATTTGTCTGGGTCACAATCCAGTCCATTGTGTGTTTTTTCTGCCCATCGTATCACCTCAGACAATAACTAGCCATACATAAATCAGTATTGATTCTGCCCCACAATGAATGTTCCAACCTGGACTGCAATGCCTGGTCTCATCTAAATAAGAACACAAGCAACAACAGACCAGTTTCAGCTTAGTTAGGCCTCGTTAGAAGGGTACAGATTGAACACTATGGCATATCCATCGTTAGGAGAGCATCACACTGAGGGAAACAAAAAGTGATGGATTCATTGCTTGAATTAATCTCAGCCACTGTTTAATATATGGGGCACAATCCAGTACATCATTTTTTTTGCCCACCGTGCCACCTCAGACTGGAACAAGCTGTATACAAATCAACGTTGGTCCTGCTTCATTAGCAACAGCTTGAACTGCCAACATGTCCCTTCTGAATGCAAACATAAGCAGCCCCAGACCAGATTCAGGCACATTTGGCCCTCATCAGTAGGGTGAAGCTTGAGTCCTTTAGAAGAGTGAGCATGGGACCCGTATAGGGGCATACCCATCACAGGACCTGATTCACAAAGGTAAACTTAGACCAAAAGCCTAAGTTTAGACCAAAAGTGTAAACCTAAGCCAAAAGTCTAACTTCACTCATAGTAAAGTTAGACTGTTGGTCTAACTTTACACTTTTGGTCTAAACTTAGACAAAAAGTGTAAACTTAGACCGAAAGTCGAACTTTACTATGAGTAAAGTTAGACTTTAGGTCTAAACTTGGATTTTTGGTCTAAACTTAGACTTTTAGTCTAAGTCTACCTTTGTGAATCTGGCCCATACTTGGGTGTCACACTGCGAAAAACATAAAAAAGGGATTGGTGAATTGCTTGAATAATCTCAGCCTGTGGTAATTACTCTGGCAGCAAACCAGTCCATATTTCTTTACCAACTGTGCCACTTCAGTCATACACATCAGCCTTAGTCCAATGCTCACAGTGCCACAGTGCTCAAGCTACCTCTCATTAATGGGACCAAGCAGGCTTTGTAATCAGATCTGATATTTCCTTCATTTGTTGTATCTTCAGTGTGCAGTTTTTAAGTTGAGACGTATCTTAAAACTGTGCATTGTGTTATGTTATTCTTAATTTGCATCCTTTCAAATTGTGATATTTAAAAAAATCAATGACAAACAATGTAACATATGTAGCTATTAATGGATTTTTTTAAAATAAAAACTATGTCAAAATCACTTTCAGAGTGCAGCAGGCCAAGCTTCTGGTTGAGATTTTTTCTCCTGATGACCTTGGGCTCGGCCTACATTGAGCTGTGAGCAACTGGGCCAAGTAACCCTTCAGCTCCTGACTCTAAGTTCAAGTGCGGGCCGAGCAGTCCAAGGCTTATTCTGGAGGAGGTAGGTGGAAGGCAAGCATGGACTCATTACTGAAAATATGCCCAGCAACCCCAATATATGACTGTTCAGTCAAATAATTGTTTTTATTTAAAAAAGAGTATCTACTGACAGAAAGTACAGTACTCCACACTATAAATAATATACACTGTTTTCTTAAGAAAGACCCACTAGCATTACCCAGGTCAGCTTTCCAGTCACACCTTCCCATCTAAGAGTCAAACGAAAGCACCTAGGAAGAGAGTCATAGGAATTGGGCGCTCAGAGTAAGTCCATATAGTAGTATCTACTTTTCAATCATGGCATGGTGCTCCTGGCAAGAGGATCTTCCTTAATCCTCCAATGTTTCCAGGGAAACTAACAGTACAACAGACAACTGTCAGGGCACTCATGAATATAGAATTCGAAGTTAGTGATGTATCGGATCTTCAGTGTGGAAAGGCAATCACACCATCAATAGTTCAGAATACATTTATTTCTTGAAGCTCATAGTTCATCATAATAATTGAAAATCATCCTTGAATTTCATATACATCTAGCCACCACAGCCAACACGTGTTTCGTCCTATGAGAGATCCCTCTCACGGACTTCATCAGGGCTTGAATCAGGTACGTATTATGTAAGCAATATTCTTTTCCAAGAATTGTACAATCTCGTTAGGTGAAACAAATTTCTTTACTTCTCAGACCAAATCAACTAATGAAAAATCTCTTTGACGTTATCTTTATTCTGATGTGCCAATATCTAATACGGAAAAAACAAACCGTGGTCAGATAATCACACGGCGTTCTAAGTATCAGAGAACCATTTCGGCACATCACAAGGATGATTTTCAATTATTATGATGAACTATGAGCTTCAAGAAATAAATTTATTCTGAACTATTGATGGTGTGATTGCCTTTCCACACTGAAGATCCGATACATCACTAACTTCGAATTCTATATTCATGAGTGCCCTGACAGTTGTCTGTTACACTTTCCCATCTATGTATTATGGTTAGTCTCTATTCCTGTGTGGAAACATCCAAGCTAGGCCTTGCTAGGGTGGTCAAGTCTTAGAAGTTCTACAAGGGATTTCAGCAAAAGTCCATGTGTCCCCGCACCTGAGCCGTCAGTTAGAGCAGGTTCAATCAGGGCCCAACAGCCCTATAATCAACCTTACCCGCACTTGCTAGGTCGGCAGTCTGGAGTCTCTGAGCATGCACTCCTGACCCGGTGATAAGCAGAACTCTGGAATCTGTGGTGTCCACGATGCCCCTTCAATCAGGTGGTAAGTCTTCTTCTTAGTCCAGGGGCAGGTCTTGGGAATCTCCTGGATTCAGGCAGGTGAAACTTGGTTCTAACTCTGTAGGTCTCAACCTGCTAGGAGATTTTAACTACATACTGTCCTAGGGCAACTGCCCTTCTCATGGACTACAGCTCCCTCCTGAGGCACAGAGGGTTTTCAGAGTGCAAACAGGACAATGATCCTTAGTCCGCAATACTTTCCTGGCATACAGAAATTGCTCAGAAGCAACTATAAGGCAACAACCCTCTTCGGGTCCCAGCACTACCAAGGTTAACGGTCCTCCCTTTGTAGCAGAGTGGCACAAGAGTAGCTAATGTTTCTCCTCAACCACGATCCCCTCCTGGCATCAGGGGGTCGCACAACACACAAAGGTTCTTTGCCAGATCAGTATGGTGGTGCAGTCCTCTCCTTGGCCCCCACAACACATACAGGGGTTGCACAGTGCACACAGGCAGACATCCTAATCGGCACGCTGTTCTTGATGGACCAGAATCACACTCTCCACCCCCGGGATCCTCTTGGTAGGACCACACTGGATCTTGCTCCCTCCAGGCAATCTTCTTATCCTCACAGAGCAGACTTGTCTTGGCTGGTGCTCAGGTGAATGCTCTTGGTTCTCCTGGGTGATGTCTCCTCAGCCAGCATAGTTCCAGTCCTGAGCATAGCAGGCAGAACTCATGCTGAGCTTCTCCACACTGATGTACAGCTTCAGTTTGACAATTTGGGAGTCTTAATCTTTATTTTGTATAATCTATTTCCAGACACAATTGTGATTTAGGGCCTGATTCTAACTTTGGAGGACGGTGTTCAACCGTCCCAAAAGTGGCGGATATACCACCTACCGTATTACGAGTCCATTATATCCTATGGAACTCGTAATACGGTAGGTGGTATATCCGCCACTTTTGGGACGGTTTAACACCGTCCTCCAAAGTTAGAATCAGGCCCTTAGTGTCTCTGGCTTTGAAGTTTGTGTTCTGCCACTTTGAAGTGTCCACTCATTCATTATGCTCTTCCTCCAGAGAGCAGTCTATCACAGCAAGACAGTCTCCAATTCCGCAAACAGGTGCCATGGGGTTCACTAGGAATTCACACCTTGATGTTAGTCTCTGTGATACGTGCATCAACAGGTTACCAAAGGGCCCAAGCCCGACTCTTTCAAGATTCCCTTATGATTCTTTTACCAGCCTTATCAATTTCCTTAAATGTAAGCACTGAATAGTTCCTCCCACATGCGGGGAACCCGGAGCACTTTTTCTTGGTATATCTTCTATTCAGGAAGGCTTGCAGAATCACTTAAGAAGAAAAACATTATGCAGCCTATGATATATATATATATATATATATACAAAATAACACTTTTTATATAGAAACTAGGTCCTAACTATAACTACCTAGTAGCAACCGCCACTAGGTGATATATATATATATATATATATATATATAGGTAACCGCCACTAGGTAATATATATATATATATATATGCATATATATATATATTTATTATCTAGTGGCGGTTGCCACTAGGTAGTTATAGTTAGGACCTAATTTATATATAAAAGGTGCTTTTTACTTCCCTATATCTTTGGCGCTGCTTTACAAATCTTCACAAAACTTTCCCCAAAAATTTGCCAGTCACGTCCACTGCTGTCTGGAAAGTTTAAGGGTTATCCATCCAGGGAGGTCAAGTAAAAGGGGGTGGTCCCAAAACACGTTTTCCCCATTCATTTTTCCATGGGGATTTTGAGCAGCGATAGAGCTAAAACGACTCGATGGAATTACACAAATTTGGCAGAAAGGTAGGTCCAGAAAGAGTGCTTTTTTGTTTTGGTGTAATTCTGCTCAGTAGTTTTTGAGAAATTAAGGGGAAAACTAATTTGTATATCTAGAGACGCTGGTCCATCGCTGATCTGGCGTGGACCTCCGCGAATCCATGAGCCAAAGTTGCAGCTGCCATTTTATCACCCGCATCAATCCTGGGCGATGGATTTTATTAGAGAAATGGGTAAAAAGGGTCACATGAAGATAATGTAAGGTTTCCTAAGGGATATATTATGAGTCTGAGAAGGTAAAAACCTTCTTTTTTGGGGGTAATTGTAAATCTGCGACTCCGTTGCGGCGCTCAGCGCGGTCCTCTGTGTAACATCGTGACAGAGTCACGAACCTTGCCAATGAAAGAGAAAAAATATATTTCAGCAGATAATTCTGCACACACTGTCACAGTCAGTTACAGACCCACTGAAAGACTCATACACCCACTCACATACCCACTCAGGTAGTCATGTACTAACTCACAGATCCACTTGGAAACTTATGCTCCCATTTAGAGACCCACTCAGACACTGACAAACCCAGTGAGAGACTCGCTGTGCAACTCATTCATTTTCTGTGAAATCCACTGACAGCCTCATGCACCCACTCACAGATCCACTGAAACACTCACAGACCCACTCAGAGACTCATGCACCCACTCAAAGATCCACCCAGAGACTCATGAACCCATTGACAGTCCCTTTCAGACAGTCATGTACCCACTGACAGACCCACTCATGCGCTCACTCACAGACCTGCTCAGACACTGATGCACCCACTGACACACCCACTGAGAAACTGATGTACCTAGTGACAAACATACTCAGGGATTCTTCCATCCATTCACAAACCCACTCAGAACCTGATGCACCCATTCACAGACCCACTCATACAGTCACTGACAGATATACTGAGAGACTTATGCACTCACTCACAAACCCTCTCAGACAGTCATGTGCCCAGTCACAGACCCACTCAGAGACTCTTCCACCCACTCACAAACCCAATGAGACCCTCATGCACCCACTCACAGATCCACTCACAATCTCATGCAGCCACTCACATACCCACTCAGAAACTCACACATCCATTCACAGTCCCACTCAGATAGTCACATACCCACTGAGAGACACACTGAGACACTCATGCACCCATTCACAGACCCACTGAGAAACTCACATAGTCACTCACAGACCCAGAGACTCATGCACCCACTCACAGACCCACTTAGGGACTTATGCACTCACTCACAGACCTTTTCAGACAGTCATACACCCAGACACCGACCCACTCAGAGACTCTTCCACCCACTCACAAATCTACTGGGAACCTCATGCACCCACTCAGAGAACCACCCATAGCCTAAAGCAGCCACTCACATACCCATTCAAAGACTCTCAAATTTAGTCACAGACCCACTGAGAGACTTGTGTATTTATTTAGATATCTACTGAGAGCCTCATGCACCCACTCACAGACTCCCTGAAACACTCACAGTCACTCACAGACACACTTAGAGACTCATGCAACCACTCACAGATCCACTCAGAGAATCATGCACCCGCTGTCAGACCCTCTCATATAGTGACGCACCCACTGACAGACTCACTCATGCACTCACTCACAGACCTACTCAGACACTGATGCACCCACTGACAAACCCATTGAGAGACTGATGTACCCAGTGACAAACCTACTCAGAGATTCTTCCATCCACTTACAAACCCACTCAGAACCTGATGCCCCCATTCACAGACCCACTTAAACATGCATACAGTTACTAACAGGCCTACTGAGACTTATGCATTCACTTACAGACCCTCACAGACAGTAATGCACTCATTCACAGTCCCACTCAGAGACACACCCACTCACAACCTAATGCACACTCACAGATCCACTCAGAACCTCATGCAGCCACTCACAGAACCACTCACACACACATGCTCACA